>NW_024582061.1:13360554-13372634 GCF_017639235.1 Corvus kubaryi | reverse complement strand
TGGGGGTTGCGGCCGGGCCGTGGCTGGGGCCGGAGCCGGGGCCGGGGGCAGGCGGCGGGCCGGGGCTCAGGGCCCTGATGCGGCTGCGGGCGCTCCGCCGCCGGGCCCCATGCACCCCAGGTGAGCGCCGCGGAGCACTGGGCGAGGCGGGCGGCACCGTGGGGAGCACCCCGGCCGAGGGGGCGAGCAGGGGAGGGGATCCCTCAAGCGTTCGGCGCCTTCCTGAGGCCCCGAGGCTCGGCCCCGGGGCGAGGGTGGTGGTTCCCTCCGTCGGGCATCACCATCCTCAGCAGCCGCCCGGGCCGGGGGGAAATGCCCTGCCCTGCCGGGCAGCCGGAGCCCTCGCCCCCGTCCGTGCAGAGCCGTCCCTGGCGGCAGGCAGCGGTGGGAGAGTGCGTGGTGCCAAAGGTGGCCAGAGCCGAGGTGGAAGTCGGCGACTCCGTTTGCGGCTCAGCCGTCCGGGTGGCAGGTGGTCTGCGAGGAGCTGCGAGTGGACTCGATGTTCCTTACGGCCCTCTTCCAGGCTAAGATCTTGTGCTGTTCACTTGTGTGAGTTCGGTGGATTCGGCTGTTTTTCCTGGATGAGTGGTACCTTTCCATATCGGAGTGGCAGCCCAAGCTCCAGCTCTCCATCAGTACTGCAGAGCTTGGGCCTGCTGCTGGCAAAGGCCGTGTAGGAGGCCTGGGTCAGCCGGGAGGATGTTGTGTGTGTGACTGCTGAGGGGGAGCAGAGGGGGTCTGTCTGGCCCTAAGAGCTGCTGGTTAAACCTGGCGTGTGGGTAGGAGGGCCAGGGTGGGCACAGCATAGGTCAGGCAGGGCTTGAAAAGTTGTGACAAGTGTGAGTAGACCATGTCTCCCTTGGTGTCCCCATCCCCGTGGACTGGTTTGGGCTGCACGTGCAGCTTGAGACCCCAAAGGACTCATGTGCTCCAAGCTGACATGGTTTCTACCAAGGCTGGGGATTTAGTGTGTTGGGTGGTTCCTGCAGCTCCTCGTGTTGTGGGTGCCCACTTGAGCATTGATCGCTCTGAAATACCATGTCATCCATGGTGCCAGTTTTTAATGCGATGGGAGCGTGTAGAACCAGACTGAGGCAGTCTATTGAAACTGTGCTATGGCTGCTCTGCAGTGGCACCTCTTGTCACTATCGGCCTGGTTCAAACTGACGGTGAATTAGAGGTTTTGTGTCCATTACCAGTTGGAAGTGATCTTTCCCCCAGAGTCTGGGTTTTGAATGTGGATGTGGTGTCCAGAAGTCGTGAAATACAAATCAGGTGCTGTTGTCTGAGTATTTGTGGCATTCAGCTTGTAAATGGATCTGTGTTCACAAGAGTTTAATCACAGTGGCTTTTACTACTAGGAGTAAGACTTTGTTTTCTGGATGGCAAGGAAAAAGCTATGGTCTGATTTGTCTTTCTGAACTGTTTTTTAATCCTGATTATTGCTATCTAATATGATCAATATGTATTGACCATGATGTGGTGACAGTGTGAATGGCTGATGTGTTTTATGCATAGCTTTTTAAGGCAGGGTTTTTATATGCCAATACCAGATTTTGAGTTTGTTTGCTCAACCCTTCCTCACCACAGTACAGTCAGTAATCAGGAATGCTTTTGCATCTGTTTCTTCTTCCTGCTCCCCTCTCTGTTCCCTGTCTCCAGAATGAATGAAATGAACTTGAGTCCTGTAGGGATGGACCAGCTGACCTCCTCCTCTGTGAGCAATGCCCTGCCGGTCTCGGGAAGTCACCTGGGCTTGGCAGCATCACCCACTCACAACGCCATACCAGCACCAGGTAATGGGGGAAGGGCCCACAGGGGGTATTGCAGCTCCTGCTCTGTGTTCTGCTGTCACAGCAATGTTCATAACTGGGCAGCAGTGCCTGCTCTGATAGCAAGTCATATCTTAGGTAGTGAAATGATGTAGAGCTGGGGAAGGGGAAACCGTAAATTGTTGTTTATGTGAGCAAAGCAAAAGGCATGAGTGCTTGTCAGGCTTACACCTTAGTGGGAGCCTCGTTTTGTTCTAATGGGGTGATTTGCACTGTGGGTGAGTAGTATCAGAATCCTTTGAAATCAGAACTGTAGCTGAAAATCTGTCTCCATCTATGTCTCATTTCTCTCAGGTGAAAATAATAATTTTTCACCTGTAAAGCAAACCTGTTTTCATAGTTCTTCTTTCCAGGGGCTGCACAGACAGAAGTCTATTACAATTGTCAAGTACAAGCAAGCCCTACAAAACATACCCAAAATGATCTAGCCATATTCAGGCATGCCTCTCAGCGCTGTGATAACTTATCCCTTCTTTGATGTCTGGCACCTTACTTGGACAGTACTATGCTGTATTTCCGTAGGGCAAGAGCTCCTGGGGAATTAGTAATGTCTTTGTTAGCTCATGTGTTCATAAACTCGGGTAGTTCCACTGAATTTAAGTGAGCATTTTCTCTTGCAGGCTTGCCTGTTGCAATTCCAAACCTGGGCCCCTCCTTGAGTTCCCTGCCCTCTGCTCTGTCTCTGATGCTCCCAATGGGTATTGGGGATCGAGGAGTGATGTGTGGTATACCAGAGAGAAACTACACCCTACCTCCACCACCATACCCTCACCTGGAGAGCAGCTATTTCAGACACATTCTACCTGGTAAGTGCTCTGGCACTGATGGATGGGAGCAGAAAGAGAAGCTGTTTTAAGAGCTGTCTGTTTCTGTCCTGAAGCAGGTGTGACTGACAGTTTTGCAGAGCTCTTGTTTCCCTGAGTTTGTCTGGAGACTGTTGTATCATTTACGCACCTTTATTTTCAGGTATCTGTTTCTATATTTGTGTATGAAAAGAATTGGAGGGCATTTTCTATTTAAACCTAACCTTTGATTGCTCCTCCTGCTTTGATTTTAGGATTAACAGAAAACAAAGCATGCCTGGTTTCTGTCTCCAATGGCTTGTAGCTTGAAAGTTGCTTCTATTTTTCTTCACCTGTAGTCTGAAGCAATATTTAATATGTGCATAGTGGGAGGTCACAGTAGTTCAAAGCTCAAAGAGGGCAAGACATCAGCTGCGGCGTTGGGGACTTTCGCACCCATTTAGCCCATGGCACAGTTTTTCTTCATTTTCCTTCAAGGTTGGCTTCCAAAGGCCTGACGCACTGACTTCTATCTTGATTCCTTTCTCACACGTGCTTTGGAGTATAAATGTAGAATTTTACGTGTTAGTGTATGAAAACACAGAAATAGGAGCTTTAAATGCAGTCCTGGTTTTGTTTGGTAGCTAAGTTTCACAGGGTGCAAGGCGTAGTTAAACTTCTTCAAGGTGACTCAGCAAGTGTTGTTGGTTCAACCTGGGTTAGGAATAAACTGTAGCAGCCCGTGCAGCTACCTGTTGCCTGATGGCTGAACTTTCCAGCTGCTTAGGAGTAACCTTTCCTACTGCATTGCATGCCTGCCTGTTTAGTGGCCAAAGAGTAGACAAGGAGACTGTGCACGAGGACCAAAGGTATTTGCCATTCTTTTGAGCTGGAATAATCTTCCTGTGATGTTTAGTCTGGTGTTTCATAGGGTTCTTCTGTCAGTCACCTTGCTGCCTTCAAGGATCCTCCATGTTCAAGCCACAAGGCAGCATTGCATGCAGAAATATTTGATGCAGCTGATTAAATGAAACTGTTCATGTTTTGGCTACTTGTGCTGCAGAAAGAGTCTGTGCTTGCATCCTTATAATAACAAACATATTTGAATGGAAAACTCTCACAGAACAAGTGGCTCATAGGGTTGAAGGCTAAAAAGAAACATGCTGACTCAGATCTTGCAGAATCTGCAAAATCTGCCTCTGTCTCTGCTGGAAATAATGTTTCCTTGAATGTGCTGTTGTAGTTCTTCCAAAGATTTTTTTGTTTGTTTTTAGTAGGTAAATACAGTTTAGTGTTTCTTCATATCATAAGTTCAAAGGTTGTTTGATGTTGAGAAGCTTCCCAGAACTACCAGAAAAGATGGTAGGGTTTCTGATTTAAATTCAATCAAACTATTGTTTTAGGAGAAACAACATGCTTTCATGTAAGGAAAGATAGCAGATGACTCATGAAATCTGTGAGAGAACTTGTGTTTGTCCTTCAGAATTGCAATTGATGACCTCTGAGATGGACAGTTGTGCCACTTCGTCTTAGAGGAAGGAAGTATCATTTTAAAACTTAAATGCCTAAGCAAAAACTGTGTGTCTTGGAGAATTGTTTCTGCTTCTAGCAAAGATGAACCAGGAATTACCAAATTATAGATTCCACTAGCAGTCCTCCATCCTTTGTGAGCTATTTCTTGGGAATGAAAAATTAGGCCTAAAATGTGAAGAGCCTCATTCTCATTTGTCTTTGTACTGAGCAGTCTAGGTGGAATTCTGCCAGAAACTTGGCTGTTTAGAGTTTGAGATTTAACTAGAGACTTGGTCTGTTGGATGGAGGCTCTGAATTAGTTGTTGAGTGGTACTTTGACAAGAGTGTTTGGCTAGAATATGTTTGTGAGCCATGTTTTAGAATTAGTGGATTTTTATTGGAGATAATGTAGAGAACATGTCTTCAGGGATCTGGGTTTCAGTGTACTGTGCTTTGACTGATTTTTATTCAAGATTTAAAAACTGATGTGATCTCACTCCCTTCTCTTTCTCTCTCTCTTCCTATCAGGTATCTTATCTTACTTGGCTGACAGACCGCCCCCTCAATACATCCATCCCAACACTATAAATGTTGACAGCAATCCAGCATTGTCAGTCTCCAACAATCCCTCAGCCCTGGATCCCTACCAGCCCAGTGGGACCGTGGGACTGGAACCAGGGATTGTCTCCATGGACTCCCGCACAGTGAACACACACGGTCCTCAAAATCTGCATCCTGGTGACAGCCACGAGGTAGCGCTGGATACTACAATCACCATGGAGAGCGTTTCCAGGGTAACCAGCCCCATCTCTACAGATGGGATGACAGAGGAGCTTACAATGGATGATGTAGCTGGGGATCATGCGCAGATCCCGAATGGCTCCCGGAGCCACGAACCTTTAGCCGTAGACACAGTGGGGAGTAACTTGACGTCGGACGCTGTGGGACATGGCGGTGTCATTCCCATTCACGGTAGCACTTTGGAACTCCCTGTCGTCATGGAGCCCGACCACATTGCCGGGCGGGTGACAGGGATATCGGACAGCACACTAAATGACCCCATTCATACTGTGGCCATGAGCACCAACTCCGTGAGCGTGGCGCTCCCTACCTCACACAACCTCGCTTCCCTGGACTCAGTAGCCTTGCATGAAGTGGGCCTCAGCCTGGAGCCCGTGGCGGTGTCTTCTATAAGTCAGGAAGTAGCCATGGGGCCAAGTCATGTCGATGTGTCTGCAGACAATCTTGCCTTTGTACCATCATCTCTGCAAATGGAAGACTCCAATTCCAACAAGGAGAACATGGCAACCTTGTTTACCATATGTGAGTGGACATTTCCTGCTTTTCTGGGGTAGGGTTTGTCATGTAGCTATTGTCTGGTATGGCAGGACTCTTGTTGCAAGTCTTACAGATTTACGGAGAAAAAACCAGTTATTTAGCAAGTCCAAAAGTTGAAACATCTGCAGTGCCAGATTAACTGTGCTGAAATAACAGTAGTTGGCAGTAGTAGAAGACGTAGTAGGATGTTTTAGCGTAATTCTCTTTGTATGCATTTCCCATGTTGCCATGAGGTTGGAAACTGAATCTTGATGAAGCTCTTGATTTGGTGGATATGCTTGATATCCTTTGCAATGAGACTTCTGTTTTTTTTAAAGTCCCATCACAAGTGACTCTTCTTACTCCATTAAAAATACACAACAAACATCACCACAAGCCACGCTTTTCATCAAATGGGTGTAATTGTTGAGTATGACATTATGTGATTTTGAAAAATTTTTATTAAACCATGAACAATCATCATGAAAGTGTCATTCTCAACAGGAAAAAAAAGAGCAGAGAGGGAAGGAACTTGATAATATTTCTAATTATTCTCATCAAAGGACTTTAGTCCAGAGGTTAGTGGATCTCATAGGAAGAGAGGAGCACTGGGTATTGTACTGTCAATCCTGTTATCGTTCAAGGAGTGGTGTTTGAGAACCTAGAAGTTCGCATTTGCTGAGAGAGAGATTTGAACTTTCCCCTGCAGGATGTCTGGCTTGGTGCCACTGAAGCATAAGGCCAGCTTTTATATTCATTTTTATTAGCTGTGGTAGCATTGCTGAGTTCTGCTCTTCATCCAGTCTGGCCCTACAACTGCCAGAACCTAATGCTTTGCCTGCAGAACATATTTGAAGAAATTGAAAGATACAGTGCCTTGGTTAACGAGAGGTGCAGTTTAGTGCCAAGTACCTAGTCAGTCAGACATTTGGATTAATTTATTAAGGTTTCATTCTGTGTGATAAAACTTAAAATCAGGTGGGCATAGAACTATGGTGGATTTGCAACTCCTCGAGGAAGAGCTTTACAATTGATGCACTCAGAGGTTCCTACAAGCATCTGTTGCATGCTGAACAAATAATGATCCAAATACTGTGATGTCCAACATGCTTGTGGTGAAATGACTTCTCTTATTCTCCTAAAAGTGAGATGTGATGTGCCAACTTTTTGTTGCTATACTTAACATAGTCCTAAGCTGTTCTCCAGACAATGCTCCCCTATGGTAGGATATTAAAATGGCTGCTGCGTGCCTTGTGCTTGCATGTGATTTGCAAAACAGATTCTTGACTTGGGGAGGTTTAAATTTTAACTTTTTGTTGTTGTTTTTAAATTTCACCTGAATAAACAGGAATTTGTGTCTAGACAGGTAACTGCAAGGACAAGGAGTTGTTTTAGAGCCCCTTAGTGGTTTTTCCTCACTGAGATGGCAGAAGTCAGGGCCTTTTTCAGAAAACTTGTTACTGTTCTTAAGCAGGAGATAAAAAGTGTGCCTTTGCTACAGTCCCAGATGTTTGCAAAACTTTCAAGAAGTTGTTTGGGGTTTTTTTTGTCATCTTTGTTGACAGTTCTGGGTATCCAAATCAGAGAAGTAATCACTGATTTCTTTTTTTTTTTTCCTTTTTAAAAATTATTATTTTTATTTGTTAAGGACAGTACATTTCACTTTCTGTAGAATGTGAGGGTTTTTATTTTTCAGCTTCTTAAAAATGTATGAATGGTTGAACTTCTCCACGTGGAAATGTCCCATGCCTAGAACCTTTCTTCCTCTGCCTCTCCTTGGAGCATGTCCACAGACCCAGACGGGGGTGTGCTAGGCAGTGCTTAAAAGCAGCTGTTCCACATAGTGGTTCTCATTACTCAGATCTGGCTGTTGTTGTTGCTTTACTGCTACATGTCACCTGTGCACATGAAACAATGCTTATGTAGGCTCTACCTAACAATTTTTGGAGTACCTTCCTATCTGTTAATGTTGTAGTTACTCAAACTGTGCTTCATATGAGGTACCCTAGTACCATGAAGGAAGTGTCTGGAAATTATCGTTAAGCATGTAAGGATGGAGCTGCTGTTTAGGCCTGCTGAAGGCTACTTCTGTGATAGGTCTTTTATACAGGAGCTGGATCATCAAGAGGCCAAAGAAGGTCTTAGTGGAGATCCTGATTTATTACTTGAACATCTTTCTTCTTCAGAAGAATAATGATTTATCAGTAGAGTGGTTGCTGAGTAGGTGTTGGTTGCTCCATCCATAGAGAACTAAAACAACATAGTTTTTCCAGATGAAACTGTAATGCTGTAGAGAGCATTTTATGCTGTACTTTCCCCCAGATTTATTAGACTGAAGACTTTCACTGGTTTCTTTTATAACAGTACTTCTGCTGAATGACAGATTGGTTAAGTGATGCTACTGATTCTTCCCGGGCTTTTGTTTTTGTTGCATTCAGTGGCATACTCACACTGCATGAGTTTACTGCAGTGAGACCTTCAAAAGCAGCAGTGAGGTCGGGTTTTTGCTGCTGTGATCTACACACTGTCTGAATTTAAATGGAGGTAAGGGGATTTGTGGTTCAAATTTGAAAAATTTTAGAAAGACAACCTTACTGGTCCATCTGTGTGGATATCATCGAAGTTCTACATGCACGAAGTTTTCTGGTAAATTCCAAAAATGTAACCAGTGAGAAGGTGTTTGGTTTTGTTTGTCTTAGATTTTTCTGCCAGTAGAGTTCATTTCACTTGTGATCAGAGTGAAAATGGCTCTTCCATCACCAGCATTACCACCAGCACTGGGGAGGCTATCATCCATTTTGCAGTAGCTTTGATGAAGAGTGGGCTCTGTCCCATTGCTAGATTTGCCTGAAGAGATAGTCTGGAGTCTGGGTCATTAATTTACCATCAGGAAGGTAGGTGGAGATGCTCACATTTGATCTGAATTGGATAGAAACAGTGACATGTATGTCAGTGCCCACCTGACTGTAACAACATGGTCCATATTCTTCTGAGTAAAAGCTAGTTAGTGGCCAAGTGGAACCTGATAGAAGCAGCCTCTGGCAGGAGCTGAGCTGAAGCACTTCGGTAGGGAGCTGATTGCACTGTAGGAGCTGTTGTATGTTTTTAATGCCTGCTGTCCCCTCCTGTCCTGCAGGGTGCACGCTGTGTGACAAGGCGTATCCATCAGACTGCCCGGATCACGGGCCCGTCACCTTTGTCCCCGATAGCCCAATCGAGAGCCGAGCCAGGCTGTCCCTGCCAAAGCAGCTGCTCCTCCGGCAGTCTATCATGGGAGCTGAAGCGGGTAAGGATCGCATTACTGTGCACTTCCCTGCAGCAGTTCAAAATACACTCACTGCCTGAAATCCAAAACCGTAGGGAGATTAATGTGGGAAAGAAACACCGCAATAGAGAGATGCTCCCATCTTCTGTAATCACCCTGACTTACATTAACCCAGAGCTCCTTGTGGTCTGGTTACTGCTTACACTTCAGCTGTACCATAGGGCTGCTGCCACAGAGTGTGGCACTTCATATGGTCAAGCACAAGCAAGGTATGGTGTTTATTTTTATTGTGCTAAACAGCCCAGGCACAGCTTTGATAAGAAAACGTTGCAGCAATTGCAGTTTGGGGGAAGGTAACAATTAGAAGTAATAGAGGAGATTTTTGTCTGCTCGTTCATCAGCTTGGTTTGCCACCTTCTGGGTGCTCTCATTGGAGACTCATTGATCATGAGTGCCTCTGTTTTTTTCCCCCCTTCATTTGCATTTGGCATGTAGACTGTGACCTTGTCATTGGATGTGGACCTTGTTACTGTATTTCACGTCACTGTCACCTGGAAATCGAAGAGTACAGTGCAATACCCTAAGGATCTGAAGGCTAGAGAAGAATATGATTATTGGCTTGCTTAGTGATGCTGCTTGTTGAGAGTAGATTTCATCTGTTCTTTTCAAGCTGCACTAGTTTCCAGTTTATTCCTAAGAGCTATTCAGTGTATTCATGTAGACCTATATATACATATATAAATGTTTAATAATAAATAATATACACGCAGGAATCCCTCTGCCCATGACAGAAATACAGCTGCCTCTGGGGAGAAATGCAGAAGCTGCTTAACAATGCCCAGCAACAATTCTGGAAATTCCTGGGGATTAGGTAGGCAAAATGTAGTTACTGAAACTAGTATTTTCTGCTTCTGCAGAAAGTGCCTTGAGAACTTTAATTGGTCCAAGTGGCTAGGATGTTAGTTTTATAGCTTACTGAAAAGTAAATTACTTGCTTTTGACCAAATAAATATTTGTAATTCCACCAAAGCGGCTCCCAGTAGTGTCATGTGGTGGTGGTGGTTCTTGTTTCTGCCATAGGTGTGTTCCACATGTGAAGTAGAAGCTTTGATGATCTTATGCATAGATATTACCTCTGGAGCATTGTCTCATAAACCTCCCACTTCTTTATTATGCGTGATTAGTTGTTTAAATAATTGATTTCTTCAGGTTTTGGTCTTCTAATGATAGGTGTGTGGACACGAGAAACCATTCCTGTGAGGACTTGTTTTGGACCTTTGATCGGGCAGCAGAGCCATTCTCTGGAGGTGGCCGACTGGACAGACAAAGCAGCCAGTCACATCTGGAAGGTCAGTGGGTTCTGTGGCTCAAAGAACCTGCCACCATGCCTTTATCTGGTGAAAGTTACCACATGACAGCAACTTTAATATTATCATCCTTGCCAAAAGTAATGCAGCTTAATTGTTTAATGCTTAGTATCAGCACAGCAGAGCTGTATACCTTGCAGTATGCTGGTAGTCAGTCCTGAAGTACAAAAAGCTTCTTTAATGCATTCTCTTTTAAAGGGCTATATGTAGTTTCAGTATTTGTGTGGAGTTGCAGCAGAGACTGTATATGAATTACTAGGCAGCAGTTGTTTGTTTGTTTTGTGCCTCTGTTCATTGAAAGTTCCCCCAGGTGATGAATACTTTGTTTTAGGAAAGCAAATTTAAAGCTTTCTTTTCACCATCATTCAGTTTTCAGAAAGTAAATCTGATTTATAGAAATAAAACATGTACTGTTTGCCCAGATACTGTTATTCACAAGACTTGGTTTGTAAGAAAAGCAGCCAGATGCATTTCTGCTGGGAGCTAAAGGTGAGAAAGATGCTGATAAACAGCTTTTCTGGCCTCCTGGGTAGCAGAGGTCAAGGTTCCTGTGTGAAGGGAAAGTAAGGAGTGAAAACAGGGCTGTGGTGTTGGCAATGGCAATGGAGACTTCCTAGCTTGTTCTAGGTAAACACATCCTCTCTTAAAGAAAGAGGCTGGCTTTCACTGCATTTATTGCTGTGTTTTGTCCTAAGATTGCATTTTTTTTTCCTGGTAGATCTATCACAATGGTGTCCTGGAGTTCTGTATAATCACAACTGATGAAAATGAATGTAACTGGATGATGTTCGTACGCAAAGCCAGGTGAGAGCCACTGGTACTGTGCTAAGTAGCTTTGAGTCAGAGCTGCAGGCTCGTAGGAAGCTCTGCTGGAAAATGTGCACTGCTGCACTGCCTGCCCACATGGGTAATGAGCTCAGGGCCAAGGGAGGCTTCAGGAGTTACCCGGTGGAGACAGTGAAACACAACACCCAGTGAAGAATGTTACAGGAGAACCGGTACACATGGTCATAGAACAGCCCCAAACCTGCCCACATAATTGTTTCCTGTGTTCTAAAGCTTTAAACCAGTTTTTTTTATATAGTAACTTAGTGTGTATTAGGTTGTTACTGCTTTTCCTCTGCCCCATTCCTTTTAGTTACATCTGTGAAATTGACATTTGATTGTCCTTTTGATTTTAATACTTTATTAACAAAGGGTCCCTGAGTTCTTTGGGCCAAGTTCCAAGCCCTTACAGCTTGTGAGACCTGTCCTTTTCAGTCTTTCTGGAGTCTGTGATGAAAACTATCCAGGCTGGCCTAAGTATTGCTCCATCCACGGTCCACTGAGAAGGCTGAACCTTTCCTATTTCTCTGTGACAAAGTAGGTTTCTCCTGCAGTTCACTTCACTGTTCTCATATGTAGGAGTCAAGAAGTTTAATGTTTGATCTCCCACTGCAGTGGGGCAGAGCTTTTGCTGGTTTCAGATACTGGGAACAAACATATGCAAGATACTGCTTCAAAAGATGAATGACCACCTCTTGGAAAAGTTCAAGAGGACTTTTTAAAGATAATTTTGCTTTGAGACATTACTGATATTTTTTTCTGTCATGCATTCTCTATTTTTTGAGGGATGTATCTATCTCTATGAATCTATGTATATGAAAGATACATAGATTTTTGTAGTTTCTTAGGAGATCATAAACTCACTTCTCTCAGCCCACTCCAATTTCTATTAATAATTTTCTCAGAAGTGGTGTGAGAAATGCATCATTCAGTGGAGCAGATCGGCTCTCAAGGTCTAGTGATTCTTTCCTTTAATAAAGACAGAGTGTCACAGACGTGACAGACATGAGAGTTTTTATAATGTGCTGACAAGCACTGAGGTTCTCATTACCTTTTTATAGGAATTCTTCTTTCCCCTTCCCCTTTGCTTTCCCCTTTGCTTTCCCTTTCCTTTTCCCCTTTCCTTTTCCCCTTTCCTTTTCCCCTTTCCTTTTCCCTTTTCCTTTTCCCCTTTCCTTTT
>NW_024582061.1:13031282-13360544 GCF_017639235.1 Corvus kubaryi | reverse complement strand
TTCCTTTTCCCCTTTCCTTTTCCCTTTTCCTTTTCCCCTTTCCTTTTTCTCTCTCAAAAAGTCACTACTTCTGGAGGGCTTTTATTCCTAACTGCTGTTGTTGCTATAGGAACCGGGAAGAGCAGAACCTGGTAGCTTATCCTCATGATGGAAAAATTTACTTCTGCACCTCTCGGGACATCCCCCCTGAACACGAGCTTCTCTTCTATTACAGCCGGGACTACGCACGACAGCTTGGTAAGTAAGAGCTCATTTTGTTGGTTTTGCAGGGAATGGTCAGCTTGAATTCCCTTTCAGTGCTATCTCTGGGCTATGTGACTTGGGAGTGCATTATGTTCCTTCTCAGTTCCTACTGGTGCATATCATAGGTTCCTTTTACATTTCATGACTACAGAGTACCATCATTTAAAAGAAACAATTCCCTATTTAATTCCACTGATCAGGAGTAAAAGATCACAGTTTTGAAGAAAAAGCATTTTAATTCTGTCCATCCAGGGCTAAGGGAGTTTTGGAGCTGAAGATGTTCCTGCTCTCCACCACCTTGGGTTGTGATAATTAAGATTTGGTGGAGCTGTGCTCAAAACTGTTCCAAAGTTTGGCCCCTCAAAACATTTCACATTATCTACCTGAAACAGTTGGAAAGCAACACCAGAGCTGAAAAGAACAAAGGTGAAAATCTCTGCACCTGGCTTTGCTACCACAGACAAAATGTTAATGTGGACCTTGTTCAAGCTCTGTTAGGTCTTACTGTGCCTCATTGCAAGTGATGCTTTTGTGCCCAAAGGTGTCCCTGAACATCCAGACGTGCACATCTGCCACTGCGGGAAGGAATGCGCTTCCTATGCGGACTTCAAGGCCCATTTGAGTAGCCATATTCACAACCACCTCCCCAGTCAGGGGCACAGCAGCAACCACGGGCCAGGCCACGGCAAGGAAAGGAAGTGGAAGTGCTCCATGTGCCCCCAGGCTTTCATCTCCCCTTCCAAGCTGCACGTGCACTTCATGGGGCACATGGGCATGAAGCCGCACAAGTGCGATTTCTGTAGCAAAGCTTTCAGCGATCCGAGCAACTTACGGACACACCTCAAGATCCACACAGGTGAGGGCTCAGGGCTTCGTACAGATGCCTGTGCGAAGACAGGGGAGAGTGTGAAGGTCAAGTTACAGGCCAGCAATAGACAGTGTAGATATTTTTGCCTCTTTTTTTTCAGTATTCCCTATTGGGAATTACAAAATGCAAATTACAAAGCTGAAAAAGGGAATAAAATTGGGAGTTCAGTGCTCTCAAGTCAAGCATAGGAAGCTGTAGGCTCAGTACTCAGGAGTTTTAATGAACTGATCAAGTACAAATGTGGTATACACAACCACGGAATACTCAGTGGGGTGGGATTCAAGTGGTATTCAAACTTAGTCTGAACTCAGTAGCATGCTGGGGTTTTGAACTATTTCTGGCAAAGAATAGCAGAAGTACTGATAAGTGGAAAAATGGGATAAAACATAGAAGTTATCAAAGGGCCAGTGAGGCTTGTACCTGTGTGTTTGCTAGATAAGAGAATTTGTTTTTGTAGACAAAGGCAGTGCAGTGCATCAAATGTGATTGGGCTCCAGTAAGGCATCAGATACAATTCCTGTGGGAATCAGTGGAGATAGGAATGCACTAATGTACAGTAACTAGATGGTTACCATGGTTACTATTACAAAGGAAGCTACCATTGTTTTTACTGAAGAATTCATCTTGGATAACACTAGTCTTTTTAAGTTTTTGCCTGAATCTCTTGGTGGAAAAATGTACAGACCTGCTGGGGGTGTTTTGTTGTCCAGAACAGTTGGGGTGGACAAGAAGCAGAGAGCCTGCCTCACAGGAAAGGCTGGCTGACCACAAGCACTGGAGAAACAAGAATCAGTGGTGTTTAGAAGGACAAAGTGCAGAAAGGTGCATCACTCTAGGGCATCAGTAGTTTGAAACAGTATCATGACTTTGTTTTTTTGGCTTGGGGGCATATGGAGTAGGGAATGAAAAGCTTTGGGAATGATCAAGTCAGATGCCTGGTTTTTTGCATAGCTAAATATAGACTGGAACTAAGTAGGCCTTTATGCTGAGTCTGAAGGAACTGCAGGGGAAAACAGGTCCTGTTCACAAATAATTTGCTTTTCTTCAGGGTAAGATTTAATTTTTCAGCAGTGGTCAGGCTTGTTTGCTTACTGCATTTCTTGGGGCACTGAGTGCCAATCTGTGGGTGTCCATGTGTGCTCCTAGGTCAGAAGAACTATCGCTGCACCCTCTGTGACAAATCGTTCACGCAGAAGGCTCACCTGGAGTCGCACATGGTCATCCACACTGGGGAGAAGAACCTCAAGTGCGATTACTGTGAGAAGCTCTTCATGCGGAGGCAGGACCTCAAGCAGCACGTCCTCACTCACACACAGTAAGTGACCTCACAGGAGCTGTGTGACTGGCCAGTGCAAGAAACAACGAGGCTGAACAGCCCGAGACAGAATCTCTAGGTTGCAAATAGTTTGGCCTAGGGAGCATAGATGGGTTCATCCTCTGAAATGACAGAGAATTCAGAAGTCCTTGTTTCACTGGCTGCAGTTGTGGAGTTCTAGTGTTTGGAGTATTTCAGTGACACAGTAAATTCCAAGCGTGCTCCTTGTGTTGTGAAATGGCAGTCTGGAGCATTCATCATTTTGAAGAGAAAGGGGGTCGTTTGATTTACATTTCTTTGCTGAGAACTGTTTCCACGTCCCAGTGTGACCACAAAAGACATAAACTTCTCAGTGCTATTGTCACCGAGTACCTTGTTAGTGAACTCCACCTGTTTGCCCTCGGGGTGTGGTGCAGCTGTTCTCAGCCCCTTCCTCCCTGCAGCTCTCCTGCTCCTGTAGGCAGATCCCTACCCACAGCTCTCTGCCAGGCCAGGTCTTTTGCTCTGAGAATCTCTCCATCCTGTACATTTACTCCCAGTCCAAGGTCCTCCCTTAAATGCTACCTGCCCAAAGCTATCTCCTTCGCTTATTTCATTTTCAGCATCTGGTTTTTGTACTCACTTGGAATCTGTTGCTACTTCTGTCATGCTGCCTAGGAGACAGTGTAGTGCAGCCAGCACTGAGTGAGACAGACACAGACTCACTTTGCTGCTTGTTCCTACAGCCTGAGCCAGGAGCACTACTGCTGGGAGGTATTTTGCAGTGTCATTACAGAATTTGTTGCAGTCTGGTAAGCTCCTCTGCTTAGCATTTACAGACTGAGGGTTGTTAACATGCAGCAGCCTTGTTTCCTTATTTGTTCTTCCCTGCCCCCTCCCCGCCCCGCCTTATGTAGGGTGGGAAGGAAACTGACCTTTTCATCCAAGAGCAATATATCTGTCCTTGCTAAACCATGGACCTTAATCAGCATTTTAATACCAGCTGCCTTGTGGCAGGAGCAAACTCACTTTTTTGTGTCTTGCAGAGAACGGCAGATCAAGTGCCCCAAGTGTGACAAGCTGTTCCTGAGGACAAATCACCTGAAGAAGCATCTCAATTCACATGAAGGAAAGAGGGACTATGTCTGTGAAAAATGCTCCAAGGCTTATCTAACCAAATATCACCTCACGCGACACTTAAAAATATGTAAAGGCCCCACATCCAGTCTGTCAGCCCCAGAGGAGGAAGAGGAGGAGGATTCAGAGGAGGAATTAATAGACTCTATGAGGACTGAAGACTGTAGGATTAACAATGGAGTCTATTCAACAGGTGACGCTCTCTCTGGACACAAATGAAGAAGAGAGGGAAACTTTCTTGGATATTATAACTAAGGAAGGAAAAAACCCTCTTCCTTGTTTCCCCAGTCACCAGTGTATGTCAGGTGAGGAGTTTTCCTTCTGTTTTGGTCTCTGCCCTACCACCACTTAATATAATCTGTAGCCAGAACACTGAACAAGACTGGATCATGCACGTACAAGTGAAGAGTTGCAAAGAAGGAAATGTGAGGCAAGGTTTTTTTCACACACTCTGTGCATACTTCTTTTCCAAATCACTCAGATTAGTCCATCCAGTGCTGGGACACGTGACACACCTTGCATAACCCTCTGAGCAAAGAGCCACAAACCAGAAACGTAGCTGAGGGATTGCAGTGACCTGTAAGCCAACTGTCCTTAACTGCCCAAGCTGTGACATGAAGAGAAACAAACAAAAAATGGTGGTGGCCAGTGATGTATTTTAGAACTTTTTAACTGAAGGATGTGGTTTGGCACAAAGCAAAGACTTATCAATGCTCAGGTTTCCTTCTTAAAACAAAACCACCTGGTTTAAAAAAAAAAAAAAAAAAAGGCCAGTGAAATCAGCACTTGGCAAACAAAGTAATTACCCCACTACAGAAAAATCAGACTTGGTTTTTGGAGAACAGTTATCACCTTTTCTTCTCCCTCAAGTTCTCAGCCCATGGAAGCAGGTGAAGAGATAAAGACTGTATGAACTCAGTAAGATACAGGGGCTTACAGCTGATCAGGCAGTGTTTACAGTATATGCTATTCCTTGTGCTGTAAACCTTTTACCACCTAGAATCATGGGAGGGTTTGCTGCTAATATTATTTATGGAATGAAGATTATTACATTTGGTTGTTTTCTTTTGAAATAATTAAAAATGTGGCTCTTCTCTAATGTTCTTTTTTAATATTTACATATGCTGAAAACATTCTATTTCTGACATTGATGCTATGAGAAATAACACCACTTTTTAATCATCTGCCTCTCCCAAGCTTTCCTGGGACATGGTCTGTGTAGGAGAACCTCCATGACCTGGGGCAGCTAAAGAACTGTAAAGTTGCTGTGTCACTCCTCTGGCTGTGCTGCAAAAGAAGATTCAGCTGTGCTCTGTTCTCTAACAAGGGAAGGGGAGGTTCCCTTGGGAAAGAGGCTCTGCTTCTGGCCCTAAATGGCCCAAGCTCAGCTGTACCTCTCCCTGTACACTGCAGTTCCTAGAGAGCTCCCAGGGTTCTTGAAACCTGAAAATGCTTACCTCACATCAGTATGTGACTAAAAAGCTCCAGAGGGAGGTTCTGGGATCTTGGTAAGTCAAGGGAAACGTGTTGCTTCCAGTAATGCAACTTGTTCCAAAACCAAAAAGTGACTTTGAGAGCTACAGTGCCAATTACATTACTAGAGGTAGAGATAAATCACTTACCCTCAAAGAGCTTAACACAAAGCATTTATTTAAAATTAAAGCTATGAAAAACTGGGAAGATTTTCAATGGAGAGCAGTTGAACAGAGGTGGTTCTGGTACTTACACAAGCTTTACCAAAGCATTTGTTCATTTGTTGGCCCCACATCATTCACTACTGCTTGGCAGAGACAGGATGGAAGCAGGAATCCCAACACATCCAGAGTATTCTTGGTTCCTGCAGAGCCATGCTGAACACCTTCACCAGACTAGAAACAGCTGAAGTAGCTTTAGAAGAAGCCAATTGCCCTCAAGGGCAAGGAATGAAAGTTACAGACCTGCCTTTTCCCTATCTGCAGTTTGCAGGGATACAATGTACCTGCTTTACCTCACCAGAATGAACTACAGTGAGTTAGGGTGGAAAGCAGTGGGAAGAGCTTGGCAGCCATGAGTATGATCCTACAGCTGCTTTGGGATCAGTGGATTTAATACCCAGGGTGTTTTTGCAGCAGGAACACTCTGCAGACACCTTCAGTGTGTGCAGAGGGCAAGTGCTCAAGGGAAGGTAAGAGCATCAATTAAGTTCCTGAGGTAAAGCAGGTGGGTGTTACATGATAAACCCAAGGAAACTGTTTCAGTCACATCCCTTGATTAGGCTTGTGATTCTGGAAACAGAGCGTTTAAGTTGGTGGTTTGATACTCACTATGTTCCTCTGTGCCTTCAGGTGTCAGGCAGAAATGCCTGGGCAGAGTTAAGAACATAACACAGCTTTTCACCAGTAACAGGGACCAGCTGCGATCCCAACCCTCACTTTGTATCTTGACAGCCGCTCATCTTCCTTGAGTAGCAGCTCCTTATTTCAGTTCAAATTCTCTTGAAACACGTCTGGAGTGTGAAGAAAAACCCAATACTATGTGCAACATCACTAAGCTTCAGGTGCTGTGGAACCTGGAAAAAGAAACCCCCAGTCCTTGTGGGATAGAGCCAGGGTATTTCTGGTTTGATATTGGTGACATCAGTGTTAGAAATACATTCCAGGATGCTGCTTGGAGACTCCAACTTACTGCCTGAGAACTACTCTTAAAAAGTTACATGGAAGATATTTTAAAATCTGTAAACCTAGCATCAAATGAAGGATAAATTATCTATTTACACTTGTAATCGAATTCAACTCAGGTTTTGTTTATTTATTGCACAACTGTTGTGTGAAATATTTTTCCTTATGCCCTTGGAAGGTGAAAGACAAAACTGTCTTTGCAGGATTCATCAAACTTCTGTACTCACAGAATGCTTTTCTAGTGACTGTTTCATTTTATGTATCTGCTTTACATACGGTAGCCCCTGTTTCAGGGATCATTATCTCAGGCTAAAGCAAGTGCTTTAATCTTTCAGAGCTGGTAATAGAGGCAGGCACTTAGAGCTTAACCACACCACCATCTTCTTCTGAGATGAAGAAGCCTGCAGACTGCAAGACACCAGAGTAATTTCCATGAACTCTCACCAAGCAGGGGCCTTTGTACAATACACATTAGTTGTAGTCCCATTAATTACTTTGATTTGCTGATGTTTGGTCCATCATGATTCCATTGCTGTCTCCAAATCGTTGCTGCTACTGCCGGCCCTGGAGCTGGAAGCCACAGAGTTTGCAGTAGCCAGGATGAGCCTCTCTCTGTTTCCAAAAACTTCATTCACTGCAACACAAACGGGATTGCTTACATATCACTCTCCCAGGGGAAAGAGGAGTACAGCAGGTACAGCCTGGTGAGCACCATGGGATGGAAAGCCTAACCTGGTGTGGTTTCAAAGCTTTTCCCCTCACCCCAAGTAAGGAGTTGAAGCTTAAAGGTTAGAACAATTGCCTGCCTATGATACTTCAATTACAAGCCCTGTTATTTTTCCCCCAGAGCATCTAGAGGTTTCCCTCTGCATCATTCCTGTACCTAAGTACTGTAAAATTGATGAGGTTTGAAGAGCACATCATTGAATTTAAATAATTTATTTCTGGTTTTAGTCTCTGGTTCCCAACAGGCTCTTAAAAGCCTTCTCCAAAAAATCATGCTGCTTAGTTACAGGTATCAATCAAAACCAGTTAGACCAAAACCAGTGCTCACTTTTCTTCCCGTAAGTACTCAAAAAATATGATACCATATCACACCAAGGACATTATGAAAAAATAAAACATAGGTATTATAAGAAATCAGGTGTTAAATCATGTCATGCAGTTCTCCAATTTAAAAAAACTCCACATTTTTTGAAGCTGAAAATGTGACCATACAGCCAGTCTTGGAGTATTGAAAAATACTAACCTACAGTTTTCTGTCAGAGTCACAATACATTACTGAATACAAATACACCCTGCAAGCAAGGGGAGAACCACAACGTTCAAAGAAATGAGAACATTACCTGCAGAGATCTTGCTTATATCCCAAACACGCAGCCCTTCCCGCTCTCCTCCAAAGGCAAACACAAACGGGAAGTCAGGGCAGCAAGCTGCACAGAAGAGAACTCCCTGGCATGGTGGGAGAAAGATAGAAAGAAAGAAAGAAAGAAAGAGAAAGAAGAGAATTTTTTTTAAATTCTCAAATGAATTTGTCACCTGAAAATACTTTCACCAAGCAAGTTTTAACAAGTGTAATCCTAAGTTTCTAAAACTTCTTTTGTAAAGACACAAAATGAAAGTCAAGAGCTACTAATTAGGAACAGTTAATCACATCTTTGTCTTGAATGTCATAGATGCAAGCTGATGCAGCCATAGTTCTACTCAGAGCATTGTATCTGGAATTTGGGTCTGAGGCTTGGAAGCAGTCTGCCAATTCCATGTGGAATATTGCACTATAATGAGAATGATTTAGCCAGAATATACAGATGTTATTAATTTTTCCCTATGAGACGTTAAGTAAAACAAGATTCAAACGACAGAAAAAGAATAAGCAGACATAGTTTATATAAAAAACTTTTTAGAATCAAGAAATAAAAATTACTATACCATTTTCATATCCCTGGAATGGACTAAACTTGGTCTGTCTCCCAGGATATCCCAAATTTTCACATATTTGTCAGCAGATGATGTCACAAGGCACCCTTTTATCTGACTGCTTAGTTGTAGCCCTGGAAGATGAAGAGAGCAACAGCAATCCCCATTTCACAGAGACAAGGATACATTTTGAAGTGAAGACATGAGAACAACCCCAATATTCTCCTCACACTAAACTCCATTCCAGAACAAAGGAGTAAAACATTAATGAAAGTTCCATGCTGCCACTGGTCCCTGTAGTGAGAGCCAAGGGAACCATGCAGGCCTATTTCGCCTCCCAATCCCCTCAGCAGAGATTTGCTTCACATGCCAGATACCACAATTAGTATGCACAACTTACTTGTTAAACAAGGAATCACTACCACCTCAGTCCTACTGACTTAAGGCATCCTTCAGAGGTGCCTTGCCCACTGGGGACAAACAGGACACAGAAGGACACACAGGCAATTTACCTGACACCTCTTCATCGTGAGCTTTCAGAGTAAACAGGGGCTTATCAGAGCGAGCATCCAGGCAGTACACAAAGCCATCGTCTGTGCTTGCCTAAGGAAACCACATTTAAAAAACAAACAGCCACAGTCACTCGCTTGGGGAAAAACTCCAATGAAGTAACACCCACCCTCTGGTAAATCCCTGTGATCTGAGGCAGATGCTTCTCCCTAGGACATGTTACACTGTTCCCAGGCCTGCCTCCCAAAGTCAGACTCCACCCAGCTGGTGCCCAAGCTGTTCTGTGAACCTCAATTATGCTGCGCTGATGACATGAAGTCTTAATCCCATGCAAATTTCTTAAAGTGTATTTTGAAGAGAGTTGCCCCACTAAGCTTGGCCCTCAGGTCAGGCAATGAAATGCAGAGCCTTCAGTCTCTTCACTGTCAGTTCAAAGCTTTTGGAGCCATCGCTGGCTGCATAATAGTTCTGTGCAAAGCTAAGTGTGATTATACCGGAGAGATCCACATCATAAACCCAACAGAGCTGAGCAGCCACTTCTGTTGGCTGTGTGCACACAGCGACAGAGAACTCTACAGCCACTGAGATAATAGAGAAGATTTGTTTTTAAACGCTGTTAAAAAGTTTTATTATAAGAAACTCAGTAAAACCAAGATATTTTTACTTTATACTCTCAGTGGCTGTTGGTCTCTTCTCCCAGGTAGCAAGCAATAGGACAAGAGAACATGGCCTCAAGGTGCACCAGGGTAGTTTAGATTGGACATTAGCAAAAATGTCTTTACTGAAAGGGTCGTCAAGCACTGTTCAGGGAAGTGGTGGAATCCCCACCCCTGGAGGTATTTAAAAGCCATGCATATCAGGCACTTATGGACATGGTTTAGTGGTGGACTTGGCAGTTCTGGGTTAACATTTAGACGCGATCTCAGAGGACTTTTCCGGCCTAAAGGAGTGGATCGCTCCGTACCAGCCGGGAGGACAGTGCCCTCTAGCGCTGACTTGAAACACTGAATTAATATTCAGGATCGCCGTTCTAATGAGCTACTTCTCACCTGCAATTGCTTCATTACATGAAACACAACAGCAACTATGCAAAGGAAAATATATCCGAGCCACTGAACACGGTAACAACATGACTAAGATGCCACCTCTGAAGTGAAAAAGCACCAGCATCAATAGCTTTTCTACTGTCACAGTGAAGATGCCAAGTAAGTAGCTGGTCTAGAGATACTGAAAAAAATACCTAAAAACATCCTCCCCCAGACCACATTTTTATCATAAGCAACACAAACCATCCAAATGTCCATCGGCTCCATTCTGATCCAGAAACATTATGAACACTAAAATACACGTTAAATGACATGGCAACAATCAACCAGAGCAGAAAAGCACGTGCTCACCAAGAAATGACAAGGTGAAAAATGATTCCAAATTACTCTCTCAACCTGACCACTAAAGCGCCACACTCGATGGCTCTCCTGGGGGTTTCTGCAGTCGTACAGCACCGCTGATCTAGGGGACAAAGGGACAGGAAATAAAATTTAAAAAAAAAAAAAAATCAGGGCAGAACACTTTATGGCATAGTTTGTTTTCCCACTGGCATCTACAGAAGCTCCATGTAAACTATAATTAAAATATTAAATGGAAACAACTTCACTACTTAGTCTTCCAATTCAGTAACAGATTAAAATCTTGCAGATAAGCATGGGATTTTTCCATATGCTTCAGAGTTTCATCTTGGTTACCAACAGCCGCTCTATTGAAACTAAGCAGAGCTTGAATTTACTCAATACATAAGATACTTATCACATAGCAGACCATAATTATGCAAATATATAATTTAATTATGAACAGACTTCAGTAAAGTCATGTAATGATGCACTAATTAGGAAATAATTTTGTCATAGATATTCATACATTTTCAAATATGCTTAATAAAAAGAAATAATTTTTAAAAACCCAACAATCTTTACAAATAGTTAAGAGAAACACTCCACAATGGAGAAAGAGTGGATGGGAGTTAGTGGATCCTCTGGGATTCTTTACAGGCACGTGCTCAGCTGGGTGGCTGCAGAATCTGTCCCAGTTCAAAAACCTCTTGGGTGGAAATGCAAGGGAGGAGTGGTCATGTCACTCCAGCACCATCTCACCACAATCAACGTCCTCAGTGTAACCCCCTCCCACTCTATCCTATAATTAAACGTGATGGAGGTTTCCCAGCTCTTTTACCAGACATTTTACACACAGCAGTTTCTTTAACAGTCTGATTTTCAGCCTATGAAGACATCTCCCAATGTTCACTGAATTGCCTGTGGTCCTGCAAGGCTTTGCAGGAAAAATCCACAAGGGCAGTCTATTAGTTTATGGATAGCGCAGTGGTTTAGAAGTGTCCATGGTACCAAAGGGGCAGCAAAAACGATCAGCAGCTGGTTACTGTTTGGACTTAATGCTTCCTTTTATCAAAGGAAGTTGAGAGGCAGGAAAAAGACAGAAGCAGCTTCCTAACAACAGCAAAAGGTCCTCCTGCAATACTTCCACTGCAGCAGATGCAGCAAGAGCGTAACAGAAGCCAGAGAACTCGAAGGCTTGGCTAAAGACTGGCAAGTCTGTGAATTATTTTAACATAAGGACAAAGCCTTAAAAGCAGAATTAAAAAATCAACGTAAGAAAATCATGGTGATAGAACAAAATTTTAAAGTTATCCCATTGAGATGGGAGAACAGAGAGGAAGTTTTCTGGCTGGCAGGACTTACAAGAACTGGCAGCTACAGAGTAGTCCAAGTGTGCAGACACAAACCATTTCCCAGCATCTCCAGGCTGCAATCACAGGAGACAGCCCATTACACTGTGGCTGTGCCTATAGAGGCTGGAAGGAGAGAACTGGGATTTTAATGTGCCTCATGCCTCCACCCTGGCCTTACTGGCTGGCAAAACCTGGGCAAATTTTCACAGGAATAAACAGTGACACATTCCCAATGAAGGAAATGCCATAAGGCCAAATTAAGAAATAAATTCGGTTTGGAGCAAGCAGACACCTGGCACAGAAAATGTCAGTCCAGATGGTTAAAGCATTTGCTACCTCTGAAAAAGAGGTAAGGAAAACCACATCCTGGCCACATACCAACCTGGCTTCCTTGCTGGAAAAAAATAACAGCATTATTCAAACTGGCAGAGTTATAAAAAATAAAAAAAAAGAAAGAAAACACAAGGCTTAACTGAATAGGAATAGCCTCCCTAAGTGCAACGTGTGAAAACATTACCCTGACATACTTATCGAACGATCCAGAAACGAGGGTCTGGGCTTCAAACGGGTGGAATTGCAATGTCTGCACCTAGATAATGCAAGATTTTATATAACACACATAGACAGGAACTTTCTTGGAGCAAAGCACAACCATCCCCTCCCCCAAGCCAGCACACAGTCCTCCCCAAAAAACCCTCTTATTAAGCTACTTGATGCTGAGATTGCTCAAAAAACAGCACAAGAGATGCACATTACTTCAAATAACCCCACCTCGTGAAAACAAGGTATTTTCCAATATAATTTGACTGAACAGAACCCCATGCCCCCTTTCTGCCCTATATATTAATAATAATTTTTAAAAAAAAGCTGGAGGAGGTAAAAGATTATCTGCTTCCCGTTTGGGGAAAAAAGCAGATGTTAAAAAATGAAAATCAGGAGTTTGTCAAGGGCAGTGACTTTGTTAGCAGCAAAATAAGGTTACAGCTGTAACTAGCTTTCACATTTTAATTACTGAGATTAATTTGAGATTAATTCATTTCTGAAGTACCCATCACTATGGTATTTTAGTATCATTTATTTTAAACCTTTTTCACCTAGAACAAACTGTAACTGACACTCATTGTTCCCTTAAGAGAGAGCTACAGTTTGACCTATGCTCAGACATCTATTTTTGCAGCTTATACCAGAAATACTGTATTCCCCACCATTAGGGCTGTCACACAAAAGGTATTTTGAAAACTGTAACAAGTATTTGTTAACTTTCTAAAAGATAAATTAAATAACATTTTTAAAAGCAAATACAGTGCTGTTTGCAAAAGCAACTAATTCATAAATTCAAACAATTCTGCACAGTTAGAAAATTAGAGCATTGTTGTTCTGAGGGTTCACTACCAAGCAGCTAATGAAAAACTGCAGTTACATTTTTCTCTGTATTCTACAGTGGAAGAAACACAGGAATTATTCCATACCTTGTCTGTATGTAGTGTCAGGCTGGCTGCTGGCTTACCCACAGCCATGTCCCACAAAATCACTGTGTTGTCAGCAGAGGCACTTGCTAAAACGTTCCTGAGAATGGATCAAAAATCAGTTTTAAAACTCTTTCTACAGATACAAAAATCCAAAATACACACAGAGCCCAATTCTGAGAACAAGTACACTGTGGTCTATAGATTATTTCTCTCAAGCCTGAGGGATAACTCCCTGAAGGCAATTCTAAATTATAAGTAAAGATTACAAATAGGCTACATTACATTAGTAGAACACTTACAACAATGACAGTTCTGCTTCTATTTCCCCTGGCATTACTTAAAATACCATTTACTCGAAAATTTCTCTAACAAAACAAAGTAATAAAGGCTTTGAAGCACATTCTTTCCTTTGACATTAAATAGTATTTTTAAACATTACCTATGCTACTTCATTCTGTTTGCATATGCAAGCAGCCAAGAGCCTGACAAACCTGTTTGTGAAATATTTTGCTCTCTAATATCTGTTTATACACCTACTGAAGACCCAACACTACGCCCTTTGTGGACTGCTGAAAGTAACCACTAAAATTTCAGTTAGTTTACAAACCCCACATTTCAACTTAAATTTGACCAATTATGTTAAGAACAATAAACACAGCTTAAAACTTTGATCAGAAAAAAAACCAAAAAAAGGTCCCCAAATGCCTGTAAAACACACATTTCAATTCCTACAATCACTTCACTACTCTTAAAATCAGATTTATTACCTCAACATGTTGTTTCTGATTGAAACTGCTCCCCCCTCCCCTTTTTATATTAACCAAGTGTTTCTGACTGAAAGAGTTAACATTCTCCTGGAAATGCTGTTTTCCCAAGCAACGTTACAAGGGAAAGTTAAGAAAATGCATAGTGAAGGCTGTAAGAACATTTCACAGTAACACCACTGTGACCTAAAGGCAGAAGGTTATTTGTAGAGAGCTGTCACAACATGCCTTGCTTAAGAGAGAGAAACAACAATAAAACATTTTATATATAAGCTGCTCCAAAGAGTTCCTTGTTTTGTCCATAAGCTGCCCACTTCAGGGCTGGTTTAATTTCCTGAAAGATCTACCAGTACCAATGAATTTGTAACTCAGCACATTACAGAATTATGCATTTTGAACTATTGAAGCCATATTTTTTTTTTAATACTTGTCTCTATATTATCACCAGACAACCATTCCTAGGTACATGAAAGCTACTCTTTTGGAAGAGTGATGGACAGATCACTGTGCACACTCTGTGCATACCTGTGTAATTTAAAAACAACAGACACTACCCTGTAAATTAAGAGTGCAATTTATATACATTTACTGAGATCTGTGTGGGTGTTTTTTTCATCAGTATCTAGATAAGAAAGCATTACAAGTGAAGGCTCACACCTGCTCATCAGAATATGCAGTTGACTGTGTACCTCTTCAAAGGCAGAGGCACTTATGACAGCAGGAAAATAAATTAAAAAAAAAAAAACCAGCCTGTGTCTGACTGAAGCAGTTTCAAGACCCCTGCTGAGGATCCTCTGACAGATGAACTGTTAACAACCACTTAAGTGCTAAAAAACCAGCAGCATCTTTACTTCAGTCAGCACATTGTCCTTGACCTCTGCCCCAAGATGGGCCAGCCTTGTCTTGCTTCAATAGCAGCACTTCATTTCTAGTTCATTCAGGCCACAGGGAATTTCTCTGCCTAGAGGCTTGAGGCATTTCTGTAACTGTGCTATTAGGGCTTTTACACTCTCTTTTCTGTTCACAGCTTTGGGGCAAAAGCCAGAAGGAAAAAAAACAGAATAGCAAGGACTTCCTTCTATAAATCTACTTGTCTCTGTTGAAAGGTGGTTTAGGCCACTGGCAGATCAGCATAGCTCAGGGCAGCCCTTCTGCTTCTCCAGTTTGAACAAGTGAAAAGCAGACAATTTATCAAATGGTTCACACCCACCTTTGCCCTGCCTTCATCTGGACAACCTGCAAATCGAAAGTGACCTGCAGCAATAAGTACTTAAAAAAAAAATTCTAAATCAAGAGCTCTAGTGAAAAAACCAGGGGTGTATTTTTAAGAATGCATTAATTTCAGCAGTGCTTTCACGTTTTTGGATTTTGTGTGAAAATTGTATGCCTAATTAAGACTGCAATTTTGTAATATCCACTGTTATTCAAGTATTCTTTTACCTGCTTTGTTTATTCCATGAAAGATCGAGCACAGCATCAGTATGTCCTTCCACAGTCCCTTCTGAAGATAAACTCTGTACACACAAATGACATAAACAGACTTTGGAAAATTACAGCTTCAATGCAAATCAAGCATTAGTCCACATTAGTATGAATTCCCTAAAGCCTTCACAAACAACTTCATATTAAATTACTCTCACTTGCTGCAACACAGCTTTTGAGAGAACTCTCTCTGCGCCACCTGCACCCTGCCTCCTACCCCAGACTGCAGATTGCTCCAGCTGCTGGGTTTACAGAACTGGTTACTCCCTTCAGGCTAGTAAAAGAAACCTCATTATTTCCAGCTAATGTGCAACTTCTTCAGCTTCTTTCTAAGCACTCCTGGCAGTTCCCTCTCTCTCCTCCCAATTAACTGAGCTTTGGGTCCTTGTAACTGCCAGTTCCTGCAACTTCTAATTTTAAATAGTTGAGATTCAAAGTTTACTGGGACACCACCCCATTCCTGTTCTGCTCTTAATTCCAGGCTTTAGTTATTTAGAGAACAATTAGCATTTCAAATATTGTAGGGTGGAAAAAAAAGGCATTATCCCTGCTCTAAATCTCCTCCATCCCACCAGGTAAACAATTTTGCAACACCTACTTTCTTTCCTTTCTTTTTCTTCTTTTTCTCTTTCTTGCCTCCAAGAGAAAAGACTGGTTCCAAGGATTCTACTACATCAAGGTCCCAAATGTCAATGACTGGGGTCATGTTACCCACTGCAACATAATTTCCTACAAACAAAAACCCAAATGCAACCACATTTATTTAGTTATGAAACAGCATATTTGGCAACCCAGCTGTTGCTTATTTCTTTGGTTAAGTAAAACTTGTGTGCCACAGTCTTCTATTTGAACATATTTATGTTTATAACTGGTAAGGAGCAACTTAAAAATATCAGCTGACAGAAGATGTTGACAGAAAAAAATTTGCTTGCTCTCCTTCCCCTTCAGTACAAGTAACTATTCAAATAAGCTGTATAAAGTTGCATGTTTAGTTTGTTTTTAAAGGAAAAAACAAACCAAAACTAAACCACATCCCCCTGTACTATGGAAAAAAAAAAGTGTCTGTGAAACACAGGAAAAATGTTACTAAATACATAAATATATAAAATTTTGCTACAGTTTACATTTCATTAACAGCATTGGACATAAAGAGATGGAACAAAAGCAACCTTTCATTTGCAAACAGAAAATAAAGCAATTTTAGAGATTGCTCTGGTCTGCTAACTGTTTCTAATAAAATCAGTATTTTAGTAAAATCATGTTACAGCAGCATGACTAAGATGACTGTATCACCAAGCAAAAATACCTAATATTCACATCTTCGTTATCTCAAGTCAGTATTATCTTGATATAACATCTTGATTTTATTTCTCTTTGTACCACAGGAAGAAATTATTTAGTGACAACATTACACTTATATGCTTTTCAAGCAAAAATTCTTTAACTGGACACTTAGAGTATCCTTTGTAATTTACCTGTTGATTCATCTGGACTAGGATCAAAATTCAACCACTCCAGACTCAGAGGGTAAGCAGGCAAGATAATGTCATGATGTACATAAAATGAGTCCTCTTCATGATTATAAACTGAAAAATAATTAAAGTTATGCAAGACATCGGTGAAGAGGGAAAGCAAACAACTCTAAACAGGTCACTTTACAAAAGGCAGTTGTGGCAAGAACTAAATTGTCAAGGAGATGTAGAAGGTAAATTCACAGAGTGTTCAGAGTTTTACAGCAGAGGCCAGACCCTCCAGGTACAAATGTCATACTGCAGAGAATTACACAAAATAAACATTCTCCCGTGTTCTTCAGCTAAAGAAGTGACAAGTTCAGTAAAGGTTCGATACTTTATCCCCAGCATACCAAACCACTTTGTTGGTAAGGTCTCTTCATAATACATGCTCCACATCCAGCACTTTCTACATCAGGATACATTCATTTCACAGGATTAGCAATTTAAAAAATTACTCCATATTAAATTGAAGGGAAAACGAAGATAAAAGGACAAACCAGAGGAAGGTGAAGAGGTCAGAAGGACTTACCTTTAGCAGGTGGTAACTGAGATACAGGAAAAGTTTGGTAAAGCAGCCATATACTAAACACAAATTCCCTGCAGCCAGCTATTTTTCTCCTTATAATAAAATAATTTACCAATTGGACAGCAGAGAAAACCTGTTCATTATTTTAATGACATCTTACTGTCACACACAAAATCACAGTGCTACTTCTAAGTGCATGTGACAGATGTTCAGATACTAACGGAAGTCTCCAGTTAAATAAGTTGTCTTAGTAATCAACTAAGACAAGGTTACGCAATTTTAGAAACTGCAGAAGCCTTTGCTATTGTTTTGTAAGTTTATATTGGGTATAAACTTACAGTTAATAAAATTTGTAAACCCCTCCAGACACAGAAAATGCCACATGCTGGTATCTGAAGAGATGCTTTCACACATTTTGGTAATGTTGGTTGGTTAAAATGAAATACTTTGCCTACAGAAACATGGACCACAGCACAAGCAGCCAGAAACATTCCCAAAAAGAACCACAGTAAGAAAAGATGGTAATTTCAGCACATTCAGTAGTATTCATTGGCTGCAACAGAAAAATCTTTTACACAGCAAAATTAAACCTACGGCTAGAACAAGCAGTATTCAGGCCCTATCTCTTCTAAACCATGATGGTAAGGGCGCTGGTTCTTTTAGTCCTAGCAGTGGGAAGCCCATTTAAAGAAGCAAGGAGAAAGCTAAAGAAAAAACCCCAAAACAACAAACCACTAGAGGATGCTTGCAGGATATGGAAAGCAAGACCAGAATGAAGAGTGTTATGTTCAGAGAATAAAAATGCCATAGTATTTTCTAAATGTTTTAAGAAATGAAATAAGGAAAGGACTTGCTATGCAGGCTGAAAGAGGCAAGCTATCCTTTATATGTTATTTATCCTAAGTAACAGCACAGCACAGCAAATACTGCAGCCCTGGAAAGCAGCTAAAGCACCATGACGTGGAAAAGGACAAAACACAAGGCAGAAGGGGAGAAAAATCCTTCCCAAAACCAGCCCACTCCCTCTTCAACACAGCCACATGGCACATGCTAGGCAAGACATTCCCCATGTTCACTGTAAAGAACAAACCCTATTTTACTCACCATGGACCTCCAAACTACAGCAGTCTTTATCAACTCTGCCACAAAGGACAAGATTGTCACTGGGCTTAATCAAGAAGTCCTCCTGTTCATATTGCTCCTGAACAGCAAAAAGGAGAGGACAAGGGCCGTGAAGCACTGCACATAAAAAACCAAAACTACACATGTTCAAAAGGTGGAATCAGTAAATTTGAACCACAACTGAACACTCAAAATCCAACACCTCGATGCCCACCCACCTAAAACCATCTTACGGTGCTAAACAGAGAAAGGCAGGAACCAGACCTGATCCTGGGGAGAGTAAATAGTCATTAAATTAGATTGAAGGACTTTTATGTGAACCTAGGTGGATTTGTAGGTGTTTAATTATCAAAAATGAAACCATATTTCAAGGCTATCATGATACACCTGATTGCTGAAAAGAAAATCATCACCAGGAGCCCACAAAGGTTATTTCCCTTGTGCTCCTGTGCCTTGACCACTTACATAATATAACAGCATTTTACCCAATAACGATGCTGCAGCTGCTCCTCACATACAGGAAATAATTCCACTGTCTACTTCCTGGAAAATAGTTCCCAAGAAGGGCTGCCTACAGCTCTGCTGGGCATTCAGCTGTACCAGAACAGATGTAACCTCTCATCTAATTTTCACTGTTAATGAGGAGTGGAAGGAACTTGGGAATTTTTGTTAGTGAAAAATTAAGAACTGTCCATAAGTCAATAATCTTATGCAGAGCACCATCCTTCCAATCTGCAACACATACAAGACTTTTCGGACTTCTCATTGCAAGCTTTTTATTTCTTTTTTATTCACTTCAAGCATACTTCAACATTTGAATTCAATCAAGTCCTGCAATTCTCTGAATTAACTTAAGGTTATACAATACTTAGTCTTCAACAGTTCCAGTAGCAAATACCAAAAGACAACAGAAAATTCACGCTGAGGAACTTTCAGAATTTGGGGAAAGAACTTGAGCATAGGAAGAAGGGCTTGAGAAAAAGGTGTTCATTTTCTGTATATCTACAAACCCAGCTTCTGCAAAGATGCTCCCCATCTCATAGCGGAAACTAATACAGATAGAAGCAGCCAACAACACAGTATTTTATATATATATACACATATCTATATATACATATATATAAGGACATATATATAAAATGCTGTCCATCTAGGCTTAATGGAGGGGTATTTCCTCATGCCAAATCCTTAATTTGACACATTGCCTGAGTCCACCTTAGCCTGATTTTTTAACACAAACTGGTGGAAGGTGCAAGACTCTTGCAATCAGGGAAATTTTCTAATTTTGGCCACTAGTGGCTTGAGACTTGTTATTTCTTCAAGTGTTTTCTGTGTCCTACTAGGCAGGTGAAAAACCTCTCCATGTACAGAAGTGCATGGTTTAAGTAAAGGAGCCAGTTCACCTTAACCTCCCACTTAAATGCAAAAGGGACAGAAAGAAGGAACTGCACAAAGACCACTCCTTAAAAGAAAAGAGCACCATCCAATAAAAAATCTGGCACACCTTTGAAAAAGGACTGCAAGCACTTACACACCTCGAGGCAGAGTGGAAAATTTAACTGATTTTTAAGTTTATGCTTTTTAAGGTATTTAACATTCTTTAAGTACTTACAGTGGTTTTTAGAGTGATGTAAGGATCGTTTTCATTGCTCCCATATACTGCCAGAGTTGCCAAAGAGTCTCCAAGTTTTAAAACACCTGGATGGGAATTTCAGAACGTTTTTTATACATGTCAGTAACAGGCAAAGTTAGAAACTCCTGTACCAATACCTGTGTTACCTGTATAGCAAAATATCAGGAGTGAGCTAAATGGACTTCCAAGTTCCAAACCTCAGTGAGATAAATTGCTTTCAGGGACTTCTGCTGCTCTGCTCCAGCACTACAGCAGATACAGTGACCTTTCCAACATGCTCTTGGTTCTTGTGTCAGGGAGGGGGACACTGAACTGCTTCCCTCACTAAATGACTTCCCAGGATAGGACAAGCAAATGTGAATTTCCAGCATCTGAAACTTAACACTGTCTAGCTTTAGGATATTAAGGTCTTAAGTACGACAAGAAGTGGAAAGCTTCTTCACTTACACTCTGCACATCTGACACACAGATTTTTCTTACCCGTGTATTCCTCCTCATCGTAATTGTCCAAATCGTACTCATCCAGTTCATGATCAGACAGCTCCTCATTGTTTTGGGAAGACTTAGTGCTGCTGCCAGGAACGGGTGCATTTGTGTCATGTGCTGTCTGGCTTTCACCACTGTCACCAGCAGCATCCCTGTGGAAAGATACACAGCCCTGAGAAGACACGCAGAATGCTTCCACAGTGCTGCTGCAGCACGCAGTTCTAGCTGCTCACATGGGTGTCAAGTCTTTACGCCAAAAATTTCCAAATCCATTCACTCCTTCTGTATCTTTTCTCAAAATACAAGGCACCCAGAGAAAGTTATTCCTTGAAAGTTGTTGTGACAAAATGTGGCATAAGTTTTCCTCAACAAGGTAAATGGTGTGTCTAAGTCCCTTTCTCTTACAGGTTTTTTGTGGATATAATGCTCTCTGCCTCACTTCTGTGCATTCACGTGTCCATGTCATTCCTTCCTTTTTTCCCTCATTCACAGGCACTGTCACACGTGAGGATTTCTACACTTCTTCAAGCTTTTTAAGACCTCATTTCCTCATACTTCCCATACTTAAGTGAAGTAAAAATAATATAGAATTCATTAGATAAGGACATACTGTGAATTATTCTTATGGGGTAAACGATGCAACATCTAAATAAACTCAGAACTTTGTGGCAACAATTCTGCATGCAAGGAGTTCAAGACATTAAACAATGTACATTAAGCACTGGCTGAGAAGCTAACAAAAGAGCCAAGGTGTCCCAAGGGAGCATGCTCCACAGGAACTCATCCCTCATGAACACACTGTATTTCTGTCCTTCGGCCCGCAAAATTCCCAAGCGGTAACGAGCCAAGGCAGTTCTCAGATACAGTTTCTAAATTAAATAGCAGAAACCTAATTTTCCTGATTTGCTCAGTAAAATAAACACTTCACATTAACAACATAACTAGAGACAAGTAGCAAGATAATTAAATAAAATAACTAAATCCAAGTTTGATTTGTGATCTTTGCACAGGGAAAAAAGTGAAGTGTTGCAAAAAATTCTACAAAGTACAACAAATTATAAATAGATCAGTTGTTTCAGATGGTCTTCAAATTTCCATCCTGAAGTTTTACAGAATGCATAAAAAACAACACCTCAAATCCTTCCATGCTTTTGAAATTGCAAAAGAAAGGAAATCACTCAAAACTCCAAAAGTTTACACATAGAAAGGGGAAACAAGTCCACAGAAAACAGGAACATTAATCAGTTAAGTAAATAACATAAAGTGAGAATCTTCCAAGTGTTTAAGATAATTTTCAAACCATTAAATAATCAAAACCAGAAAAAAAAACAGAATAAAATACATTCTGGGATGATACACTCCATTCAGCAAGAGTGTCACTGATACATCCAACAGAAATGGGGTGGATAATACTCATCCAACTACAAAAACTTTTTCTGCTACCTGTTGCATCTGTTCAACCACACACACCGTGGCACAACCACACACCCTACACAGCCAAAACACTCAGAAGCCTTAATCTATGAACAGATCTATCAGAAAAAGCCCAGAAGATGAAGTGAGATCCCAATCCCTTATTTTTTCTAGACCAAAGAGAGACTTTCTTTCTTGTCTTCTGCAGATCGTTTTTCCTGAATATGTCACTTATGGTTTTTGTAAATACATTCTTCTTAAAAGCAGAGTGACAAAACTTAACACAGCTACATAACTAAGGGCTCTCAGTGCTGAGGGGAGAGCTGTGATGTCTCTAGTTTTACCCGTGAACCATAAACACACCCCTGAGTGATGTTTTGCCCTTTTTACCAAAGCACAAATACCACATCACTCTGATCTCCACCGTGGCCTCCAGACCTAGAATGTCCTGTCCCACCCTCAGCACCACCTTTTCCCAGTCAGTTTGGGACTCTCATCTCGGTTTGCCACGTCTCCAAAGCATCCACGGGTACAAACCCAGTGCCTTAATTCTCACTGTAGGCGGGAACAGCAGCTCCAGAGAGCGCCAGGCTCCGAAATGCTGCTCCAGCCTGACCGCCCGCAGCTGACACCTGAGGAACCCCATGGGAACGCAACCGTGTTGTCATGGCCACGACGACGGCAGGATCGGCTCCATCCGATGTTCCCCCGCTCGCCCCCCGGACCGCCCACCCTCCCGGAAGCCAGGCTCCCTCGGCACGGGGAGCTCCAGGAGGAGCTCCAGGAGGAGTCCCAGGAGGAGTCCCAGGAGGAGCTCCAGGAGGAACTCGTGCTGGCTGCTGCCGGTCTCCGCTCCTCGCTGCTGCTCCCCGGGCCGCTCCTGGAGCCCCCGGCCTGCGCTTCCCCCGCGCCCGGGACGCCCCCTCCCCTCCATAGCTCTGTGAGCGGCCGGGCCCGGGGGGCTCCAGCCGCGTACCAGCAGAGCCCGGAGACGCGGCGCGTCCCTCCCGCTGCCCCGGCTCACCCCAGCCTTTCCTGCGCCTCCTCGATGAGACCCTTCAGCTCCTCCTCGCTGAGCTGCACCTGCGGGGCGGACACAGAGGGGTGAAGGCGGCTGCGGGGGCGGGCGGGGGTCCCTCAGCGCGATCCCAGCCCCGGCCCCACCTTGTCGGGCGTCTCCTTGGCCACGCCGCGCCGCACCCAGGCGGCGCAGGGCACCGGGCAGCTCATGGCGGCAGCGCCCCGCTCACCGCCACACGTGCGAGCGGCCGGGCGCGCCCGAGTGACGTCACGAGAGCAGGGCCCGCCCGCAGCGCCGAGGAGCGGCGGAGGAGGCGGGACCGCCGCGTGACGTCATCCCCGGGCGCCGGGGCGAGCCCACGCGGATGGGGCGGGGCCTGCAGGGGCGGGGCCGGGCGCTGTCGCCTCACGGGGATGGGGCGCTGGCACCGCCCCGTACCCGGGATTCGCGCAGATCCGCGGCATCAGTTAGGTTGGAATAAAGCCTTGGAGATCACCGAGTACAACCTTCAAGCCCTCCGCTCCCTGCACTGGGTCACGGCCTCCCTCACGCGCTGGGAGAGACCTGCCCTGCCCGCTGTTCACTTCCACTGAAATATCCCAGCGGCAACCCACCGAAATGAGAAGTTTAGGAAGGCCTTTTTTGTTACTGGTCCCTAAATCTTATCCAACGAAAAGAGACCAGTGCACAGAGTCAATGGCAACAGGGAGGTGCAGGGAGTCGTGAGGGCCCGGCGTCTCCTCAGGAGCGGCTGCTTTTTGCCCTCCTACACGAGGTAACTCATTAAATCAGAGGAAATGGATAAAATGCCAGCTGGAATGTACAGGAAGGTACTCTTATTAACATGCAGAAATCACTGCTGTTTCCATCACTGGAATCTTGATTCAGTGCAGAGTACACGGATGGGAAGCTGAGGTAGGGGAACGAGCGTTTCTCAACTCGGCAGATGAACTTCATCTTGGCAGATCAAATGGCCTTGTTACTCCATCCACATGTCACTAGACAACACCACTGTGGCATTTTCATTATTTTTTATCCTGATTCTTCTGTGGTTCTGGCATGAGAGACAAATAAAAATCTGTCAAAATACTACTACTTCTTCACTACCCCGTTCATTTCACCAGTATGCTGTGTTTTGTCCTAATGTAGACATAAACATACCAAGGCCAAAGTTGTTTCCTTCTAGCTCTTCCTTGTAGCACCCTGTGACATGGACATCCTAGTCCTAACTGCAATCCTGCATTTTGGCATGCTTGCCTTTTTGCTGGGCTGTATTTGCTTTGCTGGCCATCTTCTCTTAACAGTGTTCAAGAAATCCTTGTTCTCCCACGCGTGAATCGGCTGCAGTTTGACTGTCAGTCTTCCTCCAGATTCTGAGGGAAGTTTTGTGAAAGTGGCTGCTATTCTCAAAGGACAGGCAGAGGGGAGTTTTATGCAGCCAAGAGGAAGAAAGCCAGGTTACTTACCAGTGGCTGTGGTTCCTGGGTATGTTTGGGGGTTTTTTCAGATGTATACATTTACAGAGTGGAGGTTTGCAGAACAAAGTGGAGCCAGACTTGTTTTTACTGAAGCCATACCCAGAGGGGGCACACATGCTCTACCTTCCGTCCCACCGTGTACATAATAATCACAAGATAGCAGTGCACTGTGGGGAGGCTCAACAGCAGAAGTACCTAAGAAAATATAGCTGGAAAATGAGGAAGGAAGGGAAATAGGAAGCAATTGTGCATGATGGATATTATAGCTTAGAGAACTGCACTTAGTAGCAATGATTTTTCTTCTGAGACCCAGTCCATAAATGCTGGGTGATTCCAATACCTCTCTCTGTCACACACTTGCTGGGGATGTGCAACTGTTTTTTTTTTTTCCAAAGAAAGACCATTCTGTTAAATATATTAGTGTTCCACGGTGCCTTGACAATCACAGAGATGTAGCTGAAAGAGTGGTGCCCCAGGCAGAAAGCTCCCTGCAGACAGAGCCAAGATCCAGTGCAGCCCAGCACACCTACACCAAGCAATCACCCAGCATGGCTTGTGGGACAGAACACACCAATAAAAAATGGTCTTCTTGGTGTTCAGTGTCCAAAGATGGCTCAGCCGCAGAATTGGGAAGATTAGAAAATAAAGCAGATGTTAATTTCTTCATTTGGATGGAATTCTGACACCACTGGAGGAATTTTGGGATGAGCTTAAAGAGCTCTCCTAATTGGGAATGAGGCTGTACAGCTGACAGTCTCTGAATCTCTGCTAGGTGGAAGAAATGGCCATGAAGAAAAGTATATGCAGCAGCAGACAAGGACTCAAATGGCTGTCCCAGGAAGGGTGTGAGGACCAAGCTCAGATCCTGTGGAAATAAAAGAATTGTCATCAGACATTTTCCTGACACAGCCTGTTCTGGACTGGCCTTGGGCCTTTCCTAAAAACAATCTTCCGAAAGGATTCAGCTCCACTCCCCTGGCCCCAGTCAGAAGTCAGACACAGCAATGCGTGAATCTCTTAGACCCATTTCTTAACCTCTAATGAGGAGAGCTGAGATTCTTTTTATCCCAGTGAACATCCATAAAGGAAGGCAAGACTTGACAACAGCAATTTTCATTGTTTCAGTTTAGTCGCTGGTTCTGGTGTCAGAAATTTCTGCCTGGCTGAAGTGAAAAGCACTAAAACATCATCCCTGTGTCTGGACCTGTATTTGAGCCATCCTGACCAACTGCTTTTCACCCAAGGATACAAGTGCTGGATAGTTCTCATCAGCAGGAAGTGTGCGCCTGTATCGTCTTGTTCCAGGTGGTGTCACAACATTCAGAAGGGTTCAGCTGGATTAGGTTATCCAGCTAAGCAAAGCAAACTTCTGTTCTGGAGTGGATTTACCAGGTGAAGAAAAGGGAATCAGAGGGAAAAGTCAATGGCTCCTTCAAAGGTAAGGTTCAGCTTCTTCTTTAGGGGACATGTCAAGGTGCCCAGAGAGCACCCAGAGTATTCTTCTTCACAGAAAGTCAGATGGAAGAGAGGAGAGCTGGTTAAAGAAGGAGTGATGTTGAAACAGCTGGTTCCAGCAGGCTCTCCAATAACTACTGGAAAACTTAGAGAGCTCCAGTGTCTAAGGTTCTGCAGGGACCTTGATATACCTTGAGTCATGAAACTCTCAGAGACACTGTAAACATCTCTAGTATGACAGCTGGAAGGTACAAGGCCAGGGGAACATTCACTGTGCAAACCATACAGGCTGCAGGCAAGAAAACAAAGAGGATTTTACATGTTTCAGAAGTTATGCTGTAGGCCTCAGTTGTGGTTAAGCTGACCTCTTCAGATGAAAAAAGGGGAAAGTGAACAATACACTGGCATCTCACTCATTTTTTTCCTGTTTTCTCAAATGATCTGCAAAATACCAATGTTGCAGTCCCAGGGATGCTAAACAGCTACAAGCAGTCACATAATAAAGAAATCCTCTAACTTAGGAAAGAAAGAAGGAAAGGAAAGAAGGAAAGAAGGAAAGAAGGAAAGAAGGAAAGAAGGAAAGAAGGAAAGAAGGAAAGAAGGAAAGAAGGAAAGAAGGAAAGAAGGAAGTACTTAAGAGTGACTTTGAAACACCAATGGCAGCCATCTAAGTCCTCAAGGTTACCTTTTGATTTTCCATTTGTATTCCCAGTGTGTTTCTGTGAAACACAGAGCACGAATAGGGGGAGGAAACCAAAGAACTATCAGCTCTCAGTAAGCAACATCTCGTCAAGAGAAATGACATACCCTGTTTGCACACTGCAGCATAGCCTGGAGGGAAGAACTCTTGAACTGATAGCTAGGCAGAAAGTTAAGTTTTCAGGTAGTTAAAACAAGGCTGCTTTGGTTTTCTTTCATCCAGGATCTCCTTAAGGAGTTCTCTGTGAGAACACAAACCTCCTCACTTTGAAAGATAAAACATCCTTGTGTTAAGGCATATTCTCCCAGATCTCACTTACTGCTTTTGGTACTCTCTGTTTATCTTTATGGAATAAATGAGGTCTATCACTTATCTCTTAGCTACATCTAATAAGTGTGATCTCAATGTGAGCCAGATACATGTGAAAGACATTAAAACCTCATTGGGACACAGTAACTGCATTATCAGAGATGAAAGCTTATGGAGCAGCTGCTTCCCCAAAATGTGTGCTAGAGAGTTTGGGAATGAGAATCCCATCATCCCTGAAATGATTGCTGTCAGATGGATACCTTAGAACACCCGAGGACTTGCATCTCTCCACCACCACGGGAGCAATGGGGACATCAGGGCCAGTGTTTGTCTCAGTGGTGTCACATCTTTATCTCCTCCATGTCTAAGTGTGTTGCTCAGTACTGGATGCTTCAAAAACTCGTTATTACAGGAGGTCACTACAACTTCTTACACAAGCCACTGGCTAGTAGAGCAGAGGGGCTGATAAACTCTAGGAAGGTAGCCAGGCGGTAGGGTTGTGCTGGGAATGGTGGCCTCCCAGCCTGTGAGGATGTGTGCACGGGTTCTCAGACATCCTCTCCTTTGCAGCTTTACATCTTCATAGCAAAGCTTAGAGACAGCCAGCCCACACGCTTACTCTAGAATGTTTTCCTTGAAAGACTCACTGGACAAAATAAAAGCCATTGAAGAAATGTTCATTAAAATATAAGGCTCTGTCAACATAGAAAAATTTAGCTGATACCACTACACACCTAGAAATATGTCTGTATAAGCCATTATGCAGATTTAGGGAAAAAATATTTCTGAGTGGTTTAAATGTTATTTCTACATAGTCAAACTGAGACACACCATGGCCTTTTTTAAGTTATACACATGCTTCTGCTGCTGATTCCATCAACAGATCTACATCAAGCACTTGTGGCAATGCTTTAGCCTCGGGACAAAACCTGGGCCCCTCTAGGTGAGCTCTACTTTGTAGCAGGGAGGGTTTAGACATCCCTGTCGATTCCTGCCCTGTGGAAACACAGCATGGGCAAGACTGTCCTAAAGCTTAATTAGCCCAGTGAACGTGTGCCACAGCCTTCAGTCTCTGCAGAAAACCTCAAGAACACAAACGGGAATGGAATGCAGAAAAAACATGGATAAGTTTACAGAGAACCCAGAAGAATGGTGTGAACATTTCTGGCTGAACTTCACTATTTTGCTCAGTGAAGAGTTAACTGAAATGCCCAGAAAGAACAGTTTTAAATTGTTTCCGTATCAGTGGTTGGGAAGGGAGACAAATCATTCCAGTTTGCTACATGTGAAACTTACTTTGTTTTCTTCCAGATACTGGGGAGGCAGGCAAGGGGGCCTACATCTCCTACAGAATTTGGACAACTGCAGCATTCCCTATGAGCTACTTTTCAAACTCTGCTCCTGGACAGCCGAGTTTGCAAAACCTAAAAGCACCTGAGAGAGCCACCACAGGTCTGGGCAGTCACCCAGCCTGTGTGAGTGGTGTCTCACTCCCACAATTCATGTACAGGACATAAAAGGATGTTACCCTCTTTTGCCTCCTGAACCAACCTGTTCCTTAATAGTCTGGAGAAAGATTCTAATTACAAAGAAACAACTTGATTCCTAATCCACTAAAACATACGAGACAGAATACACTGGAAATTCATTTAAAGAGTAAAAAAGTAAAACAAAAATGCTAAACCAAAAGTATTTTTAAAACCTGATTTTCACACTCATGCCAAAGTTAATCAAGTCCCTCTGTTTATACCTGACTTCTCTTTGAAATGCCCATTTCCAACTTATTTGTATGCACTTGCAGTAATGCTGGATAATGAAGCAATCTTCCAGCCTTTTGGATCTTCCTGCATCCAAACTCTCTGGCTAAGATGCACTTGCAAATGCTTAATTTTAAGCACCATGGAGCTCCATTCCCAGGTCTTATGTGCCCATTTTATGCACCAGAGAAAGGTTTTTGGGAACCAACTCCGTATCACTTCTTCACATGCACAGCAAGCATGCTGATGGCAGTGTGTGTGGCAAAACAGCACCAGGACTTCCAGATGTAAAATCCTGAACATATGTGGTTTCTGGGAGATGGTTCTTGGGAAAAGCCCAGTCCTGCTGCTGTCTGAAATACATCAAGAAACACCTGAAGGGGAGAAGAAACAACAAAAACACTCACAGCAGCCACTTCCTAGGCTAGAAAACAATGGAATTTTTATTGAACAGAGATGGCTCATAAACACACTCAAAGGAGTTCCACCTGCTGTTCAGCAATATTCATTGCTATCTGATAATAACCTATGGGGGCAGCTGTATAAAACAGGAATAAAATACCAAATTGCTATATTCATTAATAACTCTGCCTTCCAAATACAGAACCGTTAAGTATTTCAAGTCTGAAAATAGACCACAATTGTTACCATTTAAACCAAACCTTTATGATAACAAATATACAAAAAAAGGCAGTCAATATATTAAACATTTAAATCAATAGCATACATTTCTCAGAGGTAAACATTGAGCAAACAAAGCCACCAATGATGTTCTGGAATCAGGTAAAAGTTTCAAGGTCAAGCTCCAAACACTGTAGCTTTTCTAAAGCCATACTGGTATTATACTTTTATCTAGCCCCTACATTGAAAACTATGTAGCATGAACATTTGAAAATGTAACATTGGCTATCTGGCAGGGAACTGGCAGATCCTTAAGTCCTCCTTGTGTTTATATTGGAGCACCTGCGGAGACAGAGGGCAGTAGGAGTCAAGCACTTTGTTTTGCAACGTTGGGGTTTGAGTTCTGTTCTAGATGAGCTCAACAGTGTCCTCATACCAAACACGAATTCCAGCACTGACAAGAGAGAAGTATTGACCTGACAAACTGCATGAAGAATCAGCCTTGCAACTTGCATTAAACAGAATGGGACTTGCACACCTGCCTATTTACTGAAAGCCTGTGCTATTTCTACTGCACAGAAAAAGTCTCCTTCAGCAGCTGATCTAATGCCTGAGCTTAAAAGCTTGGGATACGTACATACGCTCAAAAATAATGTGATAAATCTACTATCAACAACTAATAAAAGTTTGTATTGCAATATTGCTCACAACATAAATGTACAATTTGCACAAAACATGGCTCTTCAACATGAATATTTTGCAAGCTACAATATATATATATATAGAATATGTATAATTTCTTTTCTTAAAGAATTATATGCCAGAGTGCATGCAAAGAATTTCAAAGCAGTAGCACAACAGGAGCAATCACTTGTTTACAGGTTACTGAGACCATTCAATACAGAAACAGTGAGATATTCGATAACAGACAGACAGGTAGGTAGATGTATGTACACACTGCTTCTTCAGGGGCCTTCCCATGTGACACTTGAAGCTCAGACCCCTTTGAAAGACCAAACAGGGCTCTGAAGGTTCCCACACTCTGACCATAAATCACTTCTGTTGGAGATGACAGCGAAGGAGGCACTTGTCCTTTAGCCAGGAGTAGAGGCAAGAAATCTTCTCCATAGCCAACATCTGTTCCAAATCCTGCTCCTGCATTTCTAAGTAGTGGGTGGTGAGCATCTATCCATCCAATGTTTTAGCTGGTCCTAAGCAGTCTCCTGCAGCCTTTACAGCTGGAAATCCAGGACTGGAGAAGCTGGATCTCCTAAACGTCAGTGCACAGCACTGCCACCATTCTAGTCAGATATGTACAAGGAATGACATGTATCCTCTGGTTTAAAATTTACATAGAGTATATACAAATAAAGCTATTCTATCAAGGTGCAAGTTTATTATTCTCTGGTGTGTTCCAATGAAGATTTCTTAAAAAGCCTTTATACAGACCCACCAGGAGAGTTTACACAAAGTTGACATTTTTGTCATAGTTCATTATGTAGGCTTCCTTCTGCAAACTCCATAATGGAAACTCCTGTTACTTTCCCTTGGAGTTCTGCCTATGCACAGGACTGGATTTGATCGACTACAGCCATGTCTAATATAATCTCCTTGATTTCAATACATTTTAGATGAAGTGGCACCATGTGTTTTGGTTTTTTGTTGTCACCAATCTCTATGAAATGAGGCAGGACATGTAACTGGATGTCAGGGGTGTTGCAATTCATGTGCCCAGCCCAGCCTTCCTTGCTTCTGATGGGACTATGGTGTGTGAAGCTGGCACAGTTTGGCCCTATGGGTATGTCTGGAAGTCCTTGGTGGTATTTTACACTGGCTGATGACAGGCGATGCCCTCAAAGAAATAAAAAAAAAAAGTCCAAATGCAATTTACTAAACAGCAAACATCAGACTGATGCACTAAACAGATGGATATGGAATGCAACTTGTCTAAAATTAGAACGGTTGTTTTCTTAGGCAGGTCTAGATTCATCAAAATCTTTCCCATCCCATGCAGGCTTCATTCTGCAGCATGTAAATATATGATGCTTCTAATGAAAGTCATTGGGAATGCAAAGCCTGTGATCAAGGAGCAGAAGGAAGGCCTGCCCTCTCCCATTTCTCCTCAGCAAAAACCTCAAGTAACATAAGTACATGTTTATGATCCTTGCTGAAGCAGAGGGGCTGTGTGCAACGACAGCGGGATTTGGCCTTCAGCCTTTATGTTGTACCAACCACAACTGTGCAGATGACTTGGATGGGAAATTATTTCTGCTAGTGCATTAAAAAACCATACAGCCTTGCAGTCACTCCTATTAAAAATTCCCACTGACTTCAGGAGAGAGAGAGACAGAGCAAGAGAGCAGACTTTAGCAAGTGCACGTTCTGCTCCACAGGAGTTTTGTTCCTCAAGAATCTTTCTGTAATACCATTTTCCTCCATTTTGTAACCTGATTATATCCAGGCATTCAGAGCAGAGGCTTTGCACACGTCTTCTCAAGCTAAGGGGAGCATTTCACACTAGAAACAAAGATCTCATTAGGTTTTTTTTCTTTTTCAGAGTAATGCAATAACAAAAATCAACTTGCCGGTTTCGTGTGCTGCAGTGCCTTTATACAGCCGTAACAAAATGACATCCAGCAATGACAAGTGGATCGTAATCTCTTTGGAGATTTTAAAAGGATCAGCATCAGACAGAACAGGGTTTAAGATGACCTAAGGTGCACTTGGAGAAGAAGCTGTGAGAGTGCTGCAGCAATTAAAAAAAGGATTAAAAAGAAATTAAATACAAACACACCTGTTAAAATAATATTCAAGTTGTGGACACAGTGGACAAAAGCAAACTAAGCTGCCGCCTCAAATCATGGCTGAGCACCTCTATTTTTCATACATTCTCTTCTACCTAGGTTCTGAGTGCCCTCAGTTACTGTCTGCAGTGGAAGGGCTTGTGCTGGATCATTAACAGCACAAAACAAGCAATTTTCAAAAGCATCGAACACTCTGAAGAGACTGACGTCTTTGAATGAGCTACAGATGTCTCTCTGTCTTTTTGAGAAAAAAAATTTGGTTCCAGAAACATTTGTATTTCTTAGCTATAATCTTTCTCCACTGAAAAACATCTGCCATCCCATTGTCCATACTCTGACTCTGTTATTTTGTTTTTATCCACCGTAAACGGGTAAGCAAAGGGGAAGAAAGTTTCACCTGTGTTGCTAATTACAGATGACCTCAAACATGCCTGTGAAGCCACAAACCAGTATTTAAGCCACATCTGTGGGATGGAGGACAGGATCTCTGTGTTTGTTGATGCTTGCTGTTGGGTTATGTGATCTTTCATTTCCTTCTCAATAAAAAGTGAAATGAAACCTTCACATAAAACCCCAACAAAAGATGGCAGCAAACAAAACCACTCTGCTAGAAATAAAACCCCAAACCCAGATTCATAACAACCATAACAAATGCAAAACAATCATAACCATCCCTGGGTTTGTATTACACAAATTAGGAGTCTGCCTAAAACCAGCAAAAAATCAAGATTAGTACAATGGTTCTGCATTGTTGTAGGAACCATCTTATTTTTAACACATCCTTTCCTCTAGATTTCACTTTTCTTTCCTAGCTTTCAGTTCCAAGACATCTCAGGGACAGGTGGGAGTGGATGTGAAGAGGAAGAACGGAAGCCAAGAGCTGTCCCACAGACAGTGCTAGCTCTTCTGTCTTTTCAGGATGCTCACACGGGGATTTCCTAACTTAGCGGTTGCATTCAGCGATAAACATAAAGACACAAACCCAGCCCTTTGGAAGGGGACCATTCTCCTAAAGATCGAGACTGTGCTTTCTAATTACAGATCTGCATTCGGCCTGCAAAGACTTCAAAGGTGACACAATCTGAAAGAGAGATGGAAAACAGACCTAATCCACAGACTAGAGAAATCAATGCAAAGGCTTCCAGCCATTTTAACGGCGCTAATTTCATCACGCTTTCATGTTTTGGTTTGTGAATGATGTTATAGTAGAACCTTAACTTGTTATTTTTTCATAGAACATTTATATATTTTTAACATGTAAATTGCTTCTTGAACCCTATATCAAATATTTATAAATGCTAAACTAGGTACAAAGTGAAACCCATTTGGGAAAGTGGAGCAGAGGGAGGTTTAGCTGCACTAATGGATATTGCATTAATGCTTAGCGTCAAGGAAGGCTGACTGCCATTAACAAGAAATCTCATTACAAACATGATTTCACGCCTCATAACATGTCCCGTAGATCTATTTACTGTCCATCTCTCTCTTGAACATACACACAATGATAACTATAGACACAAAATCCAAAGCATTGCACATGCTCAATCTTTTCTTCCCAATGAAAAAATAACTAAACCAAACAAAAACAAAACGAGAAAAAAAAAAAACAAAACAACCCAAGCCCCCCCCAAAACAGCCAACCAACACAACACCAAAACCCACAAAGAAACAGAAAATTCTCAGCATGGATGATTAGAATTAAATTATTTCACAATCTCACTTCTGCTGTGAATGACTTAAGACGCTTTCCAGACTTTAACCTAATGAAAAGCCTGCTCTGAGGATAACTAATGTACAAATAGCATTTACAAGAAGCTTTCAAAGGAGTGGGACTTGAGGATGCTCTAGCAGCCCACCTGTTACTGGGGGTGGGGAGAGCAGGTTGAGACAACGTGGTATTTCCTGTGGGTTTTTCTTTACTGCTCTTCAAGAACTGCAGGATCCAGATCCCTCTCTGTGGTAGATGGCAGAGCCAAGAGAGAGTGGGGGAAAAGAGCACAGATCCTAACTTGGGACTGTAAACAGCAGAGATGCATTATTCAATCTTCCCCATAATGCCAAAGAGATCAGTAGGAGGAATGTCCTGCCTTGCAGAGAGCAGGATTTATTTATCTGGTGTCTGCATAATGCTCAGGCACCTCTGTTCCCCCCTGGCACAGCACATACGGCCGCACAACAGCTGCAAGGCTCCAGAGAAACAGGGACAGGAAGCAACCTCCTGGTCAAAATGCACTGGTGGGACTTAAATAGGTCAAGTTTTTCTAGTAGTAATTGGAATTTAGCCAGGAACATGAGGTCAAAAAGCTCTGAGATACTTTCCTATAGTCCTTGTATTCTTCAATGGATAAACATAAACTCACAACTGAAGTAGACTGCACATTTTACTGCATCCCCAAATGGCACAATTAGTCATTGGCTTAATAATTGCAAGGCAAAAATCAGTTCCCAAGGTATTGAACTGACTGGGTTAAGCAGGGTATTTGACCAAGGGACTGCTTGGATGCTGGGAAAGCAGCTTTCACTTGGATGAGGCTCCAGAGGCTTCCTGCGCTCCTTCCTGCTTTCTGATCCAGTATGGCACAACCAGCACTGGGGCACAAGGGGCTTTCGACTGTGCTGAGGGGTAAATCCCAGCCTGCAGATGTGCTGTGAGCTCTTCAAAAGCTATGCAGAACAGAGAGAACCTGACTTTGGAAAGGCTCATCTGAAAGCCTCTCATGCAGTAAGCTACAGGATATTCAATTTGTCCACTGCTGGGAAGGTGAAAGGGTGGACTCTCTTGAACCTGTAGCTTGAGCAAGTCCAGATGTTTTGAAACATGTTAATCCGTCCCTGCCAGAATAAGGTTTTGACCTCCCAACACACTGGGTTTTCCTAAAGTGGCAGTCTCGTTTTTTGTTTCTGAGCATCTCCATTTCCTAATGGGGCTTATTGTAAACCATAAATGATTTTTGATTGGCTATATCAGTGAGGTTTCTCCCTGTCTTTGTTTGCTTTAGAAAGGCAGTAAGAAACAAGATTGCCTCTCACTGAGCTGGGCAAAGCCGAGTAATGGAAGTTTTAATGAAAACACAGCAGCAGAGATGATGGGAAGTAGAAAGATCAAAGTTAATCACACACAAAGGGGTGCAGGCATATTTGCTCTTGCAGCAGCAGAGATATTTGTAAGGACAAGAAAGTGCCACCAACTGCTTCAACTCCATGGCCATATCTGAGCGTGCGACCAAGCAAACCCTCTGTGTGAGCACTGAAGAGACTGGAGCCAACTGGGCTGGTTGGGAATGCCAAGCAAGGGTGAGAGATGGGGCTGCTTCTCCCCTTCCTGCTCTCCCCTTCCCTTTGATTTCATGGAAACTCTGAGTTGGAGAACAAATGAATTAGGCAACAGTGAACACTATATCTCTGGAACCAGAGGCAAAGATCTGGGGTTATACATTCAAATTCTTGTACCCAATCCTCTTCCCTTACTAAAACCTCTTCATTAGTGTGCCATCCAACACGGACAGAAACCTGTGCCTCAGCTAAGCATGCCCATTCACACAGTGTCACCACCTCTACAGGACAAAAGAACAAAACTGTCAGCCCAAAGAAAGGTAAAAAATGCCTCTCCAAAGGAAAAGAAACAACAAAGTTGCTGTTCTGGTACAATCAGGTGGATGGATTTAGCCAACTAAACAAGCAAAGCACAAAGTGTTTGTAGAATTTAGCCTATCCAGTCAACATAACCTCTCTTGTAAGTTGCTGCCACATCTCCTGGGTGTTTTAGTGACAAGCAGTCCAAGCAAAGCACAAAACACATCGTCTAATGAGACTCTTGACTTTGAGGAGGTGAGATACCACATTTTAAGCCCTGTGCATGCATCCAAGATAAACACACACTAGGCCATTCATGGCTGTTCCATGCAAGAAGCCTTGGACAGAGCTGAAAGAATGACAGCTTAATGGCAACAAAAGGAAACTGGATGCTCTCCTCCTACCCACACTGAGCTTTCTTCCCCAGCTCGAAGGCTCACTGAAGGCAGCTGACAAATTCCCATTAGTCTTTCTGAAGGTTACCAGATTTTTCTTCTGCTTTGGGAACCACATGCATAATATTTTCAGCAGTGGTCTCATTGAAATCATGGAGCATTGAGCCACAGCTGAAGACTTGGCTTTGCTGTTTTTTGCACTTGAAGGCCAGTTACAAATAGCAGGTCAGGTGCAATTGTATTGAAATGTGATAATCTGGTCAGAGTGGGCAGCCTCTGCTTTCACCCACTGAAGATAACAGGCCTTACCTAAAAATAAATAACAAGTTAAAAAATAACATAATAATTTTGCTATAAATGTATGGAAGTGCTGCAGGTCTGTCTGCTTATAGGTTGACATCTAACATTAGCAATGTTCTCATCTATGGGGTTTCAGAAATTATATGAGGGCTATTTCAAGGCTAACTTCCTGCACACTAGTTTATTAAATTTTAGGACAAATCCTAAGCAGTTTTTAAAATTCTTATAAATTTCAACATCTCTGTGCCAGCAGATGAAAGCAACATCAGGCCCCTCATTTCTGTAAAGCACTTGCAGAGCCTCACATGAAAGCCACTTGGTCAAACAAATTAACTTAAAGTCTTTGGCTTTGGGTAACTCTAATTCACAAGAAAAAAAAAAAGAATCCAGTGGCTTCAGAGGCAACTTTAGTGAATGCCTGAATGCAGGCTTCAGGCTGTCATCTTTCAGCAGTATTTTTAAGACAGAGCCAGTTCCTGAGGGACCCTGAATATGTGCAACTGACTTCAACTAGTTCTGCAGGTTTCCAGCTTCTCCCAGGATTTAACCCATAGACAGGAGCACTAGGAATACTTTTTCTAGGAGGGCCTAATCCTCATCTTGAGTATGTGAATGTGTTACCAATGTATTTTTCTGGAACACAAAACCCCCACTTAAACAGGGTCCTGTAGGCCTGAGTCCCCACAGACCTAGCTGCATTCCATGCTGTAACAGAACCCTGCTCTGGTTTTAGACAGGTACAGCTCAGAAGAGGAGATGTCCTTTCATTTTTATCACTGCACCAGCTCAGAGCAGCTCATTTCAGAGCAAACTGACCATTTCCCTTTTTCTTTTAACCTTTAAAGAGGAGCACATGGTGTTATGCTTTGAAACAAAACCACAATTTCTGAAAGCCCCAAGCATACCACACACTACAGCCCATCCAGGCTTTGTGCAGGGTTTGGTATGAAGCCAGTGGATATTCAGTGGCAAAAGGCTCAGTGTCCAAAGCAGCATGTGGAGGATTCAGCAAGCAGCTCTCATTAGTGCCAGTAGGAGCCTGGCTACTAAACCTTCACACCTTTTTAAAGATGTTTCCTCTGTCTTTAACAGACATTTGCACAAATCCACTCCGGAGCTGAAACCAAGCAGGCAAAAATTTTAGCTGGGGAAAAAATAGTCTTAGCCATTAGAAAGCTGGCCCTTTTCCAGAACAGAGAGCACCTGGCCACCAGCTGTGTTTAGAGGACAACAGGCCTAAGGAATAGATCAGGGGAAAATCTGAGAAACAAGTGGACAGTGCTGAAATTTGTAGTGAAAAGAATACCAGCCTTCCCCTGTGATGTCCAAAACCTTTGCCCTCCTACATTCCCCATCCTTTTCTCTTCCCAGCTCTTGAGCCAATTATTGGAAAATCAGCTATTCAGGGCAACACAGATACCATTTCTGGGCTTGGGAAGGAATCCAGCACGGCTGTAGAGGAAAAAAACTGGGAAGTGTGGAAACTGGCAGCACGTGAACCAAAGTGGGAACGGGAGGAAATTCTGGAAACTAAGGGAGGACCATGCAGGGACATAAGGAAAGATCTGCCATGAGGCAGGGACAGGATGTCTGTAAGTCCTCAAAATACTACAGCAGTGGATTAGTATAAAAATGACAGATGAGAAGGCACCTTCACTCGTTACAGGCTAGAATGTTATGATTAAAAAAGAAAATCCTAAATTTTTCTAAAGATGTTGTATTTTTTTTCCATTTCACCAAGACTGGAGGCAATATTTGGCCTCAAAACTTGTAAATTATTGCAACTCATACAAAGACTAAAGGAACAGAAAGCTTTTTATTTCCAAGATGGTAACACCATGTCTCAGAAAAATGCTAATAAAATGCTCAGTTGGAAAGAGCCTTATCTGATAGGGATGGTATTCACGGGCACCCACTGAAATGCACATTGCTTTTTAGATTAAATTGACAAGAGCCCTTCCCCCCAGCCCCAGATAAATGGAATGAAGAATCCATGCATGAAGCCACATATAACAAAGGTTGGAGATTATGAAACAGGCTAGAAGACAGGATCAGAATTGCAATTGATCTTGATGAAGTGGGGAAATTGCCCTGATTAGAGCAGAACAAATTTAATAAAGAGAAGTTGAAAGTGTTATACTTTGAAAGGTGTAGTAAACAAATGCACAAATAAAGGTGGAACTCCTGGAAAGGCAGCAGTGAATCCCTCAGGAATTACAAGGCACACTAGATCAAAGTCAGCCATGGGATGTTCTCGTAGAAAATATCTGGGGATATATTTTCTGATATGCTTTACATGAACCACAGCAAATAGTTTCTCTGCTTTACTTGTTAATGTATAAAACTCCTGCTGAAATATGGAATTTTGGGGGAAATGAGAAGCCATGAGGGGAATGACAGCAAAAATCAGAGACCTAGAAAACACTAAACAAAGGAACTCAGAGAGACTATACTAGTGATGCAAGTAGGGTAATTCCTTTCATTCATAAAGATCTTGTAGGATCATCTGTTTTTCCTGTCAATCAAGACTTGAAGGAAAAGTGACTTGATTTGCAGTAAAGAAATGCTGAAGTCTCTTAGGAAAACTTGATTATGAGGGTGGTGAAGATCATGGATGCCTGTGACTGGATTTTTGAAGAGCCTGCATGCTGCACATTGTCTGGCATGGTTCAGCTGGACCTCACCCAGCCTCCTATCCGGAGAGGCAGACTAAAATCACCATTTCCAAACTCTGGTTTGTGGATCCACAAAGGTTTGCTGGCTGCTTCCAGGAGAAATGAATGCCAGGTTTACACAGGCTGGTTGTTCTGCTGGCAAAAGCCCTGGGGACCACTGGTCAAAAAAGAATTGAAAGTTATGACTCATTTTTTTAAGGTTTCCTTCATCTATACTATCTGTGATGTTGGGATTACCAGAGTTTCCAAGGGCAAAAGTTATTCCTGTATAAATCCTTAGCTCCAATCCCTTCTTCTAACAGCTCAGGGTGCCCAAACATGGTCACCACTCCACATACAGCCACCAAAGGCCCTATTAAGCCCTTTATTGCTGAAAAAACCCTAGTGGAACTTTACCACAGATACTCTCAACTCAGAAGAAGGACTAGCATGGAGTTACCACTGTTTCCTTCCTATTTAATATAATGATTATTATTTAAAAAAACTTAGCTATTTTAAACCATGAGGCTGCAGGGTGAGATCTGCTCTCAGCTAGTTACTTTTGTCATAGAAGGATGGGTTTCCATGGATGAGAAGGCACACCAAGCAACAAGCATGCTGGTGTGTTTCTGTTGTAGTAACTATGGTCTTGCTTCTCTATGAGCACAACATTCACACAGAAGTAGCCATTACTTAAATGTTCCAGGCAACATCTTGTGTGAACAGCTACTATGCAGAAAACAAGGTCTAATTGACTGACATGCTGTGTCTCTGAGACATGAGTGGCAGTTTAGACATTTTGTCATTTGTTGCAGAAACTGTGGAGGCTCTAGAAAACCAAGCACAAAGGAGGATTTACACCTCAGAGTCATGAAACAGCTTCCTACTGTGTTGATAGCTAAAGCCAAAACTGAGCACATCAAAAGCTATCAACATGGAAGGGCACCTGATGTAGAGGCTTCAGCAAAAGAAAAAGAGGTTAACATGCAAACTTCTAAATTTTCTGAATGGCACACTAGAAAATAAATATACTAATATCACTTTGCCATGGAGAAGGCAACATCTTTGCCTACTTCTTACTGTGGTTTTCAGAAACAGGGCATCAGGAATGTTGTGGCACATGGCAGATTTGTCTTGCTAACAATATGCTGCAAAATAAACAAAGCTTTGACATTTAAATCACACCCCCCAACCCCACCCCACCCAAGCCCTGCATTTGTAGATAACCTATACATTCTCAGGATACAGTGAGAAATCATTCTATAGTACATATTTAATTATAATTTTAAAAAGTCTAACTCAGACACAATCGCTGGCCAGTAGCAAAATATCCACACATCACTAAAGTAAAGATCTGTTACTATCTCTTCACTGCAACAAACAGAAATCAGCATCTCCAGAAAGAGCTCCAGGGGCAGCATATCGCAGCCAATCGCACCAGATAAAAAAACAAGCTAATTTCACAACTGAAGTTTGACAAGAAGTAACATTGCATTTGTCTTGGCGAAACGAAGCACGAACATAACATCTCACAGGTACAGTTACCATGCAAACGCATGTTAGTTGAGTTTGTCATTGATTTCAACCCCAAATCACGAGTAGCATGCAGTTCTCCTGCCCCCCCAACTACTGTATTAGAGACAGTCTGGGTAATGTGCCTCTTTGGTGTAACCACAGCCTCTCAGGCAAGATTATACCATTCTAGGAAAGAATACAAGCAGAACTTGATCATATGTGTGTTTACACAATGTACATTTTACCATTTAAAAAACCAAAACGTGTTACATAGATTCTCAAACACAGCTCTGTTGAAAATGAAATTTTAAGCTTAAGAAATAGTCTTTAAACTACAAGGCCACCCCATTATTTTTTATGAACAGGTTAAAAAGTTCCCACCCCTAAAAATCTGCCAGTATATTTCCTCAACTATAACAGTCTTACCCACTCTCTAATACAGCCGATCTTAGCTGGACAGCAGTAACAGTTCTTACATTTCTTAAATGCACAAGATAATGGACTCCGGGATAGATATAGTTCTTAACTGTGTAACACTGGAACAAATCTGACTTTAATGATTAATTGGTCAATTCAGGTGTTCCCCAGCACTACCCTTCAGGCAGGGACTTCTGCTGTTCATGGATATGAGTTCTGGCTTTTGTTGGCATCAAGCTCCACGAACAGGCTCGTGTTCAGAATTTGAGTACAACGGCAATTCACCGGATACTCTGGTACCCAGCTTGCTCAAAACCAGGGAGGAACTTTGTTTTCTGTGTTCTCTCATCCAGATGGGGACACAGCCCCAGCACAGCAGCACCTTTGGCCAAAACAGAGCTATTTGGATGCGACGTAGAATTTTTTACATTTTCTTTTTTTGTAGTCATTTAAGCAACTGCAACAGGTTTGAGCAACTGCGACAGCAGACTTAACTTGCAGGGTCTGTTATTAGAGGGTTACCATCTTCCTCAGCTTTACACAATGGAGCCCTTTGAAGAAGACAAATGAATTGACTGAATCCTTGTGGCCAACGTCCTCTGTAAGTCCTCTAGTACATTCTGACCAGATGTTTCTCCGTTCTTGTCATACAACAATTGTTTGAAAGCTTCGTTTTCAATGAGGACCATCATATTTTTCAGAAAGTAGCCTTCGCAATAGGCAGATAGTTCTGTGACGCCGAGGAACTATGGGAAGTGAAATTAGAGAGAGATAAAAATTCTGATAAAACCCAGGCAGCAAACACAGTGCATAAGAGCTGCACACAAACAAATACACAAGCTAAGCCTTTTAGACAGGCACAGTAACACTTACAGATATGAATGCATGGCGGGAAAGGAGTTAATCAAACAGTATTTTATGCTGATGACTCTCATAATAATTCCATGTTAAAAGACCCTGGCTGTTGGGAAACAAAATTCCACAGACTGAAGCTTTGCTCCCTTGGAAATTGATGGGAGTTTTACCACAGAGTTTACCAGACCCATGATTTCATGCTAGAAGTTACACCCTAAAACTGCAGGTTTGGGAAAACATTACAGACCGCGTTTCAAGAATGCCATCTGTAGCAAGGATAGGACATACGACTGCAGAAAGCTCTTATGCAAAATTTCATGCTTTGAGGACTCTTTGGAGGAGAAATGGAAACAATCAGCCATCGAAAAAATCTCCCCAGGGCAGAGGTGGATATCCCAGCATTGGACACTTTAAGATTCAGCTGGACAGGGTGCTGGGCCATCTTGTCTAGACTGTATTTTTGCAAAGAAAGGTTGGAACAGATGATCCCTGAAGTCCCTTCCAAGCTGGTATTCTACAATTCTATGATTGCAATTTTAAAAATGGAAAGCCCATAGGGATTTTAATGATATCAGTACTCTCCAGTCAGCTTTTATTTGTAAATATGACCAAATCCACATTACAGAATCACAGAATACACTGAGTTGGAAGGGACACACAAGGATCACCGAGTCCAGCTCCTGGCCCTGCATGGGACCATCCACCAAACCGTATCTTCCCCTCAATCCTGATGACAAAGGCTGTGCTCCACATGTCTCTGGGCCAACCTGCTCGCACATCCCCCTCTACGAAGGCATGTCTCAGCATCTCCTGAGGTCCTTTGCAAGCAGATGAGCTTGCAAAGCAGCAAGGTCAAGAAAGGTGTCCTTGACCATGGCAGGATGGTTCCAACTAGACTAGGGGTCCCTTCCAACCCAACTAACTCCAGAAGTCAAAGATTCATGCACAGCCAGCTTGGCTACTGCTGCAACACCTTACCCACAGCAGTGCCAACATGACAGGCTGCAAAACCCACCCAGGTTCCCCATTTCCACTGCTTCCATTGGGAGATGCAGGCACAAATAACTTGCAGCTGGTTGGGGCTCTTATAGGCAAACTAGGAGCTGGATTTAGCCACTGGGTTTGTTAAGTCCCAGCATCAACAGTGTACTAGTTCCTCAGACAGGTCTAAAGCTCCACATAAGAATTTTCTTCCATCAGGATGCAAATAACAGCCCCATTTCACAGTTCAAAGAAAACATGTGACTTTAAAGCAAAATTATTAATTTTACTGACAGTAATACAAATTGAGAAGTTCCCACATGAGTTATAAGACAAATCAAATATTTTTCAAATGATTCCTGCACTGTAATTTTTCCCTCTTACATTAAATGTAAATACCTCATTGCCTATTTTTATAGGTGGACCTTTGTGCTATTTCAAACATTGATTGCATGTTATCTGAAGACCTAGCATCACTATTCTCTGTATGAAATACCTGATGATGGGAATGGAGGTCAGATCTGCAGGGGTTTGGAGCAATCTGCAGCATTACTCTGTTCAATCAAACCTCCAAGTCACAATGCATCAGTTTATCTTTTGTATAGACCATGTAAGTTACAGAAAAAATCTCCTAAGAAATGCTTGAAGAATATTTCGCTGCACTTACTTGTGCGTCATTTCCATCTTCCAAGTGAAAGTCTAACTACTACACATGAGGAGGGAAAAAACTGAAACCAATCAATGTGGTAACCACCTCCACCAATGCGTGAAAATAGGTTTTCTAGGACAAGAAATGCCATGCTTTTATGTCTAATGACTTAGGCAACCTCACAAGCTAAGTATATAATTTGATTCCAATAAGAAACTCTCCAAGACATAAAATTCTCATTACCATCCTTGCAGGGCTCTGAGCCATTGCACTTCCACAACGTGGCATTTTTATATATTGACAAGGTGTCACCAGCATTGAGTGTATCACCCCACTGGGCTTCAGGCAGGAAAAAATAGGTAATGGAAATGGGAAAATGCACCTTGGAAGGTGAAAGCAGAGGTGTCTTCTTCACTTAGTGATTCCTGTTGAATCAGCTCAGCAGTTTGTGTTGCCATGAATAAGGGATAGATCTCCCACACAGTGGTACACTCAAATTGAGTTTGAACCACTTAGGGAAGGGGCTGAGAAGCTGTCACCTTGTACTTAGACTACACAATTTCGGACTGTCACTATACCAGGTACCTATGAACTAGTCAGTCCCAGAAAAAGAATGACAAATCTTAAACACGTAACAAACGCAGTAAGCATACGAGCTATAAATATATTTTTATATATATCTCACTACTTATCATAAAACTGACCTACGAGGATGACGGCAGACACACAACATGCAAGCATATGCAGTTATTTTTACCTTGGCATGATTATAAATATCCACGCAGTTTTCTGTATTAATGCTTTTTGCACAAATGATCTCACAGTGTCGTTGTAAAGCTTCAAGCTGGAAAAATTTAGCAGCAGAGAGAAGCTAAAAAAAACAAAAGGCATGGAAAAAATAGTCAAAAACTGCTGAGCGATACAGAATCAGAGCTTGCTTCTTTACTGTTTCATTATATTTTTTTCTCTGCCCTTTCTTCAGTTAGCATGAAAAGTACTGACAAAAAGTCAGAATGAGAAGATTGCTTGGTTGTTTTAACCCTCTGCAGTCCCTTCTAAATCACACTGTGGGAATCTGTACACAGAGAGAACACCAAAGGCTGCTCAGGTCCACATGCTGATTTTGGACAAGGAGAAAAAGGAAACAGCGGCTTGAAGAATATTGCAAACATGACTCTGCAATAAGGGACCTGCAAATACAACCCCAAAACCCAAAGTTCTGGTTCAACTGTTCCCCAAGATCTTATTGAAACAGAGCACCTGGGCTAGATGTGGGGAAGTCACCTAAAAGGTCAGGATCAAGAGTATAGAGGAATTCAAACCAAATGATCATGACCATCCTGGGCAGTCTTGATCTAGAGAGACAATAAAGCTCGAACCTGCCACCTCAGCAGGCTCAGGGGAATAGAATCAAATCTACATATGCTCCTTGTCCTAGCTTGTGAGCAGCTGTAATGGGACATCCAGATATCCACTGAAACACTGTCTGGGTCCTTGGCTGTTACTCCAAGGAATGAGTGCACAGAGGTGGGAACCAGCTTTGTGAGGCAATGCCTAGCTAGCATTCAGGTGAGTGTCATGTGTCTGTCACTGCTCTACCATAGCTCTCCTGACACCAGCACTGACCTCCCTTTTTGGCCCTGCATCCCCCCGCTGTGACTGTACTGCCTACCCTGGCACTGCCTTGGCATCTCTGCATGCCTGTGGGGTGAAAATGGCTTGAACTTTGAGTTCTCCAAGTGATTTCAGCAGTGCTAAGATTTCCTCTTTTTCCCTTATTCTGTCCTTTTACAGCAGGGAAAAGTAATTTTGTTTTCTGTCTTTCCATGGTAGGTCATTGTCTCTGGCTCTCTGCTCTGCCTTAGAAAGCAGGTTGGGGTTCTTCATTGCTTGACACCTTGCTGTAATCCAGCCAGACCTTAGGCCAAGCTGTTCAGGTGTTTAAACAGCACTTATGCAGGTATTCAGGCCTTTAGGCAGCCCCTGTTATCTTCGGCTGATAGAGAAAGCTAACCTGTTCGTCCCAAAGGGGCTCTCATGCTACACTGGGGAACAAACAAAACCCTGAAACTTCATGACATTATTCTGACTTCTCCTATGCAGTCTGCTCAAGCTCTACTTAAATCCCATAAATAAATCCAAGTGCTGGAAATCTGCAGTGCTGATGTGATAGCAGCCAGCTGGCCCCAATTATGAATTGCCGCAAAGATTTCTGTGGAGTATTTCTGGTGCTTCTTGTTATCATATTTGTAATAAGGCAAGTTACTAAATGCAGTTTTGAAAGATAAAGCCAAATCCTATTCCAGATGCCTCTGTGGCTCAAGCAGTCACGTGCTGGTTTGTAATTACTTTAAACTGTGAGGAACCATGGCCAGATCTGTTATCAAGAGATCAATCAATCAGTCATACATTCTGGAGTCACAGAAGTTTTGAGATGTCACAAAAGTAGAGCAAGCTGCCAGCTGAAATGCAGCACAAGCTTTTTAACAACCTAGGTGATAACACACATCTCTATAAAGTCACTGCACTGCCTAGTCTATTCCCTATTTCAGAAAAGGTTAGAAATTCAGGAGGTCTTTCCAAACTCTGAGTGGAATAGAGAATTAGTGAACTTTTCCTATACAGCTCAGGAAGTCAATGTGGGTATGCTTACTTAAAAATCCACTCCCTGCACTAGAGAGGGATAATTTCAGTCCTGAGCAGTTCCATCCTGTCCATTCCATCCTGGCTGCCAGACAGTAGTGTTATAGGGACAGAATAATACAGGCAGCAATAAAACAGTGATCAGACATGAGGAAATGGAACAGGTTCTCCACTGAGAGGGTGGTCAGTCACTGAACAGGCTCCCCCAGAGAAGTGCTCATGGCACCAAGCCTGCCAGAGCTCAAGGCATGACACTCTGAGTGATGTGGTTTAGTTTTACATAGTCCTGCAAGGAGCAGGGAGTTGGACTTCATGATCCTAATGGGTCTCTTGCAACTTGAGATATTCTATGACCCTGTGATAGACAGGTGGCAGACACTGATGATTACCAGCTGTTTAAGTAGCTCTGATTTTAGTATTTACTGACCTGCATTCTTTTTGGCTGCCTGAAAACTCCCTGAATGACTGTCAAGAATTTGCTCAAATATCCTTTAGTTCTATGTAGTTGGAGTGGTTTTGCTGATCACAGCTGACAAGGATGGCACACAGTATTTGGAAGGGGATAACTTAACATCCATAAGGTCGTGGTTGTGTGGCTACACTGAAGGTTCAGTCAGCTCCAGCTGGCTTGGTTTGGCTTTTGCAAAAGGCCACAGCAGCACCTGGATGTTTTACATCCAGTGAGAAAGGGGCAAAGAAGTCTCCATATCTCAGGGAGCAGATTATGGTTTTATTTGTGGAATTTGAGAGTCACATGCTTCAAATTGAACTGAACTGCGTCTCCAGTGGATTTCTCTCATGGTTAAAACCCAGCACATGCCCAAGACTTCTCCCATGTGAGGAACCAAATTGAATGTTTTTAATGCTGCTGAGATAGGGAGGATGGAACACTATGTTGCTGGAAATTGGTTCCAGATTTCAGTAACACCACTTCTGCCTCTAAGTAGGTCTTGCAAAGTCTCCTAGTCTCCTGCAGGACTGCAGAGAGCCTGAGCACTCCAGGTGAGGCACTGCTGGCTCTTACAGGAGTGCTCAGGTCTTGCCCAATGGCCCTGTGCCCTCGGGTGAATGGTACACAGATCAGTCAGCATCGCTCCCACTGCAATTAAATAAATGTCTCTTACCTCCATAATTTCATTATTTTTAATCAGGAGTGACTCTGCACCTCCATAATAAAGATACTGCATAACCAGCTGTAATAAAACAAAGGGAGTGTTTATAAAAAGCAATCCAAGACATAGAGGAACAGGGGATGATGCAGACAATATCCAAGGCTCTCCTAACACCACCATGGAGTTGTAGGTAAATCAGGCTCAAGCCTCCTGATTTCAAAGATATGCTTGGTTATTCTCTCTCTCTGTGAAGTCCAATGTTTCCTTCTCACAGGTAGTCTAATGTCTCAACCCTCACCCTCAAATTGTCTGGACTTTCTGGTGAGCTCCAAACAGTTTGCAGGAAACTGATTAACCCATTCTGAATTTTCAGTGTATTTCCCAGTCTGTTAAGCACATCACTGATTCAGGCAAACACAGCATATATAACAGTTATTCCCCTATTCCTTCCCTGGCAAAGGCCACCTTCATCCAGCTGTGTGGGCATGCATGGATGATAAGAAAGAGGTAAAGGAGGCTTTGCACTGTAATACAAGATAACTAAGATCCCCCTGCAGGGAGCCCACAGTTACTGTAGGCAGTTGGGAATTACTTGCAGCAGTAACAGTCGACACATGGAGCTGTCTGAGCTCCAGCTCAAAGCAAGGGAAGCATATCCATGTACACGCTACAGGTACGGAGAGCAAGCTCTGCCTTTTCACGGCAAAAAATTGATTGGAGAACACTGCAAAGGAAGGGAATGAAGTGTGTCTCTTCCAAACCTGTCCATTAAATACAGAAAGAGCCAACTACAGAAAGAAGTGCTTTCTGGTGGCAGGCAGTGCTTTGTGTGCACAGCCCATGCCAGTGAAATGCACGTTGCTGGATCTGCTGGGGCACATTTGCAATCAATAGCACTCTGCAGTGTACGGACAGAGATGAAGCCTGTGCTTGTGAAACCACTGCTCTGCTTTATCAAGTACATACATACTACTTTGATCAGGGCATGCGTGGTGCTCTCTTACAAGTTCCATTCAAATTCGGTGTGAGGACTGTACCTGAAAGATGGGGTACTTCACGTAGTTGATCTCAATACAAGTACTATCAGATGCGGGCTTGCTAGACAGCAATGCTTTAAACCTAAAGAAAAAGGAGCAAAATTGAAATACCAGCCCAATTATCTCTGTGAAAAAGTACAGCAAAACCAATACAGAAGTGCAGTGGAATGACAGCATCAACTCTTGCAAAAACAGTATACTGAAATGAATGGATTTGTCACCAAAAAGCATCAAGATTTAGACACTAACATAAAGTTCAAACCAAAAGGAAGAAGCCTCTCTCTAGGAGATCTCAATTTGAAATTTTTGAGAAATACATCTAATATAACGATAGAATAAAATGTACATCAGAAATTCAGATTCTGTAATGATGCATATACAAAACCAAAATCTTTTTCTTGAAGGCAACATGATCTTTTATGACCATTCGCAGCATTTAAAACCTGAACATTTTCCTTTTTTGAATGTGATATGATAAATTTTGGCTTATGCCCACTATGCTGCTTTAAAAAATGTTTTGGAACAAAATATTAAAACAACAACAGACTTTTAATGCTCCTATGAAGGCTCAGTACAATTGTGTAAGAAGAGGCAGAAGAGAAAACCGGACAGGTTGCTGTTCTCTGATTAGCAAAACCTGAAATTCAGACACAAGTTTCAGGACAAAAAACTCACATAATTTCAGTTAACTTCAGACTTATGTGAGATATATACATATGCAACAATCTACTTCTCAAAACCAGGTATTTCCATTGATCAGAAGGTGAAAATGAGGAATGTCCTGCCAGACACACCTGCCCTTGTACTTCCTCTCTTTGATAATTCATCTGACCTTCCAGCAGTAGTTCAAAGCTTGGCTGATCTATCAAGACTGGCATGTGCTGGATGGTAACCTTTTCCATATAATGACTGCATCTTGTTAATTAAAATACAGATAACAATTTATTTGCTTTCACTAGTGCCAAACTTTATTATGAACACAATTAGTAAGCTTAAAGCTGGACTTTGGAACATATTTGTACATCTACCAAGAAGCTCTAAACCCAAATATCCATTTCTTAATTGAAGGCAGGGTCAGATACTGCAGTTACTTTATGTAAATCTCTTTACTCTGTGCTGTGGGTTGGCTGCACGACTAGCATCAATATTGCTTAAATTGTCAAAACTCAGTGCCTTGTCCTTGCCACATCTTGAACTAAGTTGCTATGGAGGGCCACCTAGATTTGTTTAAAAGAACACCTTGAATTATACAGCTGCATACAAATAACGGTTGTGAGCAACTTTTAGGTTGGGTTGAGCTGGGTAACCCACATTCAGCCTTCTGAGCACAGGAAACAGTAAGTATTGCCTTTGGATATAGTACATGCTTCACAGCTATTTAATTTTATTTAAAAGCTGTCAAATGCTGTCAATGAATTGTGTGATGGTAGCTTGCTTTTCCTTGAGACTGCCTAAACTGATGCATGGTAGGATTTAGCCATTCACAAGATAAATTATTAAGAATCAAAATATTAAGACTCCTGTATGGTCAAGAACTGGGTGCAGCAACGAGCACCATGCCAATGTGCCTCAGTGGAATGAAGTCAGATGCATGGCTGAAAGCATGGATGAAAATCTAGTGACAGGAGCACTTGTTAAATGTCTGGCAGATCAACCAGAAACAAGCTGTGGGGATGTTCTGATCAAGAAAAACTTGAAGATTGGGCCGCTAGCCCTTGAAGAACTGGGTACACTAAAACAAACAAAAAAAACCCCACAAACCCACAAAATCAAATTCTATTTTTGTTAAAAACCAGAAATGTATCTCTATTTTACCTTGGTGATGCAGTAAATAGCAACACTCGATGTGCATAAAATGGTCTTCCTTCCACCAGAAATGTGACATCTGACATCTCTTTATTATTAAGAAAATGGGGATCTAGAATCACAAAAAGAAGGAAACAAAAAAGACAGTAACTTTAATTTGGAAGAGGTCATGAACACACTGTTTTCCTGTTGTGACAAAAGAAAGCAACAGAATAGAAGGATATTGTTTTTAATGAGTAAAGCCCAAAAAGCTATTTTGGGCAGCCTGAGACAGAAGCCCCTCAGACAACCACATGGAGTTCAGACAGAGGGAATTCAAAGCTCTGAAGTCCATGATGACCTTGCTGCAATGACAGCCAGCCGTCCCCTCCGTGTGACGCTGGCACAGCCTCCCAGCTCTGCTGCCCAGAGCAAACTGCAGCTCAGCAGATGCTGGAGGGGCCTACACTCATTTATACCCTATTAGGCCACTCTCCCTGTGTAAGGAAGTCTGTGCCAAGGGGAAGAGGGTCCTGAAAAATTGCTTGGGTCTTCTCTCAGTCCTCTGAAAACACCCTGGGCTCTGCTGACCAAGCTGGGAAGGCTGTGCCAGTGCAGCATCACCTGCAGGCAGCAGCCAGGGTGCTGTGAGATCCAGACACACACCTGGCTCCAGGCCCAAGGCTTGGATCCCAGCCTAATGAGCAACACAGACAAATCTTTGCAGACTTACAGCCCCACTCGAGCACACCTGATGACCCTCCTGATTTCAGTGGGAGTTTTAGGTCAGGCTAAGTTTGGGGCCCTTCCTTTTCTAATTCTGTCTTTTAAATTCAGGTTTTTCTGACTTGTGGCCCCCTCAAGCACCTGCCCAGCAACAGCCTTCCCACAGCTCTCCCTGGAGAGCTGACAAGGATCTTCCAGTTCCACTTACCCAGGCGGGAGGTCTGCTTGCGCTTAATTTCCACAAGCTTTGGGATGGGGTAGGGTCCATAGCAATGAGTGAAAATGACAGAGAGCTGCTGGCTGATCACCTCATTCTAAGCAAAAGAAAACAAATATATGCAACGTAAGATCAGTATGCAGAGGACATGTTACGTTGTTCTCAACCAGCTGCCTGTTTTGAAGGTGAAAACTGTGATTGCTGAAGCTTTATTAAAAATCAGAGTTTACGATTATTAGCATTTGTCAGAAACTGCAGCTCTCATTTACTTGATTGCTACATCTCCTGTACAAATCATTTTAAATGAAAAAGTCTTCTCCTTGGATGACAAGTCTTCTTTGCCTAACAAATTCCACAGCCCTGTCCCCTCTGCAAAAACAAAGTTCCTTTACAACAGTTATTTCATTTTATTTGCAGACTTACTGTACTGGAAAATGACTTTTTTCTCTTTAGACAATGGTCACTGGTCACGTCTTGGAAAACCTGAGCTACAGACAGATACAGCTGCACAGCCTGCATGCATTTTCAAGTGCAGCAGTCTCACAAACAGACCCTTCCCTTACAGAGTGACTGAGGCATCAGAGCCAGCCACTCATTTAATCCCAAATACACCTCTGGCACCAGTGTGGGCACTACTGTGGAAGCCACCAGACCCTCACAAAACCAGGTCTGGTCCCTGGCCTTACCCCTTTCTGCCCCATCTCAAGGATGCTTTCCTGAGCACCTTGAGAATTTGTATGCCTAAGCTGTAAGGGTAGTGAAATGGATTTAACGCTTAACTACCTAAGGCCCAGATGAAAACAGGATTTAAAAGCTATAGCAAATTTTATCCCACACTTTGCTGATAACCAGAGCAAGTCTAGACAAGCTCAGCAGTGCCACACTGTTAATTCATGGTGACATCTTTTAACTACCCTGTTGGCTGGTGATTCTCTCCACACCAGGAAACTTGTGAAATGGCAAGACACTTAGACGTAAGAGGGTCAAAGGCCAGGAAATAAGCAGGTGAGGGACAAAAAAAATTCGTAATACAAAAATTTGAGGAGTGTAGATATTATACTAAAAATATCTCCAGGCTTTAGAAGCAGAAATTGAAGCTTTCCTTGCTCTGAGCACATTTCAGAAGTGCTCCTTAAATCCCAGGAGTGACAAGGAGGAGTGGCAGAGATGCTGTAATGACTCCCTTACTGAATCTAATCAAACAGGGTGGGAAGGGGTGGAGCTGTTCCCTCACAGGCACATGCTGATGTCAAAGGAAATTACACGCACTTGCCCGCAGGCACGAGTTGGCTCCTATTACTATGTCAGATGTAGCACTGAAAGAAACACTAAGAGAAATATTCATACTGAGAGACACCATTTAGCAGGCACAGGGCCCAGCCTTCAGAGGGGGGCTCACCACTGTGGCTCTGACACAAGGAGGGTGTCTCACCCCAGGAGCATCTCACTCTTCAGCATCCTCCCACTGGAGCTCTGCAAAGCCCTCACAAAGGGAGTGAATCACAGGCTAAAGAGAAAAGGAAGATTTAAGGCCAGATTTAAAGAAGGAAGTGACTCAGCTGCCAGGAGGGCTGGGAGGGAAAGCTTTAGACAGACAGGGCAGAAAGAGCATTTTCTTCTCTGCTCAGAAGGGCTGTGCCGAAGCGCCAGGGCCGACTGAGTCAGCCAGGGAGGACTGTGTCCAGCCAGGGAGGAGTGTGTCCGGGGGGGATGCTGATTACAGCAGGGCAGCTCCCGGTTGGATCTGGCAGATCCTAGAAGCCAGAAAACACAAGAGAAGATGGGGACAATTCCATGGTTAGAGCAGAGGGAAGCTTCTGGAGAGGAGAAGCAATGCTCACCTTTACCTGCAGTGAACACAAGCAAAGCGCACTGAAGAGGAAAGCTCTGGGCAGTGCCCTCCCCAATCTGCCGGGGTGCACAGGTCCTGTCTGTGTCACTGAGGTTTCAGTGGGCTCCATGAACTCACCAGTCCCAGCCACAGCTGTGCCTACGCAATAGCTTTATAAAAACACACATACACGTCAATAAAGACAATGCAACTCCTCCTTCCAGGGTGCCTGTGGGAATGTGCTGATGGAAAATCTGGGTATTGACTTCGCAGTGCCTTGTTAGGAGCTGCAGGCCTAACTCACCAGACTGGACCAGGACATCCGGCTGCACCGAGACCAGGCAGGGACAGGCCAAACTCAGCCACACAAGTGGGAGAAGGGGATCTCTGCTAGTAACTCCAACCAACGTAAACAATCAGTTGTGCCTGCAGACAATCTCATGGGAGCCTGCCTACACGGGCTAGGTGCTGCCTGCTCCCTGGGTCACCAACTGGGCACGAACTCTGTGGTGTCCAGATATGAGCCTATTAAAAAGCCACTTTGCCCACAAGACTGTGAAAAAAATGGTGTAAACTAAGCTCTAACTAGCTCAAGATATGGTACATTTACATGAGAGATGCTTAAAAACCCAAGACATGGAACACAGATGGGACAAAGAGAAAAGAGACCTTAGGATGGACACATCAAAGAAAGCAGCGCCATCAGACAGTGGTTTCAGACCTCCAGTGCAGAACACTGACCTCATTTGGCAGAGAGGAGGCTGGAGACTTCTGGCTTCTGTTGGTAACATTAAATACTTATATCTCATGCCACTCAAAGGCCAAAAAACTTGCTCAGTGAGAAAGCTGAAGCCTGTGCTTATTCAGAGTCATTGCTAACAAACAGCAGCAAGGGAGGGGAGTGGTAAGTTATTGTAGCACATCAAGTTTGCTTCCCACACCCCCAGCACACAGCCAAGCTCACAGGGCTGTGGCCCTGGATCTGCTCCCCACAGTGCCTCTGCTGACTTTTACCAATAAACCAGACAGAAACAGGAAAGGGAAAAGGGATGCTTTATCTGCAGCTGGATGGCTGGGGAAAAAATTGGCTTTTTTAGCAAAGTCCTGCTCTTGGAGGACTTGGGCTGCCTGTGAAGTAACTGAGAACAACTGCAGAAGTTCATGACCCGGGGCACAAGCATTGTTCTGGAAGACAGGAGGACATATTCAGCCTATTCAACCTTCCCCTTCACACAGGGCCCACACTGAGGTGCTCAGAAGCTCTCATTTAAGCACCAAGATGGATAATTCTTCCCTGTTTACCCTTTCATCCTATCAGTGTAACTGTGAAAGCCCAGCTGTAGGAGCTCACTGCAGCAGTTGTGGGCGGCAATATGAAGACTGGAGGAGCAAACCAAAGTTTGTTTTCTTGCTACAGTTTGATGTTGGAAAACATTGTGCCAGGATGTGTGAGGCTGACACCTGGAGCGAGGCCAGCTTCCCTTCAGACATGGGCATTCATCTGCACTCAAAGGGAGCCGACGCACATCTTCTTCTGTGGGAGGGGGAAGAAAGCTTGGCACAGGATATATAAAAATATTTACCTAGCCATGGGGTAGTTTACAGATAGGCAAGAGGGAACAGGGAACAACAGAGAGTCTTCTGAGGGAGATGGTGCTTCCAGCAGAGAGCTGGTTGGTGAGCAAGCAACTTTGCTTTGTAGATGCAAGCAGTCCCCTGACTTAAAAGCATTCTTCAGCAGAGATCTAAAGGAATTCCCCAGTCCTGCTGAATGCACTTGAACTGTGAGGGGGAATTCATAAATTCTTTTGAAGCAAAGCTGGAGGCTTTCAAGTTGTTGGACCAGAGATGCCTTGTCGATTGATCTGAGAAGAGGTGAAGACCTGGGTGGGGAGCGCAGGGATATTTTTTCCTGAGTGTCCATCTGACAAAGGTCTATGGCAGGATTCAGGGAAGTCTCCTCCAGGCCTCGGCGCACACCCTGGGAGAGCTTGCTCCATTCCAGGTTACATGGATCAATGCAGCATAGCCATTCTGGGATGTGTTCCTACAAGGTACTGGACACAACTGGGAAATACATAGCCAATATTCTCCAGTACCTAGTGCAGGACATGTGTCTATACCCCAGACTCTGCAGGGTAAAATGTGTGTTGCAGACTGCTCAAACCCCACTGCCTAGTTCTCCTTACCAGCCCACAGACACCCTACCACCTCCACGTGGCTGCCCTCTACAGCGGTAACAAGTCAAGCTTCTTTTCTTTACCTCTGAAATCCCGAGCAGTATTTTAGGGTTTTCTTCTACTGACATTACCCTTACCAGCTCAGCTCCATTACTGCTGTTTGTTAACCTAAGTCTGCCAGGCCCTCAAATTCCTCTACCACATAGTCCAAAAACCAAAAGCTCACCACATTAAGGCAGAAAAAGTAACAATCTTCTGGGCTCGGTGTCTGCCTGTTAATACACATCTCCCCAGCACGCTGAGAAACCACACTGCTCAGAGAATAGGGGCACTGGCAAAGACATCTTTTCTCTCTGGTCCTGAGGATGCTGGGAGAACCCATTTCTCTTCTAAATGCAAAGTGACAGAAGTGGTGTTTCTAGTCACCCACCTCACACGCAGTCCCCAACACCTGTTCCAGCAGTGGTAGGGTCTGAGGATACCCTGAGCCCATTGAGGACTCATCCTTGACATGCTGGGATAACCCTGAATTACTCCTCTATTTATGCTCCTCTTTCCCAGAAAAAAATGATAAAGAGTGAAGTAACAGAGGGCTTTTTGCTGCTCCCCCCATCCCTGAAGATTCAAACTCTGAGACCTTCTTTGCCATCTCAGAACCTTCTCCATCCTTGCACAGGTGCTCCTGCTACTGTCCTCTTGCATAATTCACTTTTACCAAATGCCTCAAAACTGATTGAATGCCACTTCAGATGGTCACTCCTAGATGGTTAAGCAGCATACACATAATTAATATTAGTCAACAGTTGGAAAGGGAGGGAAGCCCCAGAGGCTGGAGCTACAGTTAGAGGCAGTGAACTGCGCAACAAAATGGGTTTTGTTAGTGCTGGGCTCGAGCCCTTCCACTGCAAGCACAAACGGAAAAGAATTAATCACAGGTAAGGCACAAATGGACCCTTCCGTTCCTTCTGGGAAAGCCGCCAAGCCTCCTTTTCAAAAGGCTCTTTATAGCACAGCTGTGCATTGTATGTAAAAAGCTCAGATCCACGGGCACAGTCTAATCCCTGGGTGAGAGCCCAGAAAAGGGCAGGTGTCACATCCACGGCATTTATTTCTTGTAAATGAAGAAACGGCTCCTGCCTCTGGCAGGGGAACATTTTAGAAGGCAGCAGAGAGTAGGAAAAAAATCCAACCTGTGTTAGTACCAAGCCAAATGTGTGTTATGAAAGCACAGGACAGGGTTAACAGTGGTTATTAACATGCCACTCGGTACCTGGCGCTCGCATCTCACACGCAGGATGCAGGATGTACATGTGTGGATAACCTGGGTCCGGCTTACTCGGAACTGTTCAGACACAGAAGTGCTACAAGTGACAATGGGCAACGCTACAGATCACTGCAGTTGCTTGAGAACAGTGAAACCTGACTAACAAAATCATCACAAGTCCCAGCCAAAAGATCAATCACCGTGTGCAGGCTGGGCACTAGATGACACACAGAAGGGCAATAGCCACTCCATAGAATCCATAAGCAAACCCTTTAGCATCCTGGGATGTCTTCAGGGTTATTTTTAGTGCAGGTTTTGGTGTGTCTGTCTCCTCTGTGGAAACTCCACATTTTTCTTCAGCTGAAGTATTTCAGTTGTCAGCCAAAATATTCCATTTTCAGGTGCTAATTTTTTCAAGAAAGGTAAAATATTATGCGGGAAACAAATATCCCAGTGAAACCTTTAATTACAATAAAACCTCAATTTTCTGTTGAAAAGCAGTTCAACAAGACAAAAAGGAGTCTTTCCTGATAGTTTCCAGGTAACAGAAACATGCACAGCATTCTCCCAAGGGCAGACTTTCCCCTGGGACATAATTATGACACAGTGCCTGCCCCAGTGCTGTGTAGGGTTCACCTCTCCTCCCTAGCCTTAGCCCTTCCTGCAGAACAGGGGAGTCTGGCTTCACAGAGCAAAACACAGCTTCACTCAAGCTCATCTGAAACGTTCATTTCAGCCGATCACGAAGCAACGGAAGAAAGTGGAATTTTCTAGCTCCTTTGTATTCCAGTGCCACTTTCTAGATCACATGCAGACCCTGAGGAAATACTGATGTTTGCTACCACCATGCCTGGACTTAGTAGAACAGATGCATGAGCTGAGCCTGTTGACATTCTCTGAGGAACCTCTCCCAGCATTTGTTTTAGAAGAATCAAATCCAAAAAAACCCCAGCAACAGAGAAACAGAATGCTCATCTCAAGCTTCAGCTTCTGAAAGTTTTCCTGGAACACAATAGCAGATGTTTCACTCTTTCCTGCTGCTTTCTGTTTGATGGAGACATGAAAATACTTTTTCAGTAGTTAGTGCATCTATGACAAAGGCTATTTCTGAAAAGATATATTTAAAAAAAACACCCCAAAACTTTCCTTTTAAGAGATTTCCGTTTCCAGATGGAGAAGTTACTGCTGAAAGAGTACTTTAGCTTTCAGGCCATAGAGGCTAGATTTCTCAAGATACCCACATGCCCAAATCCTTTAGGAATTTTAAAATTGGTTATTGTTCTGAATTGCTGTTTGTTCTTGATAACTGTCAACACCACACTGATGGCTGTTATTCAAACAGCTCAGCCTTCCAAAAGAACCTGTGCACTCCTGCACATTTCTTCAGCTGCCTATAGGTGCATTTGTCAAAGCTGGAAAACTGCAGGAATTTTAAATTCTGAGGAAACATCTTTGCGAAGTAGTTTACTGCCTCTTTCAACAAGCCTGGCTGCCCAACACCTCACTAATAGGCTAAATTTTAAACTAAATAAAAGAAACATGTCATCACTGACAGAAATGGATGGGAAGCATGAAGAGAAAGCTGCAGAATGCAATGAAGGTATGGCAGTGAAGGACCGCTCCTACAACTTCTCAAGCTGATTCTGTCTGAGACAATAACTAGCAGGAATACTCATAGTCCTAAGCCAAATTTTCCTGATGTGAAGCACCTCTAGGAGCTTCAGACAACGCTTCAGCACACGTGCTCAATGCACATGTGGACTCACACATACACTTCAGCAATGCATGGCCACACAGGATCCAAGGAAATGGCAGAGAGCTCCTTACCTGTCCTACAGGGGAAAGGGAGAAAGCTGTAAGAGAGATTATTTGGAATTTAAAGACTGTATATTTTCTCAAGAAAATAGGCCAAGGACAAGCTGATGTAAATGGCTGTAGGCAGAGAAAGCAGTGGATGAAACTGGCTCATGACCTCATACAACTGGCAATGGTGCTGGCTCATCTACACAGATGGAGCTGGGTGATTTAATGACAATTCAGTCTTATGCAAAGCCCTGGAGCAGAAACCTAAAACCAACCTCCTCCAAAGGCCAGATGTGTTTAACTTCCAAGGTTGGGGGTTTGAGTCTCTCTTTTCAAGTTGTGGAAATGTCAAGATCAAACTGAACAGCTCCAGGATTTTCATAGACAGAAGACAAAGAAACATCCCTGCACATTCAGCATATTATCCTTAAGAGAATCTCTGCAAACACGGAAGAGCTGACCTGCAAGCCTCACCTCAGGCACTACAAGCCCCTATATCCAGGTGCAGCCTCCACACAGCTCTTTTAAAAGCCTTTGTTTGGGGGGGCCACTCCTCAGGCATATCCACTCCTCAGGCAAATATGATCTTCTGACACGGGACAGGTGGGCAATCCAGCTCAGAATCAAGGTCAGGCAATGCAAACATCAAACCTCAGCTGGAGGCAAAGGAAAGATGTCAGTGAGGAGTTTGGGCAAGTCTTCCCAGGCCGTGAAGAGCACAACACAGATACCAACAGGCAGGAATTCAGTTGTATCTTCCTATCATTCTTCCATAACAAGATCTCCAGCATCACTTTAATCTTGAGGGACTTGACTCTGCTCTACACAGCAGCTAAAGTTTAGCTCAGGGCTACTCGCTCCCAGAAGTGACTCTGGCTTCTGCCTCACACAGCCCTGTCCAAACCACTTCCAGCAGGTTAGGTTTGTGTGCTCATCTTCCAAAGAAATTCAATTCATCCCTAAATGGCAGCGCCTTTCCCACCCATCCAGTGTCTCAAAACCATCATGTGTCATCAACATTTTTAGTGTCGGAGTTTTCCTGGTTTGAGTTTTGCTTGCTCTTAGGAGAGGTGCCTTAAACTGGAGCTCTCCACGTCTTTGCCACAGATGTTGCTTTTTCCAGAGTAGCTTGCCCCTGGTCTTTAATTTGGTAATGACCCAAACTCACTGCAGGACAGCAAGAGCCGTGCAGGGAGAGACTGCAGAGCGATTCTCTGTCTCTTCTCACAGCTCTGCCTCACCAGCATGGAAATGCCACTACTGCCCCACTCCCCGTGCAATTCTCAATGGTGCAGCTGATACAGACATTTAAAGGGATGAAAGGAAATGAAAGAGCTCCATCCCACTGGAAGCCACCAGGAGCCGGGTACCAAGCCTTTGTCTGTGCTTTTGGAAGACTTCCTCCAGGGCTTTAGTGCAGCACTGAACAACCCATGTGCAACCTATACACTGTTCTCCCCCACTTACTTCACAGCTTGAAGAAAGGCCATAAACCCAGGGACTTCAGCTCAGCCAGCTTTGCCTAACCTTCCAATTTTTGTTGCTGTTCTGTGTTACCGCATTTCTGTGGTTATTTCTACTGTCAGCATCCCAGCACACAGATGGGAATGGAGTGCCACCCTACAGGACACCAGCATCGGTGCTGGCAGAGCTCCCACACAAACCCTCACATCTGTATCCCCTAGAAACAGGCGTTTCATAAACCATCTGTAAGACAAAAGGGATTCCTCATATCTGACACTGTTCTTGTAGGTACTGGTTACATTTTCTTTAATTTTTTCATATCTGTAGCATTTGGCCTTTTTATTTGCATGGCCTGGGAACCTGCAAGAACATTTCATACGACAATACAAAGTAGAAGGTGGGGACAGACAGCTTGCTTCCTACCCTGAGACCTGCCCTTATGTTTCCACGTGATGTTTGGGGAGTTTCTCCGCCCAAATTACTCAAAACTATGAATTGCTGTCTGACTTATCCAGGTTATCACAGCTTCTGAGACTGGGACTGTCACTCTATGAGACGCTGAAAATCTGCCTGTTTAATTACCTCAGTTTCCCTGTTGGTGAAGGGAGGATAAGATCTTCTTCCATGTCTCAACTCATTAATATTAGTAAATTGTTCTGAGATTATGGGAGAGCTGGAACTATTTATAGGAACGCAAAATGCCATTTCTACTAGGTGCAAGTTGCCACGCAATTAAAATACACCGAGCATCACAATACGTAGCAAATGGGACATCTTGTTTTACATCAGCCAAGAACTGCTAAGTGGCTCTTTGCTTCCTAGTTGCTTATTTTATACTTTTTGCCCTGAAAAACTCATTAAGGAAATGTACTGGGCCAGACTGTGATGTTTAGCAAGAGTCATAATCTCTCTCTCTAAGTTTCCAGCCCACAGGGAAAAGAATGTCCGTGTGGGCAAATCAAGCTCCTCTCTCCACAGCTCTACAAAATGCAGAGCTTTACAGTTTGCTGTCAAGAGAGAGGGATGTGAACCACAGTTACGGCCCTTCTGCACCTCTTAAAGCAGATTTCCATTCTGATGGTATACATAGAAATCTCTGCTCTCAGCCATTCCAGAGAAGGGGAACAGAAGATCCTTTAAATCTTGGCTTTTCTCAACTGCCTTCTATGGAGTGACCAGGGAGAACTTTTATTGGCTCATTCTCCTACAAATGAATTTATGTAGATTCCTTCCAAAGGGTTGCATAGTCTCTTTCCTCATTTCTGTCTGGGAGAGCTTTGTAAGAGGCCATTTGGACAAGACCGCCACAATAATTCATAACATTTGCAGACAATTTGTAAACCCTTAGAACGTCCCAAAATGATTAATTATTTTTTCTAAGACTATGAAACACTGTGTGAGTGTGTGTTTGTGGATATAGATGAAGACAGGCAGCTCCCCCAGGCCCAGGGGCATAAAGATCAGCACAGATTTCTTCTTCGTCATGGAGGGGTTTTTGTGATACTTCAGTTGTTTTACCCCTCCATAGTTTAGGTTTTGAAGTAAACCCAAAGCAGAAGGTAGCAGTCTTATTTTTTCCAGGTCTCCTGCAATAGACTGTGGAAAACCTAGATGTATCAAAGGTATAATCCTATGTAAATGACTTATTCTAATGATGATTGCTGGCCTTGGTTTCAGCCACCCAGGCGAAAAGCAGTTGAAGTCATCCCTCATCCTAGATTACAAGGCCTAAACTTAATCTCTGTTAAGTTTTCAATATGATTAGTTTCCTATCAACTTTCAAACCAAACAGCACTTTGCTGGTAGTTTCTGGATGAACATACATTAACCCAAGTGAGTACAGAACAAGGAATCTACAAATCCTAGGAATTGGAACAATTTCCTAAAACCTATCTCAAAATATTCTCCATGAATATCCATCCAATACAAACTAATTGCAAAGGCAAAGCTCATGGGAGCAAAAAATCAGAACAATGCTGGAACAAATATTCAGGATTTGCTAAGGACTCTAGTCCAAGCCTGATTTTGTAGCAAGACACAAGAAATAAATCCACGTAGGCCATCACTAGCGATACCAAGTCTGGAACCTTTCAGTATTGAGTGCCTATACCAAAACCTCTACCCTTTCCACATTTTTTTAGACTATTACTCCAGGTGCTAAAAATTATTTGCTCCTTGCTGTTACACATAGAGTTGGGTGATAAAAGTTACTTACATTCAGTTTAACAATTAGAAGACCATACCAACATGTACTGTGGTGCATGAAGGAAAAGAACAGCAACCAAATAATTTTGATGCTTTTCATCACTACAGTGATTTTCTGGTAACAGTAAAAGTTGACTGGGCATTCCTTGGGAGTGACTGACTGTCAGGGGGACCAGTAGAGAAGAGTTTTATAACAAGTTTTAAATTCTTAAATTTTCCTCTCCTTGCCAGCCCCATGATCATCCCTGTTGCTGTTATACTTGCATGCCCTTGCAATGGTACCTCCTTGGAAAGGTTCTGCTAGTCTGATTTGCCTGGCTAAGAAAACGTCAGCTGAAAGAATAAATCTGGGGAAGCTGCAAGTACAAGCACTCACACAGAAGACTTTAAGAAATGATCCTGTTCTGTGCTTGCAGAAACCGGTCTCCTCACAAGGTTGGGAGTCCAAATCCCACATGAAGGGAAGAGAAAGTCATGACAGACTAAAGAAATCCAAAGTAAACATGAATATTAGCTTCATTGTATGGTCCTGTAAAACAAGCTGGGTGAAGTTACTCTTTGGATTAGTTTGGTTATCAACAACTTCTGCCATGCTGCCGTGACTCTTTTGACTTTAATTTCACCACTATGCACCAGCTTCTGTTGTCTCTCCAGCTTATTGTTAGCACCTGTTATTAGGCTGTTCTAGTAGAAATGATTAGCCTGTGTGTTTATAACCCATGCTTCCACAGTGAAAGAACCCGAGATACATAATACAGATAATAATAATTCTGGGCAGTCTAAATAACATTTGGGAGAGCTATTCAAAAATAATATCGCAAGCTTTCATGTCTTACAGGATGGAAACAAGGCTGATTTCCTTTAAAACACGTAATTTATCCTACCTTGCTGGCCTTCAGTATCTCAAACATCAGAGGCAATCCTTGAGTGATAAGCTCCTCAGTGTACTCTTCTTCCTGGATGGACTTGAACTCCTTGAGCAAGCACTGGATGAGGGGTCGTCGGTGTTGCTGGAAGGACGTGCGCAGAGACTCCAGCCACGTGTGCAGCGTCCAGGGAACCCCTGCAGACAGAGGACACAGCTCATTCCCAGCTCCAGGCAAGGACATGCCCCTCTGCTTTTTTACCTTTACTTATGTTAAGATTTTAAGCAAGAGCTGCCAAATAATTCAAGAAATCAAATTCCTATTTATCCCTAATTGAGAAGGCTGATGGTTATCAGTACATCCCAGAGCTAATGCACAGAGGCTTTCCTCCAAATGCTAAGAGAAGACTGTGGTCTCTCTGCTCATCTTGCCTTCAGCTTCTCTGCTGAGACTGCCAATTTGTGGTAATTGCTGTGGGGTTCTGCGTTGCAAAAGCCTTTTGGAAACTAGATTTACACTAGCTCATTTGTTTAAATGTGGCCCTGGAGAGCCATTAAATGGTAAAAACCCCTGATTTTGGTCACTACCTACCTGGATTCAAATTGGTGGTCTTCAGATTAAAACTTACTTTAAGTGATACCCCATGTCCTCTCCTGATCATTAATACTTTCCCTAAAGAGCACTGGGCAAGTTAAGCAGATCAGCCCTTTCAAGCAGATTGTCGTGGCAGAACCACTCTCCAGGAAGTTAAAGGGAACTGCTCCCATGCCCTGAGTGAGAAAGCACATGGAGCTAATGTACCTCTGCAGGCATCAGGCTGGATGTGACCTACTTTCTGCTCTCACAGAATGGAGTGGAAGGAAATACAAGCCTGGTGTTTGGCAAGTGAAGGTTTTTCCTTCCCTGTCAGAAAATGTTCAATGTCTGGAGAGCACCCCTGCCACTCTCCTCTCGTTCATCTCCAGATCTTTGCCTGCACAGCCCACTGCACACCCTGACCCACGCCCCATGTCCCCAGGGCTGGAGCACTGCCCCAGGCAGAGGCACACCAGACACTCGGGTCTCTCTTTCTCTGTGAACAGACGAATGGGGATGGTAAATACACAGTCGAGATCGATTTCCCTCTGCACCACACAACCACCCTCCCCACAGGCAGAAGCAACTTCCCAGCAGGCTGGCACGATGTTCAAATCCCTCACTGGCAGAGCTGGCATACCAAGGAGTCAGTTCCCTGCTCCTGCCTTTGGAGTCTCAGAAAATAAAGTTGTTTTAATGATGGACTCCTTTACAGTAGAGTGCAAAAGAGAAGCAGCTGGAGGTGGCCCATGACAGCTGAACACTGCCCCAGAGCCTTACCTACACTCTGCCATGCAGCAGTGCAGATAGCTCCTGGTGGAAACCACTATGTCCTGCAGAAAAAAGCCACTGGCCTCTGAACAGGGTCTGCTGTGGAGCTGGAACGGGCTGGGAACCTGTCAGATCTCCCATCACCTTCTATTCCAAAAGAGTTGAGGAAGATGTGACCATGGTTGGTTTAAGCAACAGCCCGTCAAGAGGGACCTGTTTCTTACAGTGGCCCTTCCCTGGATGAAGAAGAGGAAGGAGCCCAGGACTGACCTATGCTGCGGATGTCGATGGTGACATCCACGTAGCCGTGCTCGGCGCTGTGGTACATGGCCTCCTTCAGGGCCTTCAGCTTGGCCTTGCTGTTGCGGCTGGCGCAGAGCGGAGCCGCTGCCGAGTCGGGCAAGTCCGTCCCCTCAGCCAGGATCTCCTCCAGTGACAGGATATCGCTCTTCTCCTTCTCCGGCTGAGCAAGCAGCTTGCGGAAAACGTTCCTGTCAATCACAGCATGACAGACCAAGGGAGAGAGGGCAGGAGAGGAGAGGAAAGGGAGAGAAGAGTCAGTGGCCAGGCTTTCACTGCACTAGGCATACTTGCTGTGATGTTAGGACACCTGCCCAGGAAATTACTCCAGCTAATGGCAGAACCAGCTGAGAGCAGACCCAAGGCAAGCACAGCTCCTGCTAGCCCACCTGCACTGCCTGGGACACATCTGCAAGTCACTGCTGTCGTGACAGGAACTGCACAGATGTCACACGAGTGGCAGCATCTCGTGGGAACAAAGATTTGTGAGCTAAACATGACTCAAGACTTCTTCAGCAATCAGGGAAGGCCAAGGTGCCTCTGGACAAGCTCTTGGGACTCCCACCATGGCAGCCACCAGAGAAGGGAGCTGCCTGGAGCTACTGAAAGCACCACCACTCGATTCACACTCAAAGCAGTCCGGAAAAGCTAGAGCAGCAAGACATTCAACAAGGCCAGTCAGGGCAGGTTCAAGCACAGCTGGGACTACTCTACAAAGCCACTGATCCAGCTGGGCCACCAAACAACAAAGCCCAAACTCAGAGACTTTGTACCCTCAGGTTCGCACCAGCATAACCTCATCAACCTCAATAGGACTTCCCTTGGTTTTGCAGCGGTGAGAAGAGAAACCAGACTGGCTCCCAGCCCACCCTCCTTGTATTCCAGTGTCCCCCCGCACCCGCTTAGACCACAGCATGGTGTGTCCCAAACAAATTTAGGGCAGAGAGGGAAGGAAGAAGGTGTGTGTCAATGTTATACAGGCAGGAACACCAGAGTCAGAGTCTGTGACATGGACAGCCAGCAGCCAAGCCAAGGAGAGCCCCAGGTTCTCCTCAGGCCTGTGGCTCCCATTCACACTGGGTGAATGTGAGACTTCAATGTCCAAAGTGTCCTGTCTGTCCCAGTGATCCCTCGTGGGCTCCAGATGGGCAGAGCCGTTGAACCCGCCCTGACGTGCCGTGAGCGTGGTGTTAGACTGGCAGCTCATCTCTAAGCAAACACACGGTAGGTACTGTCTCTAACCTGTATCTATGTTCCTCTGGATGGCTACAATCAGAAAAGTAGGAACGTGAAGACCATGATACTAATTCATTATACTGCAGTCAACTCCTGAGCGTTGCAAGGTCATGCATGCCAGGTGCTCATCTCAGTAGTTCTTTTTTTTTTTAAAATGTGCAGCATACAAACAATATTAAGACACACAGGACTTTACAGTAAACATAGATGCAGAAACTCTATTCAACAAAAATTAAGGCTGCAGCAGTGCAAACACAATTCACTCAAACCTGAGAAATATGTCAAGAAATTCAGGAGTGTCTTTGACATTCCTTTCTGCTGTCACATCAGCTACCATTCAACAACCACTGCATTGAACACACCACAAGGAGCCCCCTTCCTTTTTTTTTTTCTTTTTTTTTTTTTTTACATCAGAAATCAAAAAGCAGCTTGTACCACCAACTGGTTTAATTCACATGCTAGCAGAAAGCCTTACATCTCTGCTCAGTTGATGGCATGTTCAATTGTTCATGCAGAAATTTCACCCATCTGCTCAAACTGGATGCCCAGGCAAAAAAGCAGCACTTGAAGGATGCCACTAGACTTGTTCCCACTCTACCTGTGTCCATGTGCAGCAGCCTGACTGAAAGAGTTCATGTCACCTTGTGGAGTCATGGAAATGCCGTTCCTGTACATTGTTCCTATCATGGGGTCAGCTCCTCGCTCCAACAGCAAACTGACCAGTTCAAAATTTCCTGTAAGGCAAGACACATATTTTTACTCCTTTTCAAATCCAGTATTTGCTCACCTGAACCACAGATCCCAGCTGAGGAATTGTTACAGCGGGAGGAGAAAGAAAGTCCTTACCAGCAGCTGCTGCCAGCTGTAAAGGAGTTTCAGAGTAATTCTCCTCTCCATGCTCTAAGGAACCTTCTACTTTTGCTCCAGCATCCAGCAATAGCTAGAAAGAAAATTCACCATTTAGAGCAACTGGGGGTATCACAGTCTTCAGGGTTCATGAACAGTGACAAATGAGAATCTAATGCTTTTTGTTATCTGCAAACCAGATACAATGGAGACACGTGACATGCAAATTCTGCCCATTATTTCACAGAGGCAAATTCATTCCTTTTTTTGCTCATTTTATGCTGACAAACACCAGAAGCACCAGTGTCCAACTTCAGAGCCAAAAAAGTGTAACCCAGCATTTTTTGAATGGGAAATGGGGTAAGGTCAGTGTTAGGAAGTAATGCACTGGAGATGGAAGAAAATTAGCCCAACAAGCATCCTTCCTTCATGGTCTTCTAGAAGCCCAGCACCATCCAAAAATGGATCAGATTTCAATTGTCTCCATCTTTTACATGAAGACATGGCCAAAAGAAAGGCAATTCTTAAGAACCAACTGCAGCAATGAGTCAAAAAGCTGTGGTCTCCATCGGGGACACTTCCACATTAGTAGCAACAATGCTGAAAACAAAAGTGGCCAAGGAGAGCAGGATGGAGCCTGTGTTCCAGCCCCCTCTTGGCCATTTCTGTCTTAAGGCCTTCAAAGTCTTGGTGCTTGAGTGTGTCACAGACACAACAGTTTTGAAGAATAAACCTTCTCAACTTTTGAGATGCCAAAGCACAGAACCAGCACATCCCATGTGACACCTGGATGGGGTAAGGAGAGCGAGGGATTCTCTCCCTCTGGAGCAGCACGAGGGCTGTTGTCCATCTCTCTCCCACCAAGGCAGTGGCTTTGTGTTTGCTAGAATATTATAGTGTAAGAAAGTGCAATGAATGAATAAACAAACATATAAAACAAGTGGTCAGGAAGGAGCACAAGGAGTTGTCAGACTTTCTTTGGTGCAACTTTGCTTTAAAACTGTCCTGTTTAAGCCTCATATTGGTTAAGGTTTGAACACCATATTCACTTTGTAAGTCTATCATATATCAGTACACTCTTGAAGAAGCAGAAGTAACCAATATGAGTATGACAAGAGGATGCTGGTTTGAGATGGATGTAATTAGAACAGAAGAGGAGGAAAAAAAAAGGATGAGATGCAGGTAGGGAAATACAATAATACCTGAACTACAGGAATATGTCCATGCAACACAGCAAATGTCAGAGCTGTCCAATGGCGGGTCTCAGGGTGGACGGATGGGTATTTATGAGCAGTACTGACAACCTATAAACAAATTAAAGTTATTTTTTTAAAGAGCTATATGTAACAAAATTCAGCTTGCCTGAAAGCCAGGCATATGAGGGAGTAAGTGAAATAGAAAACCAGGGAAAGGTGCTTTATAAAATGATTGGCTTCATTTTTTTCCTGCAAAATTTTCCTCAATATTAAAACTGTTCATGCTGATTTAACAGCTTGAATTGAGTTCTTACCAAATGAAGTCTTTTACCAACTACTGTAGCTCCATCTAAACCACTGGCCACCAGATTCTTTTGCACAACGGCAAAACATCCACAGCTGGTTACAACAGCACACACTGGGGAAGTAAGGATGGATCAGGACACTTACAGCTAAGGACCACTCCCACTGACTTCACCAGACCATGTACCAACAGCTCCGGGTCTTGGGATTGCTCCAGGCCCAGCCAAATTTCTTTGCACTTAAATCAGTATGACTTTTGTCACCGCTGTCATGAAAGACACATCACAAGCCCTACCCCGGAGTTTGCAGGCATTCTTCCAGGCTCCTCCTCTCACACCAGAGGGGGAAAAAAAAAATGTCTGAGAAGTGATGGGGCAGAGTGTCACTTCAGAAATGTTTCAAGAAAACTCCTTTTTACTGCCTTGTCCTGTCTGAGTTAAGCTAGAAATGATGGGTGGTGACAGTTAAAAGAGATGCAAACTATATCCTTAGAAAACAAAATGCTGTTCTTCAGATTGCTCCTTCCATTTTCTATGCCTTAGTGCCTGGTGCCACTAATGTAGACATTGGGGAAGATGAATAACCATTCCTTGCTTCAGTTTCCCTGTCTTAAAGATGGGGGTATTCATACTGATGAGGTTCACAGAGCTGGTAAAATCTAATGAACATTTGCAATCCGAGACTGCACACTCAGAGTGTGACACCAAAACTCAAATCTTGTTATTGATCTTCAGAGGAAGACTAAAATCAGAGTAAAAGATGCACCATCTCTTTGTCTCACCAGCCAGCTCTGCTTTCACTCCCTTGTGTGAAGTACTTCTATCTATACAGAGGAGCAGGGTCAGTCATTAAATATTTGGTTCCATCAGCAGCTCACATTTCCAAGCGCCACATGCAGCGTTTTGCTAGAAGCAGGCCCGCAGTCCCAAGGACAGGAATGAGGGCAAAATCTGAAGAGCCCATGCAGATCCCATAGCTTGCCAGATCTGCACCAGCACCTGGCTGTTACCACCCAGATCTGCCAAAGGGAGAGCTCAAAGGGCACCACAGGGAGTGTGCTGGCCTGTGAACAAGGACACAGGGCTCTTTAGGGGCTGAGTTTGGTCAGAGGGAAGAGGATTGAGCAGCTCAAGCCTTGGGGTTTGGGATGTGGAGCAAGAGCAGCAGAGGGTAAGGATGGGCAGGACCACGGCTCAGTGAATGCATCCAGCTCCTTCTCAAGCATGGCTCCCACCACTGTTTGGGGCAGTCCATGGAAAGTGGCAAAGAAAATGAAGTCATTTAAACTCCTTTGCTCCTTTTTGGTTTTTTTTTTAAAGTCAGAGTTCTCTCCAACACGGTGCTTGCAAAAGACCTGTGGCTGGACAGGCTCTTAAGGATGAGAGTGGCTGAGCAGCTACAGGTCCCACTGAGTACAGAGCAAACTGCAGCTTCTCAACACATCTGGAAAGGAGTCCATTTTCACTAAGGATGGGCAATCAAAAAGGAAGGTGCCCAGCATTTGAAGCTACTTTTGGAAACCTATTTGCAAAGTGAAAGGGAGAAAATTATGCAGGCACCTGACAGAGTATTTATTTTTGTTCATGGCTGATTTGCCTTTTTTTTTTTGCCATAATTGCCCAATTTGCACAGTTGGTTGTGGTGTGCACAAATCATCATATAATTGCACACCATAATTATTCACAGTTCTTGTCCAAAAGTGTTTTCATTTGATTTTAGAGCAAACACTCTACAGCAATGAATTGGGGAGGTTCACATTCCTCACTGGAGCTGTTCTCTCAGATGTCAGCAGTTTCAGGAAGACAAAACTGTTTAAATTTGCATTTGATTCAAGCCTGGAAGACTACTGGAGCAATTGGGAGGACTGCTCCTAATGAAAACTTGTCCTAGGAACCAAATAATGCCACTTCACATCTGAGCCACAAGGCAGGGATCAGCCTCCCTGCCCATCCAGTCTTTGGTCTGACTAGGAATTCGAGTGTTCAGTTACTGCTAGCTTTGGGGGTGGTGTGCTTGACTGTGGGGAACTGAAATCACCAGCTGATTTCACGACATAGTAGTAACACTATCAGTCTCCAACGGGTGACATCCATTTCTACTTTTTAAATTAGACTTTTTAAAAGTGCAAAACGTCTGTCTGAAGCAGTGACTCCAATTTATCAGCTCGCTCAAGTCCAAACAGAACAGATGGAACACAGATAAGTGAAGCAGACAGCTTAATTTACTCATGACCTCAACAAATTGAAACTGGAACCATTAACAAATAACTCTTCTGCGGGTTTTCCAACGGCTCTTTAAAAAAGTACATACCTGCATTGCACTGAGTTGGACCACAATCTGTTTGGTGGACAGATTGTCCGAGTTTGTGATGTGCATTCATCAATGAGACATTTATATTCTGGAAGTTTCAAGCTCCTCATCCAACAGTTTTTAGCCCAAGGCACTTTGTAAAACAAAACAATGGAACCTATATGCCACTTGTGTGCTGGGGATGCTTACTTGGAACATCCACATGCATAGAAATGCTGAGCTTTGGCAGGTTACCAGATGGGTGTTTCTTTTACTTTCTTCATTTAAAGTCAGTGAGTCCTTCTAGTATCATTAGAGCTGTGCTCAGGGCTGGTGTTAATGCCTGTATTCATTTGCAGTGTGCAAACACAACTAAATCACTGTCACCTGTGGGTTAAGTCCGATGACTCCAACCCTTCTGTGCAGTGAATCCCAGTGTTAACCTAGTACCCTTTGATTTCACTGTTCATTTCAAGTGGTCCCATCCAGGATAAGACAGATATGCTTTCTTTTTAATTCTTGTGATTTTCACTCTGCTACAGTTTCAGGGGGTAGTTTAAGATGTAAACAAACAACAGAAAAAAGATACAACCAACAAAAAGTCCTCACCTCAGCATTCAGATCTGCTCCAGCATCTAGCAGCATCTGCACCATAGCCTCATCACCCCTGACACAAGCATACATCAGTGGAGTCATGCCCTAGTCATTTTTTGGGGTTAAAAAACAAAGGAATTGACAAATTTAACACAGAACTCTCTTTGATTTTTAAAAACAATTATTTAAGTATATATCATCAAGACTAACAGCATGTATTTAACGAAAGCCATTACCTCTGTTACAAACATGCCCCTCAGAGTAGCAAAAGTCAACCATTTTTGTAAAAATCTCTATTTTTGTTGTCACTTGTGCTTACTGCTTGTATTTTTCATGTTGTTTTCAGCATGGTGAGTGAAACTAGGCTTGCCAGCCTCACCTCCATCATATACTAAACGGAGCACCTTTGTCTTTGGGGCCCCAGCAGAGACATGTTTTCACCAAAGCAACCATTATTTCCACTAGTATTTTAAAAAAGATAAGAATTTTATTCCGTTTTCTATAATCAGAGTGTCTTAAAATCTAACTTTTTAATTACTGAAAGAGCCTTTAAAACATCTCAAGCTCCTTTTAAGACCAGTCAGATTTCAGCACAGCTTTTTCAAGGATACTGTAAGGGGCTGGAAATGTCAAGGCTTTGTATAGCACTCCCTAGCAAACACGGACCTGATTTTAAATGAAATGACAGAAAGCTTTGTTGCAAGTTGCTGCTTCTAGGAAAATGTGGTCCTGCTTGGAGAAAAAGTAGATTAAGTGACCCTTCCCTATAGAATTACCACAATGCAATTTGTATTAATCTGAAATACCTGCTAGGCCTGATCACCATTTCCCTTGAGGGAAGTACTGCTGTGGCTGTGGTAATGAGTCCAGATGAAACCATGAACAAAATTATTAAATCTACTGTAAATTCTAACAGCAAAAGCTACTTATTAAATACAGTAGGGGGTGTTGACCAACAGCCACCAGTTGCTCTGCAGCAGATCTCCTGAAGCATGCAGCTACCTCTGATGCATGCTTACAGCCTACCTCGAGGTCCCCCAGTAAATCTGCTGTCAGACCACAGTCCATTTGCTGTTTAACCTGAGTGCTGCTACGAAGGGAAGTTATTTTCACAGAAACTGGAGGTACCTGTCCTGGCCAGACATGGAGCTGTGACACTGCTCTTCCTAGCAAGAGCCCAGCACCACTGTTTTTGCTGAACTACCCCAGTTTTCCTGGTTTTATGCAGGGCTAAAGGTAGGGGGTGATTATCCATGGAAGAGCGGCTCCCGTAGAGACAATATAAATTAAGGTTTGTCCCTGCAAAGTCCTTAGATCCTCCCTGAAACACACTGAGCATTTCACAGGATCCAATCTGCAGCGTACTTGTGGAATAGGCACTTGGGGCCTCATGCCATTACTAAGACAAAACAAGTTCACCCTACACAAGGAGAGTTCTTGGGTGACTTGAAGCTATTTGCAAAGAGAATTTGAAAGGACTTCAGCCACAGCCAGTGGCAAAACATTTCCTTTGGCAGTCAACAAACACTATGGGAACAAACAGGACCATGTGAATTACAAAAAAATTGTGCTTGGGCCTTGGAACGTGAGGACAGAGCAGCAGCCTAAAATTAAATACATGTTCCTTCAACTGATTTTTCAGTTTCTGTAAGTGGCATCATTGGATAATTAAGTCAACTGTTCATTTAGCACAAGGGGTCTACTCAGATCTGTAGAACAGAAAACCTGGTGCGGGGCTCCCACTGCAAGACACAGCACGTGGGCAGCCACGGTGAGGAATCCTGCAGCAACATCCAGAGCAAAGGCTCTGCCTGGGAACCACACAAGATGTTCTGACCCTGCTGCAGCTGAAGGAGGATTTAACACTGACTAAAAGGGGCCCAGAATGTCATGCTGCAGCGTCAGGGTTTTAAAGAGTTAATGAGGATTTTAACCTCCCCTTCTCTTGCACTGCTGCCCCTGTTGCTTTTGCCTCTGCCAGTCCCCCCAGGCTTGCCCCGCAGCTCAGCCTTGTGCTGCAGCACCACTCACCCCTCTCTCTGCACGTGGGAGGAATGGATTTTTAATGATCCCGTCATTAGTGTTCGAAGCACACACAGGAACACAGTAACAATGTGTACAATCAACACAAAGGGCATTTGGTTTTTGGCAAAACACAAAATTACGGTCTTTCTTTCAGCCTTGTATGACTTAGGGCTCTGTCCTGCAAGATGTGGGATCCTGCAAGACGTGGGACATTTGATCCAGCGAAGCACTTAAGCACAGGCTTAACTTTCACTCAAATAGGATGTAAAAGCATGTGTTCAGAGTTAAGCATATGATTAGGTACTTCGATGAATCAAGCCAGAGTGTTCCCAGTTTTCAGCCTGGAGGACAGAGGAAATACGCTGTGAAGTTTCCAGGTTCAGACTAACTTAAAATAACAATAATTTTAAAAAGTATAATGCACGAACCTTGGAATGAGCAGTCTGATACTATTTTTTCTGCAGGAAGTATTGCCCTCTTCTAAAGCTTTTCTCAGATGAATCCACAATATTGACTCGGACTGAAGCTACTGAACAGCAACATAACTCACATTCCTGGAACAGCTTTCATCTCAGAACACCTAAACCCATGAACAGTCCAGCTCCTATCCCACATGACTACCTCAGAGGTGGCAGCCACCTGGCTCCTGTCAAAAGTGATGCCACAGCTCTGGGAATATGCAGTGACAAACTTTCATCAGGGGCACCAGAAAAGTCAGGGGACTCTATTGCAAAAGGAAAGGTTAGTATCCATAGCCATCATTTTCCTCTGGGAAGAGGGAACCACCTTGGTGAGCATCACAGTCCAGCAGACAGCTGCCAGTAGGTAGCTGCAGAGGGCAGCTTTATCCCCAGGCACAACCACCAGAGGAGGGGTAACTGCAGAGATACTTTCACATCTGCAAGGCCAGTTCGAACTGGACTGAAATCAATTAAAGAGAGCCAGCAATTACCCATTTACTGATGGGCTGGGCAGTGCACATGAAGTGGTGACAGATCCCAGAGCTGTACGCAGTGGAAGGCTACTCACCTCACAAAGCCCTGTCTCACACCACTGTGCATGGCACTGAAGCAGTTTTAAGTATTCAGCTCAACACTAAGCTCTCTTGGGATCTTCCTCTGCCTTCACTCGACTCAGTTCACTGTTAAGAAGATTTCAGGGGCTGCAGTCACCCTCCTACTGAGTGACCTCAGTACTGACAAATCAATACAACTCAAAATGACCTCACTTAACACAGACATTCACCTGGCAGTGCTTTAACACAATGCAAAGTAATGCAGGGAAAGCATTACAGTCCTGTCTAGGTAAGCTGAAAGCTGGGGCTCATTTCCTGTGACAAGCAGACAAAACTCTCCCATTTCACAGCTGCTTCTTTCAGTGTCTGTCCCGTTACCTGCTCGCTCATGCTGTTGATCCCATCCGGCCCCAGCAAGGATATGGCTTGCTTAACCAGATCCGTTCGGCCGCAGTTGAGCATCCGAAAACCCAGGTCTTGCTTGAACTTGGCCTCAGTGGCAACCGCATCCAGCTTCCGAGAGGCACAGAAACAGTCGTCGATCCTGCAGGGGTGAGAAATGAACTCCCTCAGAGGACAAGCAGAGGACAGACCTCCTGAGGAAATAATACTGTGCCCTGTTTTTGGAGGATTTAGGTCATGCACGCATCCATTCTCCTTTGACCTGCATGTGCAAGGGAAATGCTGAATGGGAAATGATAATGCAAGCTAATGGAGATTGCCCTTGGTCTATCTTTTATGGGACAAGTTATACATTTCAGTAAAAACTGGGGGAAAAAAGCACAGCTTTCACTTGATTTTGTTTCCCTGTTTAAGCAGTGCACAGTACATTCTCACCATGAGTTTTCTCTCTGCATGGCAAGGTTATCCAGTTCCTCTGATCCCTGAAAACTTTCAGTGACTTCAGTAAGCTTTGAAGTTAAATCAAATGGATGTATGATCATTGATAATACACCAAAGAGAAAATAATGTCACTCCTAACACCTTCAAGGATCTTACCAGCATAGCCCCAGTAACAGGGAAGACTTTTTGGAGCAGAAAGTGCAAGTCACAGAATCCCAGGCTGGCTGAGGTTGAGAGGAACCTCTGGAGGTCACCAGGTCCAAGCAGGGACACACGTACGTAAGACCACCATGCAACAGGGGAGAAGGCAATCTTGCTAGGTAGTCATGGCAAAACACCACAAATCCTTGCTGGCTGTGTCTAACAGACGAGATGTCATTCTTTTAAGGTCTTATTCAAAAGATCTCCAAACTGCAAACTGATATCCATTTCAAATGAAAGAAACGCTAGGAGTTATTTAGCCAAGATGAGAATTTACAGCTCCAGAGAAAGCCAGGCAATTCAAATCTAATGTTTATCCAACTTGGTTTCATCTTGTTAAAAGACAGATTTGCTTTTCTTTCATGCTGAGGAGCGTCTGGGGCAGAGGGTGGAGTCCAAATCCACAGTGCTTTTGGTGTGAACTCGGATAAAGGACTGTTTGGAAAAACACCACTTTAAATCTGCAAAAATGCTAGGTCAGAAAACAAGGGGCTACTTATGAAGGAAAAACAAAATAGAGAACAAAAGTGAAAAAGTCAAGCATACATCAAATGTTTCCTACTTCATATGTAAAAAACCGCAGTAAATCAAAAGAAAAATATAAACAGCACATCACTATCATTTAAATTTCTTCTTCAAAGTGCTTTATCAGACCTTTATAAAATATATAACACTGCTTAATATTTAACAGCACTATACAACAAATATGCTGTTTATATAGAAGCAGTGGTATGTAGCAATAGCTGCTGCTCTTCCTCTTTCAACAGAGGAAGGAAAGTGAAATGCAAAATACAAAGTGTTTTGATCAAAGCTTCTACAGGTTTGAAACTGGCATCTGATCTCAGACTTTCTCTCTCAACCAGTCTGGAGGACAACAGACGTTTTGTTGATGTTCATTCTACTGCTCAGTTTGGGTTTTGACTGACAAAAAAGTTCACATTCTAAGAATGCAAAAAAAGGTATGCTTGGAGTATCACCACTCAGGGGAACAAGGATGACGTTCCATCACCACAGGATGCTGCAAGATTAATGCACAACACTCAGTCACAATAAACACACTGCAACAGCAACAACAGATTCTGCACCAGCAACGTGCCCATAGCAGAGAGGGAGAAAGCAACACACAGCAAGGCTGGGGTTTCTGCAGTAGTTTCTGACTGAGTTTAAGGAAACACACAGGGCTGAGCTCACTGACACTGAGATCCATGGGAGAAATCCAGGCTAAACACATTCACACCACATGGCATATTTCTGACACAAGAGCTACAGCAACATTTGGTGCTTGTTACCCCCACAGCATGAGGCGCTGGAGATCATCTGTGCCCTCCTTTAAGGTATGGCAAAGATAAAACAGGCTCAGAAGTTAAGTGGTGACGGTTTTGGTGCATGGAAGAGAGACTGGACCTCCCAGCTGCAGACGGCATTCCCAGATGATTTTGGGCTGAAAACAAGGTGGTTCCACAGCAAAGTGCAGCTATGGAAAGATCTAGACATCCTCTGCAGAGGTGTCTGTTGCTATGAATCACTGCCTGTGTTAAGTCACTGCTTCATCACTTGTACTGAGGTATGTAACATACACTGAATAAAATGGGTCAAACTCAGACAGAGCTCCGCTGACGTCAGCCCAGCTCAGTGCATGCAAAAATATAGTTGATCATCTCCTCTTGAAAAAAAAAGCCAGACTTTGACCTGGGTTGCACACCCACAGAAGGCAGGAAAGAGGAACAAGGATCTATCTCACCTATCTGTATGGGGTCCCCAGATTTCTACTCTGGTATGGGTTCAAAAATCATCAAGAACTCCTCCATGAACTGGCTCTGGTCTCCTGAAAGCATGTCAGTTCACCTGCTAACTACAGTCAAGGAAGGAGAGCCATAAATTCCTGTTGATATTTAGTATCAGCAAATCAGTACTCCTCAATTGGCTGGGGATAAGTGTCTTGGTCCAAGGGCTCCAGGATGTTACAGCTGTAAAAACAGTGTAACAATAACATGGATGCAGAGGAGTGCCTGGGCTGCACAACGGGTAGGACAAAGTTTGATCTAGAGCACAAGAAACACAAAACAAGAAACCACAACTTAGTACCACTACCAGTGGCCCACTGCCTTTTTATACCCCAGAAAGGAGCATTGTGAGTTACAGCCCCAATCTATGAGACATAGCAAAGGAAACCGTACAGCAAAATTTGATACAGACCACTGCTATGCCACCATTGTCATATGTTGACTAATAAAGGGGACAGTGATCAAACTGGTGAGTTTATTAGAACAAGAGCATGACACAAGGAAAGAGAGCACAGCATGAGGAGAGAAAGCAATATCTCGAAAAGCCAGAGAGATAAATGAGTTAAGGAAAAAGAGATTTAACATGTACTGATAAAAAGCAGTGAAGAGACATCAAAAAATGATCAGGAACTACAAGTACAAATAGAAGAGCACAGCATCACTTTTAGCACTGGAGAAAGCCAGCTGGGAAGATGGCACAGCAGACAGACCGAGCTGTCGAATTTCAAAATGAAAAACAGGAAAATTTAAAAAAACCCAGACCCATTGAAAATCAAACCTAAGCAAACACAGCACTGCGTTTTCTCCCAAGTCCTCCTTCTTACCATTCACTGCATAATACTGATTCCAAAAAGAAGCAGAGGGTGTCTGCTCCATATTACACTGTGTAAGGGACACTGCTCCATTGTGTCCCCCATCCAGAATGACAACCATTAAAGAATACAAGGATAAAAAAAAGAGGAAGGGAATAGACTCCCAGGCTTGACTCGCGGAAGACTCTTTAACTTTGGGCTAAAACAAACACACTGACAAGCTCTGAAGAGGTGGGAAAGGGATGGGAAAAAGCTTGAAACATAAGGGTGACAGGGAACAGTAAAGTCAGCTAAATATATAGGGTCACTTTTTAGAGATGTGAAACTGCCTGCTAAGCAAGGGAAGAGAGCATACATGAAAACAGAGCTGGAAACCTCCCCAGCTCCACTGTCAGTTTGAGGCCCTTTTGCCAAAAAGTCTTTGTGATCTTTCCAAGTGCACAGGAGGCTGACACCAGCCCAACAGCAGGACGTCCCCTCCAAGGCCACCCTGGTTTCTTGCCAGAGTCTGCCAGCCACCAGCATCACATAGGTCATCTTTTCCCCAAGACCTCATCCTGCAGGAAAAGGTGCATTTTTATCAAAGGGGCTGGGAAGGCTGATGGGAGGAACAGAAGATGATGGAGGGGCCAATGTTCTTCTCCTCCTCTTCTACCTAGGGACAATCTCAGGATGGCAGGACATCATCACACCAGATGCTGGCTGGGTCAGGCAAACTTTGAGGTCTCCCAGAGGTGATACAGTGACAAAGGGAGGACTGACCAACATCCTCTGAGACTGATAACCTCTCTAACGACAGAGTCCATTCTGAACTTCCCTATCTAGCAACCTGTGAGGCTGGGCTGGCTGTTTAACACCACCACCACCACTGCACAATACTCCCACTCCCAGAATTGAGAAATAATGTGCTTGAATTAATAATATACACTGATCATAGTCCTTGTGCTCAACAGCAAATTCACCCCTCTAATATAAGGGTTCAATCACACAGCCTGTCAACTCTCTCCCTCCCTAGTGTGAATCAAGACAACAGCTGCCTTTATAAATAAAAGGAAAATCAGAAACAAGTGAAATAATCTCAATCTTACATTTGCAGTTAAACTGGGACCACATTTTTTAACTTACAATGCAATACAATTTTCTCCAAGTCCTCTTTTAATTCCTGACAGATACTGCCTCTTCAGCTGTTATCTTCAAGATCATTACAGTGTTGTCACTGCACATAATTAAATGGACTGTGGCTTTATATGGGGAATGCCATGGTAACATTAATTATTTGCAAATGGTCACTGTCAAACACTGCATGGTGACCATGACACTCCATCATACTCTGAACCTCTGAAAGGAGTCAAAGATAATCTCAAAGATAACCTTCTTCATTTGTAATGGGTCCTAGCAGTACAGCAAATTGTTTTTCTTTTCCCAAACTCACATTATAAAAACATAATGCAGCACTTCTACAGCAGCAGTTTAAACACGAGGGATGGGTTTTTTTCATTTCCACTCCGACCAGCTAAGAGAGAGTCTGTGCAGATCTTTAATAAGTTACTCATGGGTTGAATACATTTGGGAAAATGGATGATTCAAAGGCAAAGTGTTTCCATCGTAACTGGTAGATGCAGTTGATTTAAAAGAAATGGAGTGCAGTCTGTGATGAGCAGCAGGACAAATGCTCCCCTTGGCTCAAACGAACAGAGAGTCAAGCACCAGAACCTTGTTTGTCCACCTGGGACTTGATCACCAGCCCTTTCAACTGAAAGAATGATAATTTACTAATTAAGTCCATCTTTTCAGCTTTGTAGAATTTATTCAGTTTGTCCTAAATATGAATGAGGTCTTGAGTCAGAAATTATAGTTCAGCTGGTTGGAAACCTGGAAGGAGTCATATTTTAGCCAGCAATATACATGCATTTGCAATGCTGAATTTCTTGGGGTCATGGATCACTGTTTTGATCTGGGCTGCACAGCCGATAGCACAAAAGGGTCTTGCTTCTTGCCTGGGGCTCTTCAGCGAGACTACAGACACAAACAGTGAGAGTGGGAGCAGCAGACAATTTGATTTAAATTTGTGAGCACTCTTTTTTCCAACATGGTGCTTTAAAAAGGACTATAATGCTGATATTAATAGAACTGCAATATAAACACTATATTGAGACAATTATTTGCATTTTCAGTTTTGGGGAGAGGAAAATGTAAGAACAAACGTGCTGATCAAAGTGATGAAGAGCACTACTTTTTATTGCAGAAATAGAGTATCTACATTTACTCTAATCAGGAGCTAATTTAAGACAAGGAAAAAAATACGCAGAATGTTTATTATCCAACCTCTTATTCTTGTCAAAGGTCTGAGAATAAATTGGTTACAAATACTGGAAAATACATTAAAAAAGTGATGTGACTATCAAATCAAGACCCAAATATATTTCAAAACAGTCTTAATACTCCAGTTCTGTGTATATAGGTCAGGAACCACGTTCAAAATTAAATCTGAGCTCAGATTTTGAACAAGGCCACAGTGCCATAGGAAAGTTTCGGTACAGATTCATCTTTCATATAAACAGATAGCACAAGTCTTCACTAACGAGTGGAAAATGGTGTGTTACCTGTATCCTGATTATTGTATTCAGGAATGTAATATAGGGACATGTAATACATTCAGGGATGCAATAAAAGGGACAGAGCATATGAGACAGCAGTAATGATGTTGCACACAATGGGAAAAAGAAGGCTGGATCCTAAAGCCCATAAAAATGCAAATGTATCTGCCCTAAAAGTGAAGGAGAACATAAGGCCCAGGTCTTCCCCTTCAGTAGTTTTTTTTTATTACTGCTGTCTTCAAGCAGACAGTTGGCAGGACAGGTTGAGATTCACCTCAGAAACCCATGCTCTAAGTAATAAAATCTCCTTCATCTGCTGGCACCATCTGCCCCAAGGGACTGCTGGATTTTGTCAAGTAGCTTGTTTGCTACTGCTCACATTTTTGTATCTAATTACAGCAATAGCCATGGCTGGTGTTAAAAGATTAGTGAAAATTCGTGGGAAGAACAAGGACATTCAAGAAGCTAGGCAAACACCAACCATTCCTACTTTAAAGCGGCTGTATCTAATTAAATAGCAGAATTTCTTGGCAATTTTATACTTTATACTTTTCTCCAGAAAGTCAGCCCCTTACCCAACACATTTTAAGAGATGGAAGAGCAGTGAAAATATTTTTTGCTGTTTTCTAATCTCTGTTTATTAAAGTCCATTTATATTTCTATGCTCTAGTACAAGCACAGGATTGCCATAAATAAAACATTAGATGCAACTCTTCTGCTTTCACTTTCAAGTAAGAGTTGCACATGTATGGTACAGTATGGTATAGCAGTAGGATGACACAGCAAATGGTATAGACTGCTCTGAAACAGCAAAATAACACATCTTCCCTTTACATCACTGTATTTTCCCCTTTCCATAGTTTTAAGGAAACTCTCTAGAATGAGCCAAGGATGCTCAAATAATATTTGCTTTTGAGATTGATAATCCAATTTTCCTAAAGAGCCTTCACTAAGAGGGATGGTCCCAGACAGAAAAGCAGACTTAGGTATTCCCAGGACAAGGCTAATTGGAAATCAGGACTGATTTTCAACTGAAGACAGATTTTCTAAGGCACTCAGAGCCTGCATTTGCCCAGAGACCTTTCTGAATCACAGCTCTAAATGCAATTCTGAGCACTGGGTGAGCCTGCGAAGGGCAGCAGCTGAGGGACTGGAGGTTAATAAACCTGGTCCTATGCTGCAGCAAGGCTTGGATACGTCTACACTTCCAGTGTGAACTTACTCATGACTAGCTAATACTCATATACTCCTGTGTCCATGCTGCCCTTTAAATAGTGTATTTTTCCTTCCATAGTGTTTACTCCTGATGTGTTTCTGGAGAAAAGCCACAGGTTCCCTCAGCACACATGTTGCTCAGCTGAATGAGCCCCTTTCTTCAAGTTTGCCTCCATGAGAACATTTTGTTAAAAAACCAAATCATCCCAGCCCATTTCTTTCTACCTGGTCCAAAGAGAATATTTTTTTGACCAGGACACAGGATTTGTGATTCCACATCACTTCCTACCCCTTTCACGTGGCACCAATACTTTTCTGTTTCTGCTGGAAATACCTCTCCCAATGCAGTCTCAAAATGCATTTGCTTTTTTCATGGCTGAGGAAAAATCCACTCTTGTGGTTTACAATCATTCTGAGATTAAATACTGCTCTACAGCCTTTACCACCAGCTTTCCAATACTCTGCTCTCAATATAGTATATATTGGGCTGCATATATAGTGTATATGTTACATATACACTGCAGTATGTATACTTTTAGTTTAAAAATATGCTTGCCTTCCATTTGTGGAAAACTGCATTTCATCCCATTTATTTTGTCCCAGTCCTCAAGGTCATCCACTTTTTCCTGGATGATTTCCCAAACTTCCTCTGTCAGGACAATGCCTCTCAGCATCATGGCATCAGCGAATTTTAACTTCATGAGCACACTGCTAAGATTTGTGCCAAAACCCTTTCTGAAAATTAAAAAATACCAGTTTTTAAGAATGAGAGCTGAAGGTCCCCCTGCAACCCCATCTCAGCCAACCCAGCCCTTGCCACCTCTCTTGAAGCCAGCCCCTGCTCACTTTCCAATTTCCTTACTAACCCCCATCTTCTTGTCTTAATAGCTCCCTGCATGGACTGTATCAAATCTTCAGTCAAGTCCAAAGAGATGAAATTGTACTGGATTTCCTTGGGGTAGAAAATCAGTTATCTTATCAAAAAAGTTATTAGATTAGCCTGGCAAGATCTATCTTTAGAAAATCTGTGTCACATTTTATCTCATTTTTCCCTCAACAACATGTCTTTAATCAGTCTTTGCTTGAAAAAAACATTCAAAGGCCTTGCACTAACAGCCTGGAATTTTCCTTGGATCATTTTTCATCCTTTTCAAATGTTGGGCATTACTATTATTAATCCTTAGAGTTATGGCATCGCTGCAGGCTTTGTTAAAAATATTTCCCTCCGACCCCCTGATTATGTGAGGCAGCTTTTTCTCATTGTTGGGATAGGGGTTATCTGGTCATCCTGATTTGAGTACATCAAGCTGCATAATCTTCTCTTCTTTTGATTAGTGTTTTTCCATTTTCATAACGTTGTTGCTATTACTTGTTTTTCCTTTTCCAACAGGATTTTCTTCCCCCAAACTAGAGGCAAAGTATTCACTTAAGTTCTTGGGTGATGGTCTCTGTTGGCACTGATGCAGACCTCTCATAGGTGTTCCACCATCTTTACATCCTCCAGGATTGTCACAATATATTGCCACCAGAAATGAAGCCCTGACTGTGATAAAAGGCACAGCAGCCTTCGTGCTGAGCAACACAGGATGCTCCTCTCTTTCTCTGTCTCTCTGCCATCAGCCTCCAGTCCCCAGATGCAGTCATGCACCAGTGATCCTCCCCACCACATGCCTAGCACACTGGGCTTTGTTTTAAACAAACAAATATCCCACAGAATGGAGGAAGGAAAGGCGTGCAAAGAACTTCCTGTGTTTAGCTGGAGCAAGGGGAAAGGTATCCCTTGCAGATGTGATGATGAGGAGAAGCCAACATCTGTTTGCAGCCAGACAGTGTCTGTGCAGGCTTCTTACTACAACAGAAAGGCAGGTCATAGTTTTTACCACCATGCCCCTTTTTGACAACGTATTACCTTCATCCCTGATGCCTTCATTAAGGTCTAGAATAGGGAGCAGAGCACCCTGTTCATGATTCATGCCAGCACACAGCCACCTTGCACACAGTTCTCAACTGACTACATCCAGCTGCCTCAGGAGGCCCAAAGGGCCTGCGTATAGGCGAGGCTGTATTTAAGGGTGCTGTCCCACTATGACAATATCTTGGACACAACTTGGGTTGCCATCTCAGTGAGCTGTTGTGCATCCAGCACTCAACCCATCTGTGAAACCTATGTCCTTGCAAAAGGTGGAAACAACTGGTCTGTCTAAAGCTTTCACTCCTAGGGAAAGGTGAACACTAACATCCCTGCTCATCTCCCAAAGCTGGCAAAAGGCAAGAAAATTTCTAGCGGATCTGCTGCTGTAAAACGAAAAGAGATCAGGAAGGAGACAGGCAGCTCCTGACTGATTCCAGCTTCCCTCACTCCTCTACCCAGAGCAAGAGCAGCTCCTCTTTCAGGAAAGGAAAACATTGCAAGAGATTAAGGCAATGGATTTTTTAAAAAGGCTCAGAAAAAAAGGCAAAAGAGAGGAATGAAAGGCAGGAAAAAAGCAGGGATGATTTACAAAGCCACAGAATGGGAACCTCACTGCTGGAGTATGTGATTGTGCTGGGAAGTGAATCTGAAGGGAGATCTCCATGCTGTAGTTCAGATACGAAGCTGAACATTTGAGTTTTATCCGAACTGATCCTGAACTTCGCAGCCTTTGAGATCCTGCCAATCTCTCCCTTTCCCCATATGCATGTTTTGCCAGTCTGGAAGCTGATTTTGCTTTATGCATTTGCAATGACAGGTTGTGAATCAACACTGTGGAATGATGCAGTATCACCCGAGACCCATGGGAACTTTTGGGTTCAGGTCTCTTTGTTTTAGGGACTAAAGAAGACGGCTATGAAAAGCCTAGAAATTGAACCTTTTTCAAGGTTCTACTTAAGAAACCCTTCCTATAGAAGTCACAATATTTATCAAGCTAACTGCACTTAAAATCCTCCAGCTTCCGTCCGTCACATAGCTTATTTGAAAAGCCACCCCCTGCAAAGTTGTTGTATTCCCTCCTCCAGTGTTAGAATTTATGGAATTGATGCTCCTTGAGGAGTTAAGAGTTGGAAAGACACCCTCCCTAATGGGGAGGAGTGAAGGGGTGATGTTTGGCTTATGAAAATCAGGAGTGCTGAGGGTCTGCTGAATACAAATAAAAAATTACAGGCTGCAAAGTTCCAAATTAGCATCCTGATGACTCACATTATTCTTCAGAAAAGCTCAGTCTTCTCTTTGATCTCAGGATTACAGGGAGCCAGGGTCTTATATGCAGCTACGCAAAGAACCTGCTGCACTACGCCAGCAGTAGGCACAGACCTCAAAACAAAACCCAAGGTACATGAACACTCATCTGCCAGCACAGCAGAGAGATTGCCATTTTGGGACATCAATGGATGAATCCAGCCCCTGCAGTCAAATACAGGCACACTGCAAAGGCCGGTCTCTCTAAAATTCAGTGTTTGTCTCAGGAATGGTTTTTTTCTCATCTGATTAATCTCAGGCTGTGCTCTCCAGGCTCAGTCCCACTTTTAAGACAAGCAGGACAACAACAATCATTTGTATTCTTATGAAATGAATTCTTGATGGCAACTTTAAACTAAGTGCTGATTTGTTCCTCATAATTAATAAATTCTTCTGCAGTATAATACAACTCTCCACAAGTTCAAATTATTCTGAAACTCCTGTAAAATTGTCTAACAGTTGATGAGATTTTTTTTTTATATATATATGTATATATACACACACGCAGAGTCAAAATACAACTTTGGGTGGTATATTGTGGGGCTTTTTAATCCACAGGTATTTAACTGTATTTACCTTAATTTTTAAGACAAAGGATATGGAATAGAAACATTACTGTCTTATTTGCAATCCAACCTAAATACTTGGAGAGGTATTAAATTAATTGTGCCTTTTCAGAACCAAGTGCCAGGTCTTCAGACAGTGTGTAGTACCTGTATCTCTAAGTCCTGACATTTCAGTGGGGACACAGAATGCAGCACTTCTGGAAACGAGGGCCAAGGTGGTCACAGCAAAGGGAAGCAATTACAGCCAAGGTTTGAAACCTGAAACGCTCATGATTTGGCTTTTGAAATTCCATATATTCCTTCGATTAAATATTGAATAGCTGTGACTATAAAAAGCCTATGCAGATCTGGAAGTAAAGTATTACACTCTCTGGTGAAAGAGCATGTCAAGGCCAGACTCAGCAGAAGGCAGCTGCTCCCATGCAGGTTGTCACAGCTAATCACATAAATCAGCCCTCTGCTTTCTGTGTTGCAGGAAAGGATGCATCTACTGCTGTATCAAGAGGCAGACTGCTGAAAATTGGGGTTTAAGTACAAATTTGTGAAGCGACAGCAGTGAATCATTTCTGCTTTGGCAGATTCAGAATGCCTTTTCATATGAACATCAAAACCAAACATATTCTTGACTCCAGAACAGTCCTAGAATGTACTTTTATCCAAGTACATAATAATAAGGCAAAACAGACAATAAAAACATATCCTGGCAATAAATACTTTAAGACTTCATTAGAAAACTAAAAGGTCACATCTGAAACACGAAAAAGTCAAATTATCTAGGCTGACATTTACAAGTAATTTGAACTGACATTAGCACGAAAAATACAATTTTACTGTAAGAAGTAGTCTTACCTCTAAGTTTAAATGCACCCTTTAAGCATTAATGCTGAAAACAAAGCCCTGAAAAATATCTGCAGCCCTGCCAGTTACATTTTGGCATTTCATAGCAAAGCAATGTGAATCAGATAATTAGCAGAAGGTTTCAGCCCCTCATTAGCAAGCAGAACCTAACAGGAAGAGGGGGGAAAAAAAAACCCCACCACCATGTAAGCTCTGATGAGCAGATTATGGGCTCGATCCAGCTGTGAGATAGTCAGGCACCCATTACCATGCAACCAGCTCATCCACGGATGTGAGCAAATACCAGGAGCTGATTTTGCAACACACGCAGTGACGAGCCGGAGCATCCCTGCGCCTCCCCAGGCAACAACAGAGCCCTCTGCCCGCCCGCTGTTCACCAGGAAAGGGAGACAGGTTTTGCACAAAGCAGCCGATCTGCATTCCGTGGACTTACTTTAACTGCCGAGGCTCGCAGTCAACTCCCGGCAGCAGGAGCCGGGCCGCCTGCCGCACGTCATCGCTGTCCACCGAGAAACTGCGCCGGTGCCCCGCGTGAGCCACCGCCACCCGAATCCACTCCATCAGCGGAGGCAGCACGATGAACGGCCTGGGGGAGCACACAGACATCAGTGCCACAGCACACTAGCATCACAGGAACAGGTAGAGAGAAGCAGAGAGCAGGGGGGTGCGTGTGTGTGCTTATGTGTGTGAGAATAAAAATATACAGAGAGAAGGGAGCAAGGATAACGAAAGAATGGGAGAGCAAACCAGCTCAGCAATTTTCAAATAGGTCTGAATCAAGATGTCTCACCCTGTCTCCAGGGCAGGACTATCTGGAGAGTGAGATTTATGAGCCATGCTCATTTATGGGGTCTCCTGCGAGGTCAGTGCACCCGACTGGCAAGCCCTCCTCCCATCCTTCACATAGTGTAATCCCAAAAAGAGGGCAGGAGGCTGGCACAGGACCATGTCCCGCTCTGGCTGACACGCTGGCCTGGGTTCACTCCCCTGTCTCTTTGCAATAGGGACAGGAGAACGGCTGTGGGCAGAGAGAGGGGATGCCCCAGCACTGAGATGCAAGGATGGAGAGGGAAGGCAATGCCCCAGGAAGTCTCCAGCATCTCCTGCCGATGCAATGGGCACCTTGAACTTAGCCCTGGAAGTGGGGGGACTTTGCAGCCAATGTGAAGGTTATCTGTGAGTGAGGTCAGAAATCAGACTGCTCGGTCTCACTTTTAGCAGTATCAAACTTCTATACCTTCGGGTGCCAGCTGTTCTGCCAAGTGAGCAAAAACATACAAAACTGCCCCCAAAAGTGAATGCTGGGATTCTGGGCCACACCCCCACAGAGTCCGGGCACTATCACAGACATGGTCCTTCACTCCACAATACCTGGACAGCCCCGTGTCCCAGCAAGAGCTGCCCAAGCTGTAGATGAGGCATGCACATAGTTCACTCCATCTGTGCTAAGAACTACTTGGGAACGAAGAGGAAGATGCCAAACCATAAGTAAAAACCATAGCTTCAAGTCCTCTTTTGGAGACAAAACTAATAAAATAACTGCAGCTGAACACCTTGAAGGTCACAGCAAGTTTCTTGCTTGCCTTTCCTTCTGTGGTCCCTTTTCATGGAGGAAGGAAAAAAAGTCTGTGTTAGGTGCAGAGTAGGCAAATATTTTACATTTTAAATATACAACTTTACCTCAAAAGGATTTACCCTGAGAAAAATTATTTAAGAAGATGTTGATTCTGGAATATCCTTTTCCTATTTATAGCTCTTTATGCATTTATTTCCCTTTTTCAGGACTTGGCTTTACATAGCTCTGATATTAATATTCTTGAGGAGGGATGAGATACTTCAGAAGCACCAAAGGACAGAGAAGCCCTGAGGCCACAAACTCTCCCTAGGACACTAGGACTGTGTTCCCAAATCTCACAGGCACTGAAATGAACAACCTCTTTTTGAAATATGACATCTTTGGCTGAGTTGCCACTTCCATCATTTTTCTATTCAAACACATCACCGTCACCTCAAGACCAGGCTGCATTTGTTTCCAGGGCTTTTGCTCTCCCCAGACCTGCCACAACCACATAAGGAGGCAGATAAGGACAGAACATCATCTCCCACAGCTCCCGTGAAACAATTTCCTAACCCCGCTCATTTGTCATGAGGGTGGTGGGAGTCAGAGGAAGGAAAGGGGGGAAGGAGAGGTGTATCTGCTCCTGGAAGGTGACTGCTCCCCAGGTCATCCTCAGAGCAGAAGGAATCCTGTTTTGAAGCACTAAGTAGCTGGGAACAAGTGATCAGTGGGAGTTTTTTCATCACTTGCTGAGCAAACAGCAGAAAGGGAGCTGCAAATCACACTGGAAGTGTAAAACTGCATGTAGTTACAGACGTAACTTGGTTCTAGGAATACAATTAAAGGAAAACTCAATTTGAGGTTATGTTTTGCATGAGTGAACACAGTTCGGATCAGAGAAATGAAAACAGGCTTGTACAGGACCTTCCTGTAACATCTGCTGGGCAAACAGAAAAGCAGAGAGCTGTGGCTGAACAGGGGGCTCAGGGGTTCACACTTTTCCTCCTCTTGTGCAGGTCAGAAACTCATCCAGCATAAAATCTGCCTCACCACAGTAAGGAGAAAAGCAAACAAAAATATTTACAGGAACTCAGATAATTGCACTATAAAATTGCTTTTTTTTTCCCTTTCCCAGTCTTGCAAATTTCAACAAAGAAATAGAAATGAACACGGCTATTTGGTGCAATAAATCCCAAGAGGGAAGAGAATCAGTGTTCTGCAGAAGCGGGGAAATTTTCTATTAAGTCCAATTTCAGTCCCTAGATGAGGATATGGAGTTTGCTCACAATATATTACATTCCTTTTTCCAAGGGGGAAAAAAAAAAATCATCACTGCATATCTCAGCATGTCAGGAAATTTGTATTTTGAGAAGAGAACCAAATATGGCTGAGTGCAATAGGTTAAAAATACCCTTCAAGAGTCTGTGCACCATGTGAAGGGCTGTTTTTTTTTCTTTTAAATACTGCTTGTGTGCCAAAGAGGAAAGAGGAACACAGAGTTATAAGGGTGTGATAATCCACAAGACAATGTGACATCAGCAAGAAATATTTCACTTCTCAAATGGCACTGTGTGAAAATGGGTTAGACAAATGCATCACATCACTGGCACATACACTGATTTATCTCTGGTATAAAGGCAGCTACCAACCAGGAGAATTCAGTAATTTTGTGTTCCAGAGCAGACAAGTCACCTAGTTACATGCTTTGGAAGCACATGCCTTAATTAAATGAATCTAACCATGGTGGGAACATGCTGGGCTTGATTCTGCCTGAAGGATATGGGAAATCAGGAGCAGCTCAGCTGCACAAGCACCTTACCTGGGCTGCAGGTGAGTGCATGCTCTGACCTCCTCCTCCAGCCCTTCTCTGTACCTGCGCTTAACTTGAAATGCATCCATCCATCCTCTAATTCCCTGCAGTTTAAAGTTAAGTACGGACTTAAGTAATTTAAAAAAAAAAAAAAAAAAAGATGGTTTTTGGCACAGACTTGTATTTTCCTGAGCTGACATCTAAATGGAAAAACATGCCAGATCCAGATGCAGGGAGAAGTCTCTGCACAGAGCAATTCCCATCCCACACACAAGAGCTGGGAGGTGGGGGAGGGCTGGGGGAGGACAACACAAAGCAGATCCCAAAGGGTTGGACCCTTCTGGGCCCTGTCCCCCTGTCCTTGGCAAGGGGGTAGCCAGCTCCTCTTGTAATATGCCTTCTCCTACTTCATCAGAGAAGGCAATTATGAGTGCCCCACCAACCCTCACATCTCTGGTTCCTCCTCCCAGGCAGCATCCTTCCCTGTTCCCTCCTGCCACCCAGCACTCCTCTCACATCTATTTTTGGACAGCTCATGGGCCCATAAGCTCCTATGCCTTGAAGACATCTGCAGGTTACACCCTGCTGACACTGCCCCACAGGGGACAAATCCTCACTATCCTCTCCTGTCCTGGCTATCAGAGGTCCTTCTCCCCGCTGCCTTCATACACTGCAGCTCCCTGCCAGCACCCTCCCCCTAGAGTGGGCAAACGACCCCTCCCTACCCCATCAGACCTCAACCTTATATTGGTTTTGTGGGGCTGATGTCTCCAGGGCGCTCTGAATTACAAAATGACTCATCAGAAAAGCAGATGTTATGGGGGTGAATGTAAATGTAACTGCATGAGGGGTTCCCTAAAGCCTGCACTCCCTCCAGAGCCACACGCAGCCTTCCTGGGCTGCCCACCACTCCCCCTCCCTCACTTGCTGGCACACAGAGATATTAAAAGTTCTGTCATGCATATGCAATAACTCAAGCTTTTTCATTATTATTAGCATTAGTAGTAGTACTATTATTGTTATTGTTGTTATGGTAGCAGTATACCTGTATATAAACAGGAGAAATTGTCAGGTGGAAGACCATGAGAAATGTGCACCATAAAATGCAATAGGATGCTTCATTATTTTTGCATGGGTCTGTGAGAAGATGGATGAAGCTCCTGGCTGGACACCACCTGCTGCAATGCAAAGCACTATGGGCAGCACTCTGACAAATTCCAGATCCAAATAATTCTTGGCCCTGGTTTGTCACAGTTCCTACCGTTTTTGTAGGGTGCAGAATCCCTGCTGGCCATTGACCAGCTTCACAGTCCACCTTCTGCCCAGAGCAGGGCCACTACACACAACCACTCCCTCCTTGATTTCCAGCAGCTGGAGCAGTTCTTCCCTTCACCAGCTGACCCCTCTCCCCTGCAGAGAGTAAGGACACTCATCACCTTTGAATGCTCCTCACACAGACTCACAAACCCTGGATGGTCCACCAGCCCCTTCTTCCCAGCAGAGCCTGCAGCATGCTCCAGGTCCCAGAGCTCATCAGTGCACATTAGAGATTGCCATACAATCACAGTGCTCCAAGGAAAAAAAACATCATTTCAAGTGCAGCACAAGAGCCTCTTTATTTCCCAGGGGCACTTCACATTGCTCTTCTCCAGACACCTATGGAGCCCTTGCCCCACCACATGCACTCATTCACTGCCTATTATATTAAATCAAACTTTAGGGAAAGGAGTGGCTTGATAGTCACAATGGGAAGAGAGAAATTCCTGAGGCCTAATCCTATTCAGATATGAATTCCCCCAGCTACCTCCTGTTGTCCCTCCCTCAGCTTCACCAGCTGTGAAGTGGACACAGCTGAATAGACCGGACTTTGCTTTAACTTGGTTCAATTGCTACAATTGCTTTGGATGATGTCTGTTTGCAGGATCCTTTGGCTGCTAGGGAGGGTGGGGGGGTAGGTATGGAGTTTCTTCTCTCACTCCAGCCAAGGAGTGCTGACTGCCAACCTTTGTGGCAATGACAGGCAAATGGGTACACAGAGGTTGCTGCTGTTTAAATTTGCAAAAGCTACCAAGAGTTAAAGGTGCTCCTCAGATGCATAAGGCTGTACTTTTATGAGAAAAAGCCTGTCTAGATAAAGGTAGGGAGATGCTTTTTCTTGGCAGATATGAGTCAGCAACTTTAACATTGTAGAAAGCTCTTTATATTTGTTTGGTTTGTTTATGTTTTCATGGGTGGTTTTTAAAGTAAATCCCAATATATGAATTGAAAAGCGTCCTAAGTTCTGACAAGTTTTCACTTGGAATACACAGTGAAAACATATATGCAATGCTAGTCCATTTTCAGCATTATTGAAAGATAGAAAAGCATGGTTATTTCCAATGTAGAGCACACATTTCAGATGGGTTTCTGGGCTGCAAAACTCATTTATATTTACACCATAAGCTACTTGTCTCCAGCGGGAGCAAATACTTCTCGATGCCTTCAAAAAGCTGCCAGTCCCAATCCTTCCCAGAAACTCAGCAGTGCTGACCAATGCTCCATGTGAGTTCATGCAGCCACTCTATGCTAGGCAGCTGCTCTGCCACCCCAGAAGCCCAGCTAAGAGTGACCCAAGTAGCCAGCTCTGCATTTTGTTCAGGCTGAAGGATCAAACCTCCTTGCTCTCACATAAACCTCATGAGACCTGCCTAGGCAGATGGAGGATTTACCCTTAGGCTTTTGTGCACCAAGACATTGGTGCTCCAGAGTCCACAAATGGGTATCTGCAAATCATAGTTTTTGAACCCACATCCAGGGCTGGAATGAGTTGTCCCTGCTGCCTTTCCCACATTAAAAACATTAATGGCCAAGACTTGAAACACAACTGAGTCAAAGTGATGACTCAGTCAGCAACCACAACGGGGAAATATTTCACTGGCAGTTTTGACATCAGATTTGACACGACTGGCAATGGCACAAATCCCTGAGGACACACGGCATTCAGAGCGCAGCACAGAACGGCCTGGATACCATGCTGTTCTCACAGGGCTGCACGCAGTTTTCTCTATCTAAAAAATGCTACAGCCATCCCATGGACAGCAGAAGTCCAGCTGGTAAATTAGATGTAAACTACAGACTCAGTGCAGCAAGGATATGCTGTGTAACAGCCGAGCTACAAATAATGCCCGAACTATTTCATGTAATGTGCCATCTCACACACTGCAGGCAGCTCCAGCAACATTGCTGAAGGGATTTCTAGAAAGTGGGAAGTTTGATATTTAGGATGCAAATCTAGAGGATTTAGGTAAGGATGCACTGGGATTTCTTTTCATGGTTCCAAGTCAAATCAACCCTGGTTTCAACTTTGACTTCAGCAAGGCCATAGCTTTACTATGTGAAGTTTCCAAACAAACAGTGGACAAAAATAGGTAGGGTTACATGGGCCTATGGCATATTGGCACATCAAGCATGTGTAATCCCTTCTGCATATACAGGTTCACTCAGGTTTCACTGCAGGACTTCTGTATTCCCAGTGCTTTACCTGTTTTTCATTAGCATTCCTCACCATTCTCTCCACTCTCTTCTGGTCTTTGCTGGAGACTGCCCTACCCATGGAGTTTGTACCACATAATAATTTAAATCAGGGACACTTTTCTCTAGTTATCTTCTTACTGAAACTGTTCTGTAGGTATCATCTGTACTACACACATGGCTGTAGCAGTTAGGAAAATACTCTGAAAGAGTTCACATTATTTTATAGCAGTGGAACACTCCTCTCATTAGAGGGACTGCATCCCTTTAATTAGCCAGCTATACTAATAACTATCTGAAGCATGAAACAAAATTGAGATGATAACTCAAACTCTTTCCATTAATCATGAATGACCACAGTCTACAATTAGCACGTGTATGCACGTGCAGGGAACATGTATCTTTTTGTGTGTGTGTCCATGTGAGCATGCAAGGCAGGCAGAAAGATGAAAAGCAAGCAATAACATCCCACAGGAATTTCCTAAGGGATTGCTCCACATACAGGGAATAATAGTTAAGGAAAAGTGAAAAGAAGGCTAAAAGCAGACACATATCCATCAGCTCAAAGACTGGAGAAGAAAAGCTAACAGCTGCCAGGTGGTAAAAGGAGCTAAAGCTCCTCCAAGGTGGAGCAGCAGAGGGAGAAGGGACTTTGCTGCCTGTGAGCAGAATTAATGGGTGGTTCTGGGTGGGCTGAGCTGCTGAGCCACAGCTTCTCAACGAGTTGTTAATGGGGAACATGGTAAGTCAGGAAGTAATGAGGACTTTGTCAATACAGCTGTGGATAAAAGTGGGTAAGGAACCACTTAAGGAAAAAAAACATCACACAAATCTGCAACTACAGATTCTGCACTTTCCGGTGCTTAAGAAATTACTTGCAATAATTTTGGAAGCATTATAGGGGCTGACAAGCCAAACATAACCACAGGACAGATCTTTTTATTAAGCTAGAAGGAGCAAGCAAGAAAGAAATCTTGAATCTTGACAACAGTACCATCATCTACAGTTCTTTCTCTTTTTTTTTTTTAATTTCCAGGAAAGCAAAAGAATCACAAACTGAAATAATCCACAGCCTCCTGCAGGTGGAAGCACTAGAGGAGCACTGCTTTTGTAGACAACACCCAGCACAAGATAAATGGCTCCAGCACATCCCAGCTGGGTACAAAAGGGAAAGGGGACCCCACGAGGAGCTCCACCCTCTCCCTGTACCTCCATGCCTGCCAAAATAGCCATCTACATGGTATCCGGGGTCAGCAGAACTGGCTTGTGTTGGTGCCAAAAACTCAGAGAGCCTCTGCCAAAGTGGCCAGATTGAAGGAGCATGAGTTTGGGGTGGGAGGGGATCACACATCCATCTCATGGTTAGGTTTGTTGGCATTTAGGAAGTAGGGAACATTTTTCAGGTTTTCTAAGCAATTCTGGCCACTCTCCATTCCTCCCACTCCCATGAAAGCAGCCCCCCCTGCAACAAGAGTTTCACTATATAATCATTTTTTCCCTTTTATTTTCTGTAAAGATAAACACTATTAAAAACACTGCATTCTCATTTCTTTACCTCCATGAAGAGCAAACAGAGAGAAACGCTCCCTAGAAAGGAAGTGCCGGATTGATTCAAAGGTAAAAATCCCTTTTCATTTGTCCCCCAAGACTCTGAGGGAGGTACTGCTTTCTGAGCTGGAAAGTGCTAAGCCAGACAGCAATGCCACCGTACTGGATTCCCCTCCCATATCCAGCCTCTGCAGGAGGACATGTACAGCCTTTGCAGCTCAGCCTGGTTCAGACCAAAATCCAAGTGGGCTGGAGATGAGTGGGAAGAATGGGATGGTCTCATCGTGCCACCAAGCCCTGCAAGTGCTGGGAGAATTCTTTGCATCCCACAACCCTCTCTACCCTGGGCTTGCACTGTCAGGGAGGAGGGGGCCAAGACAGTAGCCAGGTTGGCTTCACAAAGAGCCAAGGACAAGTCCTACTTCGTGAAAATACTGCCTACAGCCAGATCCACAGCATCCTGGCTTCTCTGCACCAGCAGGGACACAGAGAGACCAAGGATGGGGAAAGATGCCTGGACCCTCTTGCTTCCTTCGGGGCTTCTTACAAAATAGAAGCAATTGCCGCAGCTGGAGAGCAAATACAGCACAAAGATACACCACAAATCTTGCAAATATTTTCCATATAAATGTGTCATGTTTAACAAACCCCTCTCCCTGCAACGCTCAAACCCCCACCATGGAAACTGAAAGCACCAGAGATAAGTCATGGACCACAAAGCATGACTGCATGTAAAAAACCAAAATATGGGAAATGGGTAGTAAGGCTCCTCAGGGCACTACAGAGAAGTCAGCCTCACTGTTCTCCTTTCTGAGCAGCACAGGATGGTTACATCCAGCTGGTGAAACTCCAGAGCTCAGCTCCATGGAAATATCCGGGCTCATACTCAGCCCTGCACCGCTCCCACTCCAGCACTAAGTACTAATGCATGTTTGATTAGGCAGCAGGAGATGTGTCTGCTCCTTCCAGAAGTGACCACAGGCTCTTGGCAATAACACTGAGTACTTGCTCCGGCCCTCACCGCACGCCGCAGTCGTTCACTGCCCTGCCAAGGGAAGGCGTCCTGCCAGATGGAGTACTCAAAATCAAGCGAGGAACAATCATTTTAAATAATCAGTATTTCAAGTGCTATAACGAAGAGGACGTGTATTAAGGCGACCTCAGAGAAGGGTAAACCTATTAAAGCAAATGCTGAAAGTGATTTTTCAAATAGCCCTGCCCTTTTCACTTCTGCACAGGGAAGTCTGAAGAAATCTTACAAAACCAGAGGCTCAGCTTTATTCACCCCTATATTTCCTCTGGTTCCAGTGGCATTATTTCCACAGATAGGAACTACAGGTGAGAGTATTTTCTAATTTTTTAAAAATTTTTTTGTGCATCCTAACCACTCTTGGACATGAATTAGGCCTTCCGCAATAGGAAGACTGGATGACAAATCATGAAATTAAAAATAATTTAGAAAAAAAAAGAAAATTCTGGATTCTTGTCATTTCCCTTCTGGTTTTTTTCATACTTTGGAAATAACAGAACAAAAAGTGACAAACATGCTCACAGAGCGACCCAAACTTGAAAAGAAACAAAATGCCATCCAAAGGCAAATGGCAAAATTCCCAGTAACATCATTATAACATTCATTATGCCAGAATTTCGTCTTATATGCTCTTCTGCAACTAATACAGAAGTATTTCAATTAAGATATCATATTATATACCATTTACAACTACGCACACAATGAGACCCTCAAATGCTGCTTTTGAGATGCAGACCTCATAGTGAAACAATAGCCAGGCCCCATGTGCAGATCAGAGCTTGGCTCACACATACACTGCAATACATACTCTGGGATGTAAATGTGGAGCCCAGCCTGACAAACCAGCTTGCATTTGCATCACCACAATACCCATCCTAAAAATTCATATCCACCTCTTTCTAAGCACCAGCCGCTCCTCTCATCTCTGCTCTGGGGATGCCTGCTTTAGGGCTGGCAGGGTGTGGCAGGGAAACAGCAGAGTGTGCCCCAGCACACAGCTGCAGACATGTTTTACTAGAGGGTTTGCTGGGCTTTTGACAGGAGATGAATTTCTTTTCTTGGTCAGCAGTCTGTCCCCTGCGCTGGGCACCCTGCCTGCCAGCTTCAGGGGCATCTCCTTCTCACCTTACATCAGACCCTGAGTCAGGACAGGGCCACAGGTGTGCCCCCCCTGCCCATCCCTGGAGCAGGGACAAGAGCAGCACAGTTGGCACTTGCCACATCCCTGGCCAGGGCAGCCCGGAGGTCGCTCCTGTGCCCCGTTACTCAGTGCAGCTGGAGCCCAGCATCTTTAATGACTTCTCCTTTCTACACACTACTCTGTTCATTTTCCACTTCCCCAATCACAGCTGTTGAGCCCTATTAACACATAGGGGAAAAAAAAACACATTTAAACCCAAACCTGCTAGGCCAGAAATAGAAGTTCTCATTTTCTTTTCCAAAACATGAAATAGCTGAGCAACAACGAAAGGAAAAGGAAATCTCTCCCAAGTGCACATCTGGAACCAATTTGCTGTCTGTAGCCACTGGGTGTCACTTTTGATATATATTGGTTCAGCCACGCAGCAGTTCGGGGAGAGAAGCGGATTTCAAGGATGTGATCCTAAAGCGAACCAGACTGCTCCGCAGCCTCTCGCACGCAGGCTGTAATTAGCAATTAGCCAGCCGGGCTGATTTATTAACAAAACATCCTCACCACGACACTAAGCACCGTGCAGAGGCTCTTACCTCTCAGTCTGCAGCGTGACTTTCGACGGCTCCACGTTGGGGTTTTCCCACTCCATCTGTGGACAGTGCATGAAGTAGCAGAGGGTGTAGAGAGCCTCTGGCTCCCAGTAGAACGATCCCTGCTTCTGGTGCATTGGTGTCCCATTCCCGTGCTGCTTGGCATTGAGGGGCTGCAGGTGATGCATCGCTCGAGACACAAGGTCACCTGCAAAAAAGCAAGAGCCAGGTGAGTGCCAGGCTTTTCAGCCACCTCCCCTGAGTTTGCAAACTGAAAGGCACGTTGGTTGGTCTTCCCTTCCATTTGACTTCACACATGCAAACAGTAGAGGGTAGGAGAGGATCCTGGGTGCTACTTATCACCAGGCTGAACTTTTCCTGGTGGTTTACCTGGTGTGGTGTGACATAGCCAGGCTGCAGACAAGCCCACAAAGGCCTGCAGGAGATGTGTTTCTGCAAAGATGGTGTGGTGGGCAGCACCAGGCTGGCCCATCTCAGCACCACCACGAGAGCTGGCACACTGAGCCAGGATCACAGTTACCTACTTAGCAGCCTTTGGAGGATGCCAAAACCACACGGCCCCAAAAAATGACCATGCAGAGTGGCACCAAAAGCTGCATGCCACTGGTCAGAGAGGGGCAGTGAAATCCAGCTCCTTGGAATGAGGAAGAAGGCAGTCAGATGCACAAAGTACTGCAGGAGGATGCGAATGAGCATGTGGGTGAAGAAAAAAGGGGAAAAATATTCTTAAAAGACAATATAAAAAAATGTGCAACCAAAATTAGTTTTTAAGTCCAAGCTAGGCCTGGAAAACTTCCCGTTAGCAGAAAAACAAAACCTATGAAGTAGGCTTGCCCAGCCCCCCAGGTTTCCAGAGCACAGAAAATGGCCAAAGAGGAAGATGCTCATTGTCCCTCCTGCACCAACACAGTTTGGGGCGCTCCCTCACAAGGCAGATACGAGAATCCAGCCACAACATGCGGACTGGGATCAGCAAAGCCAGCAAGTGAAATTAGCAGGCAAATATATGGGCAAGCAGCAGTGCAGTCTCTTAGCACAACACTGATTGTAACTAATTAACTAAAGCATCTCTCTCTGAGGCAGTGAATTTTATGTTTCTTGACTAGTGACCACTCTATCAAAGGCAGGGAAACAATTGTGGTTATAGACTGCCTTTTTTCACATGTTCAAATCATTCTGAGAGTGCTTTGGGGGGAAATAATGATCTCGAATCAAATAAGTTGGTTTGTTTTAAATGAAAATCTGAGCAAGAGCCCTTTGGGTCATTCTTAAGCTATACAAAAGCAAGTGATGAGAAAAAGAGGACATAATTTTCCAGTATTAAGAAGAAGTCACGCACTTTGTCTTACTTGCTTTTCCCAAGTGACCACTGAGCACTGAAACTTGGAAAGAGAAGTTTAAAATGTACACCAAGGTAGGAGCATAAAACCAGCCGGGGGAGGATAAATAATGAACTCCTGGGCAAACTTCAAGGAGAACCACTCTGACCGTGCGCATGGCTGAACTACAGGTTTTTGCAAAGTCCCACCCCTCTGAACACAGCACATCACCTCTCTCCAGCCTGACTCACACAGAAAATGCTGCTGCTGCAGTGATAATGTGTACCAGGGAGAATAGAAATGTCTCGCTTAAAAATCTCAGCCCAGTCTTCCAAAAACGTAGCCTTAAAACCATGAAGAGAAGAAAACCGCTGGCATAAGGAAACTGCAGAGTCCATGATTTCAGGGTTTTGACACAATTTTTTGCTTCACTCTGCAATATTCTTCTGATTCAAAGCCTTAATTTAAAAATAGCTTCTGTCTTTTCCCTCTGCCAGGAAATTGCCATGATAGGACCAATCTTGCAGCTTTGCATGTTCATAATTTCCAAGAGAAACTATGCATGTGGAAAGTATGCCGGATCAGGTCTGCAGAAGAAACAGATGTGCCTCTGAGATGACTCCCCAGTCCTGCACGAGGCTATCTGCAGGAAAGTTTGGGACCTCCTTCACTCAGCCCACTCTAGTCACAGCAGATGTACACTGCCAAGTCTAGCACAGGCCAATTTAACTGCCAGGAGCCTCGTTGATAGTAAATTCATCTCTTTTTCTCCAGAAGGAAAAAAAAAAAAAAAAAGCATGGAAGTGCTGGCTGCAACATCCAGATTTAACAGTAATAGTAAAGGCAGAGAAAAGGGAGACACACACTAAATTCAGCCTTTTCAGACCCAAGCTATTACAGCACTGAAGCATGTGGGTAAAGTTAAGCACACAGCCAGTCTTATTTCAGTGGATTGAGACAGCAGGCACTAGAGAATGCCTCTGACTTCTGTAATGAATGATGAATAAAAATTAAGATGCAATTTAGGCCCAGATCTGGCAGCAGCATTACTTCATCCCACTCATCCCTGAGCACTGGGGTGATGTGACCTCAGTGACACACCCAGGACCAGAGGAAGCTGCACGGTGAATAAGAAAGGAAAGTAGCAGCAAGAATGACGTGGGCAGGACAGGCAGCCAAGCATCACTGCTGATGCAAGGCCGGAGGAACACAAGCCTTGCTGAAAGGCAAAGCTCCGATCCCTATCAGTATGACCAGGAGTTCATCCTTTTATGCTGTATTTCCTCCACTGCTTCCTAAAAAACCCAAAACAATTCATACCAATTCAGTAAAGCTGAATCAATGTTTTTTATGTTTAAGCCTCATTTAATTACATTATACCAAGAACTGATTTGCTTAGATCTTTCTTTTGCCTTTGCTATGCTATCTCTGGTCACATTTGAAATAATTTTTATACTAACAATTATTGTAATGTTTCTTTATCAATAAGTTGACTTATTTCTTTGGGTCAACTCAAAGCTTAAAAAATCAATACCTGTAAAACACTGAGCTTCACAGAGAACAGTAAGGAAGCGTAAAAAGCCCCACTATATTGGTACCCGACAGGCAGAGTTGTGGAGGCAGGACAGGAATCACTGCTCTGTTTTGTTCCACAGCGTAACCTCGAACAATCCGATACATGCCCTAGTGCCCTTTGCCTCCTTCAGCCGCATCCAGTTACAGCAACAATTCTCCAGGGCAGAGACCGTGCCTTCACGTATCTGTGCTCCAGGATCAGTGCCAAGAAGGCACGGGGAAGCTGACAGGCACATGCACGCACTGCATGGTAGCACTTAGGCCAACTCTGTACAATGTAGCACAGTGCAGCATCTGGTTCTAGGTGTGTGTGCTGTCTTGAACCCCTACCAGATTTTGCTCCTTCTATTGTTCCTTGCTAATACACTTTTGCTTCTCCATTTCCTTCCTAAGAATGTACCAAGAGCTGAGACTGTCTTTGCTTCCAAGGCACCCCAAAGCCCACAGACATGAAACCAGCCCAATGATGGCACTCACTGGCCTGCTCTCCAGCAATCAGCCAACTCCAGTCTCATCTGGGAAACCCAAACTACACATGTTCTCCTTGCCAGCTGTAAAAGCTGTGTTATATCTGAACAACCAGGGCAACCTTGAATTTATGGCCAAGCACAGAGCGATAAGCCCCCTTCACAAGTCTGTGCTATCCCTTCATCAGTGTCAGCTACCTCTGCTCTTCAGGGCTGTGCTCAGCACAGAAAGGCTCTGCAAGGGCAGGTTACCTGCTCACAGCATTGCTGGCTTTTCTGCATCTTGTTTGGCCCTAAAAATGTGTCTCGGCTGTATCAGCTGAACACATCTGAAAAGCTGATAAATTCCTCATTGCATCATTTCCAAAAAGAATACATCTAAAATAAAATTCCCAGCAGCTGTGTTGACCTTCTAACTCCATGAATGAGGTTCCTGAGGGCTGTGGCATCATGACCCAAGGGGTTTGGCAGGGATCCCTGCTTTGCCGTCCTCTGATCAAATTCTCACCCTGTACCACCACCTGCAGAACAGACTGGGGAGCTGATCTGCCTGACAAGAGAGCTTGCCAATTTTATTTTGTTTTAAAATTAAGCTCAATGAAAACTTCCATAATCTATGCAACACAAGCCAAGTGAGCCAACGCACAAACTGCTTTGCAGGCACAGCCAGGGAGATGAAAACACCACATTGTGCAGGGTAAACACAAGGAAAAAGAAAAAGAACAGCAAAGCGGGGGGACATTTCAGGACACTTTTGTTGCCAAAGCTGGAAAGCCAGAACTAGAGGACAGGCTCCCAGAGGGCAGCAAAGGCAGAGGCAAGCTCCAGGCTGGGACGGCCTTGCAGCCCTGATTCCGGATGGGGAAGGGCTCCAGGAATGCAGCTCCACACCAGAGCTTGTCAGCCCAGAGGAGAAAGGCCGTGCTTTGCACACCAGCTACCAAAAACCATGAAACCACCTCTGCACCGCAGTGTGTGCAGAGCTACCACTGCAGCTGCCAGCATTTCATCCTTCCCATGACTAAAGCAGGGCTCACCCACTGCTGCTGCTGTCAGTGCAGCATGGTCGCTGAACGCAAGGTCCACATACGTTTGATTTAAAGACTGAAAATATTATGTAATGCGCCTGCTGTGACACGGGCCTGCTTTAAGGCAATACTGAATATTTAAGGAACAGCTTCACTGACTTCAAGCCAAAAATATGATGTGACAGGGAAAGTAAAGCTGCTCCCATCTGCATGGGGGTGCAATACAACACACAGCATGCAAGTGGGCAGCTTCAGCCTGAGCCCTCTCTGCAGTGACCAGCGAAGCCTTTTTCTTTAAAACTGTGTTTGGCTTCAGTAAAAGCTATTATCACTGCTTTTACCATGTTAGAGCCAATGTTTAAAGAATAACACATCTGTTTCCAATTTTGCAGTGGGGGGGGGGGAACAGAGGAAGGCAAAAAAGAAGGAAGAGAAAGAAAATGACAAATACCCAATGCCCATGTCTGAGAAGCTTCCTGTGGGATTTTTTGATCTGTCATGATGGACCTGATGATGCTATCCTGCCTGCCTAGGAGCAGGCTAACTACTTTCAGACTGATAAACTGCCAGAGCCAAAACCATTCAGCTGCATGTATGCCTGCAGAGCCACAAGCCTGAGGTGAATGACATGGACAGATCCTCACACAGCCACTCCTTATGACACCTACCTCATGTTTTTCTTGTCCCAAAAGCATGTTCCAAAACTACCAGAACAACTCAGCAATGATGTCTTTGCACACTGAAAATGAGCCACACAGTTCTTTGACCTGTGTCTTTCCTTCAAAACCCAGGGGAGAGAGAGGAGCATCTGTTTCCACCGCAGCTGTCTTCCCATCTGGTGCCCTACTGGGGCACTGTGTGAAGAAGCAGGAGACCATGTTTCTAGCATGACAGCATTGTGCAGGCAGCACCCATCAGTTTGATAATGCTGGTCTGGTCATCCTTTCAGCTGTCCTTAACTCCTATGTGTGTAGTCTGCACTTGGGAATCATGCCCTGCACTGGGGCATGTTGATAGCAGCAGGGTTACTGCTTTGCTGTGCTACCTGGGTGAATACTTCCTCCTGCAAAGAGCAGGCCAGAGCCATATACAGGAGTTGTGTCTGTCTGTCAGAGCCCTTAACAACCTCCTGTGTCCTGTCCAGACCATGAAAAGAAGGAGTGTGCATCAGGGAGCTGCATTCTAGATGCCAACTTCATGTCATGGTCAGTAGATTCCCCCCTTACAAGCATGTGAGCCAGGTGCAAAACTCATTTTCTTGACCTAGATTCATTTCACACTTCTGTATAAAAGTCTTGGATCTGTGGTTTTGCTCACAACCAGCTCTGGGGAGACTGTATTGAAAACATGAAATTATAACCCTGACAATAAACCACGGTCTATTTAATCTGACTGCTAGCTGGTAGCCACAGCCATTCTGCATCCTTCCTAAAGCGTAGCTAAGTCTCTTTTCCTTTCTACTTCCTGTTGCCTCTGGTTTCTGCACCAAAGTGACACATTGGTGCAAATTTACAGCAGTACACACCTGCCAGCACATCACTGTGGGTGAATACGAGCAGTTGAGCTGTGTCTCCAGTACCAGGTCAGCCTCAGCCACCCGAGCCTTCCCTACACTCTCGATTCCAGCTGCACTGTTCCACCACGTTCCTCTGCCTCTGGTGGTACATCAACCTCCATCTTTCAAAAGTCAGCTGAGCCAAAATTGCTCAAGCAAAACCTGTCCTCAAATGATTTATTGTGAGGTTTTCTACTGTTAACTCAACACTACTCATCTATACCAGGAAAGGAGTGTGCACAGAGATAGGGTGGCTGCACACTAGCAAGTGTGCAGAATGTATTTCACTATGTGCGTGCAGTGAGCACAAAGTATCTTCAAACATAAAAGTTAAGTTGTTCTTGGCACACAGTATATTCTAGATTTTATTCCAGCTGCCTCAGGCTGTGGGTACGCTTGGGGTGCCATAAGCCACAGTCAGTGGGGCATCCAATGTGCAACAAATTCATCGGTGAGCTCACCCTGCAGAAACCTCCCTAGCTCTGCCATTTCTGCTGTCCCATGCTGTGCCCCTGTCTACCACAGGCAACCTCTTCTTCTCCTAAAAGCCATTTGTCTCTTCTACACAAGAGCAAAAGAAGGAACTCTGGTCCCAGATTCAGAATTGAGAAGACAGGACCAGGATGCAAGCAGCCCATTTCCTGGCAGTGGCTTCCCTCTGGCCTCCCACAGATCATTCAATCTTTTTATCTTCACTTACCCCACCATCACAAGAAGCTTCTATTTATATTACAGAGTAAGTGTTTGCATGCAATTTAGTGTTTGCAAAGCCTTTGAAGACTGATAAATTAGGGATTGAATATATCCCATAAAAAAGCCACAATAATAATTAAACCCTCTCAAGTTCACATACCTATTATAACAACACTTACACGTTTAGAATCTCCAATCCACCGTGGCAAGCGTGATGTTTGTGTCTGATTCCCCTTAAGCCACTTCAAACAAAACAAGCTTTGACTCAGATGAGCTAATCATGTGCCAACCAAATGCAGAGCCTTCCCTCTGCAGAACACTACTGCCTTACGGACCACTATTCCTGGATTTTCTTTGGCTTGACATAGACCCATGTCCTCAAATGGAACTTAAAAGTGCCCATGGCTGAGCAGGCCAGGTAGGAGTGCTCACTCTGACTTGACCAATTGCCCGTGCTCTGCACAGCAGGGACAAGCAGGACTGCAAGGAAAAGCAAATGCCATTTGAATCCCAAGTGTGTTGTGATGCAGGGGTTCAGAGAGAACAGGAGTCTGTACCTCAAATGTGGTGTACATGGGGAGTTCTGAGTTCTGAGGGAGTTCACAATGGTGTATTGTGGAAGGCTGGTGGAAGGTTGGAGCTCCAGCACTCCCCACCCACCACAGCGATGCCTTTTACCTCTAAGCATCAAACCTGAGTGGGCTTAAACACAGGAGGTAGAAGCCCGGGAGGAACAAAACCACCCTAGGCTTGTCCCCAAGAAAGGCAAAGGTGGCTGAGTCTCACCCATGGAGACAGCCAGGGAGCCCCCAAAGGAGCACTGAGGACCCAGACAAGCAACAAGACAAGCTGCCCCTGTTACCCAAGACAGAAATCCACCCCCTTGGTCTACAGGGCAGTCAAAGGGAAGATAAAGCCTGAGTAGGGTGTAACCTGGTATTTTCAAATTGTCCTCTCCACTCAACTGGTAAATAAATGTATTGTTTTATGGCTTATGATAGTGGGTATCTCAGGGGGAACAGAAGAAAAGCAGGTTTAATAGTCCCAAAATATTTGGGACTATTAAGTAACCCACAACCCTTCTTGGGCACAGATGCAGACAGTGAATGGAGGCTGTGGTCCATCACTCAGAGAGGGCAGCAAGGAGAACAGGGTAGCAGATAGGGAAGCCTGCAACTCAGGCAGCCTTTAACAGAGGCAAGAAAATACCTAGCATTTAAGCACTGCATTCATCTCTCTTCTGTTCTCTGCTGGACGGGTTTCTCTGTTGAGGAGCATCTCAACAGCTTCTAACTTTGACACACAAATTGGATGATGTGTGGATATCAGCAAGAAGGAACTGCAAACTAGACACCCAGAAAGCGGGTGAGCGAGGACCTAGAGATCTTGTGCAATAACCCAGCGGAGGGCCCTTGAAAACTGGGAAAAGCATCACCGTATCTGGAGAGGTGACACACAGGCTGTCAGTCTATGGCCAAACCCCATGCTGAAGGGAGTACTGATGCATGCAGCAGCTACCTAAAAACAGAGGCTAGACAAAATAAGAAAACAAAAGTAGGTATTCATTTGAAGGGCCTTCAAAGGCATACCCTGGGCAGTCAAAAGGCTACACCCAAGATGGACTCCAGGTAACGGGCTCTTCACACTTTTGTAAGTTTGGTCCATTTGCATATCAGGCTCGATTCTCCAATTATAACTTCAGTTAATGGTGTAATTACCCCAAGTTTGCCCCTCCTCTTCAGAGGCTTTTAGTTTACACATTCTGGGACCTGGGACAGTCAAAGTGTCCTTGGAAAGCAAATCTAGAGAGGCTTTGTTCTGTCTAACCAGCGTGAGAGAACAGCAGCTAACAGGCCGCACAAAACTTCAGAGTTACACACTAGGCAGCACAGGATTTGAAAAATATAAAAGTTAAAACCTAAGGCATCAGCACCACCATCTGAATTGCAGGTTTTGGCTAGTACCTCTGCTTAGCTCAGCACTGTGCTCCATGAACCAAACCGTCCACAGGGAATAAGCTCCGTCTTACTCTACGGTGCTGCTTAGTCTGAGAAATACATCTGACAAACAGGGCTTTTGTTCTGGCAGTAAATCAGCACTTTTGAAAACACTCCTTCAGATGCCACCCCTCCAGCAAGCACCTTCACCCCAGCATTTGCTTCTAAGCCTAGGTTTAACCTCTTATTTAGAGCACATGAATCAATTTGTATGGCTCCTGCAGCCCTCCTTCCTGTTGGCTGCAGAGGATTGAGACTAGATGAAAAGGCAAGGGGGGGGATGCCAACTTTCATCATCTCTTCAGCTGGGGCTATGAGGAGAAATGAAAAACAGTATCAGTATGTGCAATCACATTCCTACTTACACTTGAGCAGTAACCCCTCTTTCATCCCTAAAAGGGTGCTAAGATCCACTGGGAGGCTGTTATTTTGGAAATACATACATTCAGCACTGTGGATGCAAAGAGACGATGATGTGTAATAAAAAGGGGATGAAGGGTGGCATTTTTCCAGTGGCAAAAAGGAAAACCTTGCTGAGACCTGGGCAGTGACAGTGAGGAAATACCAGCTGGAACATCACATCTGGGGACTGCTCTAAGTTAAACACCATTCAAAAGCAAAAAACCTCTGATATCAGCAGTGTTAAGTCACACCTTCAGATTATCACACCTTAAAATAAAAATGATTATTCATTGTGGTTAACATTCAGAGTGATACCACCACCAGCCACTGTGGTTTGCACAAGTCCGGGTGGCAAACTTCTCACCCAGGAAAGCCATAGGAGACTGGCCATATCTGCACCCAAAACAAGCCCTCAACAGTTTTTTGATCTAGCCTGAAGATGTACACTAAGACATGCTTTGGATGACATCCTAAGCCATGGTTTATCTCCCTGTGCTGCTTGAGACACACAGCCTTCTACAGCCCTATGAACACACCTCAGCACAGGGTGGTTGTCCCAGGTCAGACACTAACACCTTACAGTCTTCACCCCAAGGCAGTGAGGGACAAGTATTTCTTGGTGCCAGGACTGGTGGTGCCTAAGTCTCTGCTCTGCCTTCTCATCACCTACGTGCACACGCAAGCAAAAGAGGGTCCTCCTTAACCCAGAAAAACAGCAACGACCTTCAGTTATGAGCCTCATTCCTTCTGCATTTGGTCTGCAAGCCAGCAGCAGTATTTTTAGATAGATGATGAATAGGTGTCTTGGAGCATTATGCAGTCAAATATAACATAAATGTTTGTGGATTGCAAACATGCATATAAAGAAGTTAGGAAAAATATTCAAAGGTCAAAACGCACTATCTTGGGATCTCTCCACAGCCAAAGCTCTCCCTAATGTTCCTGTCTTTTTCTATTCAGTCTACTTATTTTTTCCCATCTGAAAGGGGGAGAAATGAAAGAGAAGAACTAGAAATCTAGGAAAACCCCAAAAACTTTCTGACAAAACCCCAAACAGATCTATTCCCCTTCTCCTCTAGGTCTGGTCTAGAAATACAGGAAACTTCAAGGAAAAAAAAATGAGGGAAAAAAAAATCAAAAAACCCAAAGTTCTGTGAAATATTTTCTCTAAGACTCAACAGTGAAATACTGTCAGGCTACTGTTTAAAATCCTATTATTTTTGCTGTGCTTCAGTTCTTCCCAATGTTCTCTATATAATAAGCATTTCAAATGAAATTACATTATTTTAAAACACACTGTAGTAGGGAATTACAACTCCTGAATACTAAACATAGGCCAGATTTATTGTTGTTCCTTAACTTTCTGCCATCTTCATTATATTTTAATGAATAAGGTTTCACATTAATTTTTTTAAACCTTTGCCTTGGAATCACGCATTACTGCTGTAATTGTGGTGCAGAATTAGGTGTCTATTTACATTCTCCTCCTAAGTCCTGGAGACGAAACCTCCCTTTGATTTTTTTTTTCCCTAAGTCAGCAACATCATCTCTTCTTCCTACTTTCTGGAGGGCACCCCTGAGCCAGTGGCACTGCCTCACCTGGCCACTGCCAGCAAGGTGGTGTCCCAGCAAGGCCCAGTGCCTGCTAAGCCTGGAGATGAGAGCAGAAGCACCAGGCAAGCACCATTTGGCAGGACCAGAGCAGCATCCATGAGTCCAGCTGCACCTGTCTGACCAGGAGGACTCCTCAATGGCAGCATCACCAGATGCCCCCCCCCCGGTCTTGTCTGCCATGCCACCTTTCCCCAATTTTCTCCTGCCTTCTGTCACGCCCAGGGAGATGGCAGCTCACCCCAATGGTCTTTTCTAACGCACTGACAGGACACATGAAAAAACAAAGGGTGCAGACACACAATGGCCATCATGGGTGGGGCAAGGTGAAGGTACCACACGATACAAGGTTTTTCACCTTGTGAATCTCTTCTTCACCTAGGACAGACTGTAAAGAAATTAAGAAGACCTGAGCTGAAATACAGGTGCTGTACAGGCCTCATTTGCAAGGTGTTGTCTTCCAGGGAACAGATTTGATTCCCTGGTGTCAAAGCCTCCAGCAGCTCAGCAGCTGGTCACACTGCTCCGTGCAAGGACGCTGCGGAGAACTGAGAGCAGGGGAAGCCTTTCCTCTGCACGAAGACACTTGTTAATTCTAGTTATTCCACGTACTTACAATACTTTAATTATTCATGTCAATAAACTATAGGAAATCTCATTCAAATAGAACTGCTTTTTTAAATATTTTTTTTTCCTGAGATAAAATAAATGGCTTTATTGCAAGATCAGTCTGTGCCCTTGTTTTTTGTGCTCTTTTGAAGAGAACAGAAATGAAATCTTGGCTCCTGGGATATTGCAAGCTGATGGGACAATGCAGACACATGCCTGGGGACTGCCTGTTCTGCTGGTCCACAGGCCAAGCTTCTGCCCTTGTCATCCACTTCTGGTTGCCACCTCCTCCTCCTCATGATCCTCTCCACAAGTGCTATCCTCTTAATTCCCTCCTCTCCAGAGTGTCTCCCTCATTACCTTTATTCACCCCTCAAAAGCAGGCACTGTTCCCTATCTAATCTTTCCCTCATACATCACTTTCTCCATGGCAATGCTTGTCATATCCTCTTTCTTCTCCACAACGTCCATCCCCCTCACACCACCAGGGCAACAATAAATCCTCCTTTGCCTTCTGCTTTCATGCCTTGATGATCCCCAGGTGTTCCCCCCACCTTCTCCCCCCTGCTCTGCATTTCTGCCCCACGCTGCCGTTCCCCACCCACCCTCCATGGCAGAGGTTTTGCTGTAACCTATGGCTCACAGCCACTGCTGATGCCAGAGAGACACACAAGCACTGAAAAAAGAGCAAGCCTACTTGTATCCCCTCACTGCTCCATTTTCCTCCCATTTCATGATTTCTCCTCCAAACTCAGAGGTTTTTGCCCAGCAACATGCTGCAACTCCCCCCACGTTTCACAGCTCGGTTTTGAGCTCTGCACCGGCACTGCTCCACAGCACAGATTTCTACCCAACTGAACATACCAAGCCTTGCAAGCTTTTCCAGTTACTGCTCCTCACACTGCTGCTTCCCTGACATGCATCTACTTGCAGCGGCCAGGGAGGATCCCTCAAATTGGCCACAGGGCTTTTTGGAGGGCTACCAGCCTGCTGGATGTGCCAGCCTCTCCGACAGCTGCATCCAACTCCCACTGATGTGCTCTGTTCTTCCAACTGGCCACCCTGAAGAGTGTTTTGCCTGTGTTTGCAGTCAACAGATGTACAGAAGGCAAACCCCACCAACCAAGCATTTGAATCTAAGGTAGGATGCTTAGAGGTGATAGAGTTCAAACTGTTAAATGGGATGGGGTGCTCTAAGGACTCTGCCAGTTTGGGTTGAGTACAAAAGTCCAAGAAAAATCCAGAATAAAAAACCCACCCACCCTGAAATACTCAGAAATTATTTATTTATTAAATCCCAACCATATGAACTGTAAGAAAGAGAGCTGTATCATGCATAATTTAGTTGGCACACAGACAGTACTGTTGTGTGTTTCACGCACGTGAAATAAATGAGCATAAATTACTTAATTTGAATAACACCGAACACCTGATTCCAGAGATGAAGCAACACTTCATACTAAGGCTCTTGGCTTGTTGACACTGCACCAGAGCAAATTAAAATTAGCAAGCTGAAAACAGAAATTCATCTTGTGTCTTGTAGACAAACATCCATGGTGCATTCACATGGCTCATGAACTGGAGGAAACTGAACCATGATGATACGGTAGAGCTACAGAGGAGACTCCCATTGCTACAGAAAGTGCCAAAAAATGAACAAGAGATCCCTATACATGTTCTTTACGATGCTGGCAACAGCAGTAGGTTGGGTAGCCTATATCTTTATGGATTCAAGCCTATATCTTCATGAATTTGGGTATTTTTAATTTCTCCCCAAAATTTCATAACTGACCTCAGGAAAAGAATACTCAACAGTATTTCTCACAAACCTCAGAAAAAACCCCACTTTTTTTGTCTGAATGATTCTGTTTTCCCACACATAGCTTCCTGTATCTAACTAGACCACAAACATGTGATTGGAATGCTTCTCTCTTAAGAAAAAAGTAGTTTAAATAAAGTGCTTCTGGTAACTTTATCTCCATGTCACATAAAAATGCATATGGCCCTTGCCTCCTACCATTTATTTGTGCCAAAAGCAAAGTTTTCAGATTTTGACAAATATCACAGATTCCCATATTTCTCAAAAAGTGCTTTGATTAACAGCAAATAATTTATCTTCCAGGAGTCAATTCCTCTGGTGCAGGTTTGAGTTGTAGGGCTGGAGAAGGCAAGGCAGGTAAAGGACCTTCTCTAAGAGAGGTGGAAGGAGCTCTGCCTTAAACGTGTGACAGTATTTCCTTTACTTACTGCAGCCTTCAGCTTTCTGCCTGCCCATCATAAAAGACATGCCACTGAAAGGAGACAGGACACCAATACAACAGACATTTGCAAGTCTGGCCAGGCTTGGGAAGATGAAATAAAGCATCTTTAGCCTTTAAAACTGAGAGCAATGTATGCAAACAAGCCGTAGGTACTGCTACGAATCCACACAACCCTTCTTTCCTCCTATAGCTTCAGCTTCCGAACTAACAAAGGAGCATGAACACAGCTAGATCTGCCCAACATCCCCTTCAACATTACACAGCCCCCTCACCTCTCCTCAGCAGAACCAGGCAATGCACTCAGCTTTGCTTTACTTTGAGGAAAGAAATCCAAACATTCTCAACAGCCTCGTACTTACTGAGTTCAGCAATGCTCCCCACGCGTGTGGCAAGTAGAGACTGCTCGATGGTCCTTAGCTCCGACTGGCTGAACATCTGCACCTCCCCAGGCTTGTTTGACCTTTGCTGGTCCTTGTGAAGGTTCAAGCTGTCCGGCAGGCAGAGAACACCTACAGTGGATAAAAAGAAAGGAGAAGTCCGATGTAACTTCAGCCATTATGGTAACTTTGCTGCCACCACCACATTGTTTTGGGGACATTCCAAGACACAGCCTGCGTGTGCAGAGCTCAAAGACAACCAACATCTGTAACACAATGTCACACACAACTCATGCAGAAGTGGCCCTTGTTAGCCCTTCTGAATATCTTCAAACTGATTACGATGTCACCTCGGGATAAATCTTACAGAAAAACCTAGGAGGATTGCTCAAGGAGGAGTTCAAGAGGGTTCCAAGGAAGCCACCAAGAAACTACTCCAAACCTATACAAAATTATTAGAAAATGGTATCTAAGAGTATCTCAGAATTCCTAAAGACTGGCTTTAAAATTATATATGAGACAGACAACACATTTACAGGATTTTCCTGCAAGGGGATTTCACTGTAAATTGCCAAAATAAGGGACAGCATCAAGATGCTGTAAGTGTCATTGATGGATGATTGAATTTCTTTTGTAAATACAGCTCCCAGCAATTGAACTGCTTGGGCTTCAAAAGCCCATTATGCAGAAGCCCCTAGAGCAGTGAATTTTTATGGTGCAGGGCAAAAGTAAAGCTACTGACATAAAATGATTTACATACACATTCATTCAGGCACAAAAGTCACATTCTGCCATGACATGTAAACCCTCAGGAATAGATGGAGGGCATATATTTATTCACCAAAATCACTGTCATGCTAAAAACCAGAACTTATTTATTACAAGAGCAAACACTGTATTACCATCCTTGGGTAACAGCTTCATTGGTCCAGCTTGGGGAGCAAGCTCTCCTCCCTTCCCAGGCTCTGTGTACAGTCAGTGGTGCCTATGCTTTTCACAGCATCACCTTCCCAATCTCTCTGGGACATACACAGGTGGAGAGCCACTGGAGGCAGTGGAATTGTACCTCTTTATGATGATTAAATTTTATCTTATCTCCAAATATTACCTTTGAAAAGAAGACAGAGCAGGAAATGTATTTCTTCCATTAGTTTTTACTACTCCTTCCTTTACCTACAGAGAGTGGGTTCTGCCCTTATAGGCCAAGCAGACTTTGCAAAATGCATTAAGGACGAGGTACATATTTAGTGTTTTTCTTCAAGGGAAGAACTTGTTTAGTTTCCCAGCTCAGTAAATATGACATCTAATTCTACTGACGAGTAATTCTGTCAACAGATTGACAGAACTGTCAAATGCTTTGCAGCACTGCAAGACCAGGAAACACACCTCAAAGGAGATGCTTCTCAGACATCTTGTTAGCTTCACCAAACTGCCTTGGATTCCCCTCCTCACATCCATCTCCTCCCTGCAACCAATTTGGTCTACAAGTTATATTTGTAGCACAGACCTAAAAACATCCATCCTGGGAGGAGACAGCTGACACAGATTCAATGGGCCCAGCCAAAAGTGAAAAGCAGGGGTATACAGTGGGAAAACCAAAAGTCTTGTCCACCATGGCCATGAGACAGCAACCTAAGCTAGGATCATCCTCTGCACACAGCAGCAGCACCAGAACAAAATCCCCAATAGCCTGTTTGGATCCTGGAGACAGAGGAGCAGGAACAGATGTAATTCCCAGCCCTGGCTCTGGTCCCAGGCTTGTAACAACCCCACGAACATGTAGAAGGTCATGACAGAGTAACACAATTCACAAGGAAGTGTCCTGGAGAGAAAGGGCAGGACACCTGACACAGCACCGGGGAGGAAAGAATTCAAAGCCGAGAGGTAAGGAATGGAAAGCAACAACAGCTTATCAAACAAGCTCTTCAAATTCTCCTGCCATCGCTCAGAGGCTGACTCTCATAAACACTTGGTGCTCTGATCAACATTTATATTCTGTGGATGTACAGAGCTCGGGAAGTACAACACCTGCATTTAAAATGCAGGCTTGCCTGCATATTTTATTAAGTACTCTCATTTTTTTTAGATTCTTCTTTATAATTTTAATGGATAGAAATTAAGACAAAATTGGAAGAGTCTTCCCTGCAGAAAACAGATGTAAAAGTGATCTAATATTGTAAGAGATTTCTAAAAACAAGAACCAGGGCACAAACAGCTTTATGGCAACTTTAAAAAATGAATTCGATTTTTTTTCTGTGAAAAAATACCTTAAGTCTGGAGAAAAAATATACTGTTTTAAGATAACTTTACAAATAAAATTCAAATTAATAAAATTTAAATTAAAATTATGTACAGAAGATATTTCTCCAAGTGATTTATGCAGTGGGATATAGACATTCTATTCACTACTTTGCCTATGACTCTGTTCCCAGAGCCAGGCCTTTTCCTTACAAACAGCCCTGATGATTAACTACTCTGGTCTTTAGCGAGGGGAGCATATTCTTAGGCTCTTGGAGAGAAAAGCACAAATTAAATGCAAAATGCGCCATTGTTAGAAAACTTAACAAATTATAGGATGTGTCATGCCAAAGGGTTACACTTGGGTTGGAGATTAGCAAACACACACAATAGCCAAACATCTGATTCTTATATCAGCTTCAAAACTATAATTGACCACAGCAAGTGACCAGTGGGGTGATGGAAAATTTGTTTGTAACTCATAATTTTGCTGGATCAAATCTGGTTTTTACGAGCATGGAGAAAAGGAATTTTATGGCTTGGGCATGCAACTCAGCCAATCTTCTAGCTTCAACTGTTTCCCCCAAAAATATTAAATTGAATAAAATACTTTTTAGAAGAAAATCCCACTCTCTTTTTATCAGTGTTTGATGTAAAGCTCAAATTTTCTGATGAAAGGCTACAGCAGGGAAGAAGAGAGCACACCAAATTGAAGAGGAGGGGGAAAAGATAAACACTTTGTGATTATAAATATCTTTTTAATAGATAGAAACATCTAAAAAGCCACCATCATCTTTCACTGGTTTGGCTACAGTTCAACTTCCTTATTTTAATTCTCTGGCAATTGGTATTATTTACTTGCTTTTTCAGCCTCATTGTGTTGAACGTGAGAAACAGGTGAGGACCTCAAGTTTCCAAAGGCCTGAAAACCAGGACTTTCCCCCCCCTTCCTTTTCTGGCTGTCACCACCAATTTTATCTGTCATTCCACATCAAAGATTTCTGTGCAGTATCTTCAGAAATGAACAGTGGTACCTGTCTTTCCTCTCAACTGGCACTGTTAAATGTCCTTCCCTTCTGCATGGTTACTCAACCCTGTGCACTCCTTTGCCCATTATTTTATCCCTCTTCTTCCCTCCGATTCAGCGGAGTGGAAATTAAGCAGTCAGCTGTTGCCCGATGAATCCTGGGCCAGACTCCCTCGGTACATCCCTGTCTGCTCTGTGCCACCCAGCAGCGTGTGCAGCAGCCACACACCAATTGCTGAGAACTGCTGGAGCAAGGCAGGACAACCAAACCACTCCAGTGTATTTGGATTTTGTCACCTCTTCTGGTGCTTCCCCTTGTCTCTGTACCCCCTTGGGGCATGGATCTGCCTAGGACTTGATTGCATGGACATATCCAGAATGGGCCACACCCAACATTGCTCTACTCACTCTGCCCTTGGCCTCAGAGTACCCTGCAATCTATAGGTGAGAGACAGAAGAGAAATGCATGCATTCTAAAATCAGCAGGATGCCAAAAAAAATCACAGTGATAAGCTCCTAATGTCCCCCCCAACCTCTCCCCGCCAAACCTCTAGAGAAAAAGCAACATCATAGAGAAAATCTGATGCACAATTAATACATTTCACACTTTCCTGCCTTCTGGGCTCAGCTACAGCACAAGCCAGAGCTCAATCCCTGAGGACTTAAAAATCTCAACCCAAAGAAGTATTGCACAAAATGACAAAGTGAAGGTGCCCAAAGTTATAAAAGGACCAGTTATTTTAAACGCTCATGCAAATTCATCCAGAGACTGGGGTACCTGGTAACTCTTCCAGTTTCACTGTGCACATTCCCACCTCTTGGGCTTAGCTGATGCGCCACCCTGCACTGCAAAGCAGATTTTGGCACAAAAACACATGCTTTCCTGCATACTTCTTTCAGAGCTTGCCACAGAGCTGACCAACGCTGTCCTTGCAGCACGACAAGCGTGCGTGCATCACACAAATATCCCAAACTCAGCGCCCAGCAGCAGTCTCAGCAGAGCTCCTCAGGGCAAAACAGCCTGAAGGACCTGAGAGTCAAGAGCAACTCCAACACAAGACACAGCAGCCATTTTGTGACCTCTTAGAGCTTTTCAGGGCAGGAGAAATATGGGGTTTGTACCCAAATTTCACCTAAATACACAGGTATCATCTAAAAAATATATTTTTAAAATTTAAGCTTTCTCCACTGTTTCTCAATTTAGACAGATACTGGCACTTACATACCAGCTCTTGCTAAACACTTGATTCCTGAAGTGGTGGCACCTATGGTGCCCATATTCATACCTCATGCCCATAATTCAACTACTGCTGAATTTATGTATCTATATATATATATATCTATATATCTATATATATCTATATCTGCATATAAAGTGACAGAACAAGGCAAGTAAGAAGTCTGCACTGCCTATACTCATGGGTCTGTAATACCCAATGTCACCCACATTTCAAATTCTTTGCCTCCTCCCTCTCCTTTAGTATTCAAATCCCATGCTCTAAACAAAAGAAATTTCCAATGACATTAAATTAATACAAATGCCCACTGGACAATGTCATTCAAATTCATCCATGGCTGAGGAATCTATCAGAAACCTAACACAAATGTGTTTGTTTTCACTAAAAATATGAGTGCTGTGAAAACTGTAAAATACTTTTTTCACATTTCACCATTCATTCCTTTGGAAAGAGTGCCAGACTTCTTCATATCGAGTCTGAACAGAAGCATGAATGCTTTGCTACTCGTTATTTTTCTTTAAGTGCTCCTACTTTCAAGAGAAAATAATTCAAATAATCTTTGACCTCCCTCTTTATTTATCTATTACATCTTAAGCAAATGTGTCTATCTGGAAAAGAGTTTATACTCCCACTGCAAGGAATAGCTGGATCCTACTACGAGTTTACAGAACTTAAGTGTGCAGGATAGATATAAAGCAAATTGCTATATAAAATGAGCCTGAAAATGGTAGTTAACCCTGAGCTGTCCCCAGTACGTGGTGTTGCATATTACATTGCTCAAGTAAATGCCAACCTCACCCAGAAGGGCTACCTTTAGTAGTAGGAAATCCCCTCAGTCATCAACATTTGTAAGTTTTATTACATAGGAACACAGGACTAAAGTCTTTGAGTCCAGGCTCCTGCTCTCATAAATAATCACGTGAAGTTCAAGAGCTCACAAAACATCCAACAAAAAAAAAAACCAAACAAAACAAACCAACAAACCCTTTTATTCCACAAGCTCACGTACTAAAATACTTACCAGCATCAAAGAGCATTCTTGGGATCTACAATATAAAGGTCTATGGGAAAAAATAAAAGGGTCAAAAGTATTGCCAGCTGCCTTTGGAACAGCAAAACACTCGACTAGGTGCAAACCCCACATGGCTGGTATTCCAACATGCTGAAAAATTCTCCTGACCCCACACTCTGCAGTCATGACAACCCTGAGTACATGAGAAGGATACCATCCAGGTGCTCAGCAGAGTTTGAGGGATGATACGGGATCACCAGCACCCTAAGCTCAGCATCCTGACACCAAAGTGCAAGAGCTGGTGAATGTGAAGTGAAACAAACTGCTACAGCCGAAGCTCACACCTGGAAAGAAACTCTATGGTCTCCATTGTCTGAAACAACCTGTGCCATCACTCCCAGACTCAGCCTGTCCACCTGATGGGCAAGGCAGATGGAAAACATTCTCCTTACAGAAATGAGACCATGGGGAAAACTTTAAAGCTAATCATATCAGCCACTGCTTTCAGCTAACGGAGAACCTGGAAACCATTCAAGGCAAGAAGAGCAAAGTGTCTTCTTTCCACACATTCCAACCCGGTTAAATAACAGGGAGTGGCTTTGTATGGAGAAAATGCAAAGCACTTGGGAAAGCTAGGTGGTGAGATCAAGTTTCCAGAACTAGAATCTTACAGTAGGCAGAGCAGCCCAAACGAGGAAGGGTGGAGCAGGCACAGGAATCAAGAGACTAAAGGGACACTGCCTTTGTATGTCTTTAACACCCAGTACCCAAAGACATGAAAAGGCATTAAAAAGCTCTATATGTCACCTCAAGACGCTGGCATTACACAGGTAAGGTAATATTAATGTCTACTACACAGAGAAAGTGAAAGTAAAACATAGGAGAGTTTAGTAACTGATTCATGGTGAAATAAGAAGTGTCAGAGAAAACCAGGAAAAGACCATAAGGCCTCTAGTTATGCATTTTAACCACAGGAGATCACCCTTTCTCTCCTGGAAAAAACAGGAGAAGAGCAAATCAATAATGCTTAAAAATTACAGAACTCAGAGCCTGACTAAATCATCCAAAGCAGAGAGCAACTCTGAGATACCAGAGCAGATGCCACAGGAAGACAAGATAATAGAATTATATTACAAAATGCAACTGTGACATCTTTTCTTGTAACTAAGTTTTTTAGCACAGCACATTCTACTTAACTGGGATGTCCTCCTTGTTAGGATCCTTCTAAAGGCAATAGTTTTCGCCTAACGATAATGAGTGGCAATCACTGCTGCTTAAAATGGTTTACAAGTAACAACAATTCAACTAAATTAGGATATATTCTGCTAGCACCAAGCAGTTAAGTGGCGCACAACCAAGTGGAACACGGGATGGATTCGACTGTTCAGACTATATATTACAAAACAAAGAAGAATCAGAAAATTAAATCCCCCTAAACATAGAAACTGAGCTCCCAAAACACCAACTACAGCTTTACATTTATTTTTATTAGGATACAGAGAAAAGAAAATCTTAAGTCTTGCCAAAATGAATTGCTAGACTTCAAAGTCCTTCAAAACAAACTACAAAAAAGCAGTGAACATGGAGCAAGCCAGTCCACAAGAGAAGAAATGGAGATCCCTCTCCTCATGCTTATCCCCAAAGTCTTTCCCCAGTTTCCTAAAGTGGTCTTTGTGGTACTGCTGAAGATGCTGCTTTCCAGCATGCATCCATGGGCTGGACAGCCAACATGTGTGCTGAGAGCACAGTGAGAGGTGGCTGATGCCACAGCTCTATCCCTGTGCTGTCCCCCAGTGAGGGCACTGATGTGCACCCTGTGCCTTCACCTTCCCGTGATTTTCATCACTGCTCTCTCCCTGTTGGCCACAAAGGGGCATTTTATCAACTTCACAAGAGGAAAATTGCATGACAGCACACTCTGCTCAGTCACGCTGTTCCACTGTCACACTGACCATAAAAGTTTCAGTGAGAGTTGTGATTTTTTTGGCAGGGAGATGTTAGAGCTGACATAGAGCATTAATTTCATTGTTGAGCACCCATCAGTTTGAGATTACCCTGATCTAAGCTATGCTGCCCTGGAACTAGCGATACATGGACAAAGGTTTTGTCTCACTCTTTGATAGGAGACATCCAGATACAAAAAAAAAAAAAAAAAAAAAAAAAAAGGAAAAAAAAAATTAAAAGTGCCAGCATCATATTTCTTCTCTGCTACATGCAAATAAAAATAACACATGCAGCCCTCAGTGTGGGAACCCAAGAAGAAGCTGAGAGGTCACAGGGAATCTGATGGAAGAAAAGTGGAAGAAAAGAGCATGAAGAATGTGTTGGCAGTACCAGCAAGTGAGAAAGCTTGGGGAACTGCAGATTTGATGGCACCCAATGTAACCATGAGAGTGCCTCTTGCAGCAAGATGTAAGACACATACTCAAGGAGGAAAGGACATGCACTGGTAGAAATGTGACTCTGGGCATGCACAGGAGTACTAACTCATGCAAAAATGGGTTTGGCTAAAAACAAGCAAAAGTTTCTCTTAGACTGAGAGTTCAAAGAAGGTTTAAGCCTTTGAGTCACCAAAAATGACTAAGAATGCGTTAATAGGTTTTATTTTACAGAAAAAGACCTGTCAGCTGATAACAGCAGAACGAGAGAGGGTTCAGTGATTCATAGCTTCTAATGCTCTTTCCCAGAGCCTGTAATTTCCTTCATTCATTACCGTCAGCCCCCTGAAATGCCCAGCCTGGACTGAAGCCTTCCCCTTCAGAACTGTGACGTGGGCACAGCCTGAGAGCCCCACGCTGCTGATACGGCACCTCTCCTGACCCAGCCCAATCTCCTCCAGTGTGTGACACAAGGCACCAGCAGCTCTTCAGGCACTATCATGTGTGAGCAGTGAGCTTCTTGCAATAATGCTGGTTTGGGCCTCTTGGGAAGAGAGACTGAGTATCAAATTGCAAATGAGTAACCCCACACAAGTACATAATCTTCCATTTTTGCAAGACCTACAATCCAAACAGGCTCATGTTCTGGGTACTGCACCTACTGTTCTAGTAAAGCAGCACAAAATGCCTGATCCGAAAGAGCATATTTTCTGTTGCTTTCTCTGTGTGCCACCGTTCTTTTGGCACAGGCACCATGCATCAGATGCCTTCAAGGGTCAGGCACACCATTTCAAAAACACCCATGTGCTTCCACTTCTGAGCAGTTGCACTAATACTCTACAATGCACTTGGCAAGAATATTTTGAAAACCCTAAAAAACACCTCCTCCATTTGCTTCAATATTTGCAAAGATTAGTATGCTTTTTACAGGAGAACGAGTTGTTTGCCAAAAATCCCTCCTTTCACTTTGGAACACCATCAGCTTATACAAAACTCCATGAATAACACACAGCAGAGCAGACACACAGTGCTGAGACTGAGCACAGGGCATTCCCATTGTAGGTACCAACTGCACCCTTCCCATATCCCAGGTGGAAGGAGCTGGAAATGGGATTGAGGGGAGCGTGGCAAAGCACCTGTGGTCCATGGACCAAATTGCACTTGGGAGCCGGTTATGTATGCAAAAGCTGATGCAAACCTGATACGTACAACAGGAATAAGGATGGTTTTCAATTCAAACTGGTAAAAACACCTGACCATACAAGGGTGGGGGGAGTGGCTGATGGGAGAATGACACCTCTTCCTGCAGAGCTGGATGCTTGCTCTTTGCTTTGTAAGCCACCTTCCATGAATGCCAAAACCTTGGACTCTGGCCCGGGCAATGCTACCGTAGTATCACAAAGCTGCTAAAATCATCACCATCCTTCAATTTGAACAACTAACCCATCAGCCCCAAAGGTTTCTGGGAAGGCACTAGGCATGTGCTTTAATAAAACAAATATAAAATAAATAAAATTAGTTAAGTCTGCAGTTGGTAAGGCATCAAACCTGAAAACACATGACGTGCAGGGGCTGCAACGAAACCCCTTGAGCCTCCGGACACATGTGAACAAAATTGCACTGGTGCTGCATGTTGCCTTGCTTCAGCAAGAAAATGCAGGCAGCTCTGGCAGAACTCTCACTGACTTAGGGTCAGGATGTTAGACCCCCAAGGAGTAAGTTTTGGGTAAACTGGAGTGTGTGGAGCCCACAGAAAAGGGTAAATAATTAGGATTTCCTTTCAACTGCTTGCACAGATGACTATCAGATCAGCCACTCCACCCTCACCATGAAAGCCTATGCTTAATGAAAGTAAAGAATGATAAGACAGTTTAGAAACACAAGCTGCTATTTACTGGCTTTAGGGCAGTATTCCATCACTCCAAGAATTTACTATGCTCCCTCCCACCCTGCTAAGGATACACTAAGCAAATGGATTATCACAGCAGGATAAAAACCACCTACCCACGAAGTTTACGGTACAGGATTATGGCCACCTCCTGAATTGCCTACAAGCCCTCAGCAGGATGTGCCCCCCAGTCTCTCTGTGCTTTGGTACATCACTTGGGGTATCCCTAGCAGGTGAAATGCCCCCACCTGTAAACACCTGAGCTCAAGGACTGATAGCCGTGACCTGCATGGGACCAAGGTACCCATCCTCCCTCAGTAAAGGAGAAACCTTCAGCATGTACTTCAATGGGGTTTTGCCATGTATTTAAAGCCAAATACTCACCTTAAATTTTCACTGACTGGAAATCCTGGATGCCAGCCAGATGACAGTCCTTTCTAAAAGTAACCTTTACATTCTTCCAAAATTCCACTTGGCTTACTAGATAGAAATTGCCTGTTAATAGCACATATTTCACCATTCAGACCTTTGATATATAGACACCTACAACAATAAATCAGTTCTGACCAGTGAAGGTTAACCTATATACATACATATCTGGCAAAATCATTACAGACAACGAAAAAAATTTACAAGAAGAGAGGTTAGACTATGCTGCTAGCACACATTTATGATCGTTTGCCCTACAGATTGCCTGGCTGAACCCATTTCAAATAATTCAGGTTTTATAGAGCTGATAGACACACTCTGCCCTACCCAGCTATAATACAAACTGTGTTCATGTGCATGAGCTCATTACATGGCTACCAGTTTATCTGAAAAAGACTTAAGTTTATTTTACAGACATCTAATAGTGCTTTTTAACCCATGCACTTGTACATTCTGGATTTTACATGAAGATACACACTTTTATTCCTAAAATATCTCATACATTTTTTAAAAATTATGACCTCTATTACTTTTCCCAGAGAGAAATGGCTGCACATTTATTTTCAGAGTGGTTAAAGGTCAAACAGTTTTCATTTATGCATAATCTAGAGATTTGAACCTTTGCATTATTAATCTTCTCCTCTGTTTCACATACTAACTCACAGATCAGCACAGACCAACAAACACCAAAACCGCTGTAGTACAGGAATATGACCATTTCTATGTCAGAGCCTTCTCCAGAGCACTGAACAGACAGTAGTTAATGAATAAACACACTCGCTATTTTATCTTTGTGGTTCAGTGTGGTTTCCAGCATGACTTTGACGTGACCGCATCTTATCCATCCTCTGTTTTGAATAAATGCCATTCCCTGTGGGCTCACGTCTTCCCACTGGTGCCCTTGCAGGGACTGAGACAAATCCTCAGCAGTGCCTTGGCTGCCCTGTGGAGCTGCTTCACCTCCAAGCACAGCTCCACCAAATACTCAAGCACCAAAACCAGACTGAGGAACAAACCACGGCGCAGTTCTGCCCCCACAGCTTTGGTTTTAGAAACAGCTGAGACAACTCTGCTGAAACTAAAAAGAAAAAAACAAAACAACAAAGAAAAACACACACACACAAAAAAAAAAAAAACCACTAAAAAAAGGAAAAAGAAGTATTTTTAAATCATTTTTGGGGAACTGACTGCCCTAGAAAAAGCTAAATACTGCTGGACCATATCAGAAGCAACTGGGACTTATAATGATATAGCAGATAGCTATAACTGCCTCACCAGCTACATCACATCTGCTGTATTTATTTAGCCTTTTCTCTTTTAAGCAGACTGAAAGAAACCAATTGGTGTTTGGAAACTTCCAGGCAGTGTTTCAGTGGGTCAGCATTACGTAACTGACTGGTTGACTTAAGCAGCACTACATGCAATGACGGACACAGAAACTGAATATAAATCTTCAAAATTGATTCAAGTCAAAAGGTTAGATAGGAAAGACCCCCAAATAATAAACCAGTAACAATAAACTCCATTTCCTTCACTGAGGTACAGTCCCCAAACAGATGTGTGTTCATGGCATCCTGCAGGTAGTTACAGCTCCTAAACTAACTGAAGTTGTACCTATTCCAATCACATTCTCTATGGATAAACACAACAAAATGCTCCCTGGGTTAGATTTCTTAATACTAACAATTATATGAAGCACAGGGAATTACAAGAGAATTACGAAGTTCATTTTATTTGGAAAAGACATGGATTCAATGGGAACTACTGTCTTGCAGCATAAAAGCACACCATGAAATTTAATTGCAATGCACAACCCTGCAAGACCTACAAGCAAGTTTTCATTGGCTCAGCTGCATGTCAGAAGGAAAAGGAACAAAAATAGACTAAATTTCCTGTTTGAAAATAAAATAGATTTGTAATTAATTATTTTAATTCTATTCTAGTGAAAAGGCAGAACTCTGCAATTTAAATCACTTGCAGATTTGTGGTCTCCAGCCATGAGAGGACAACACGCTACCATTGACCCTAGCCACAGGGACTGCTACACAAGGCCAAGAGTGATCTATGAACTTCATTAAGAGATTTAAATAGAGTTCATATAAATATATATATATATATATGCACATACAATGTGAAATAAAAGCAGGCATTTGCATACACCAGACTTCCCAGAGAGTACCCTCTGTTGAAAAATTGTCACTTACTTTGAGCTCATTTGCCCAGAAATATGTAACCACGGCAGTTAATTCTTGCTGCTAAGAGCTGGAATAGGAGTTAGACTGGGCTGTGCAGAGATGCTTGGAGGGCCACATACACGCCTCTTGGTGGGTGCCTGCTGCAGCCAACCGACAGCATGCAAACAACGAGTTACAATGCCTTGTCCCCTGTTTGTGCTTCCATTCCACCTCAAAAGTTTACAGGCAATAGCATCTGACTCTTCTCCTCAAAGCATTCTGAGCAAGGGCTAAGTCACAGTACAGTGCTAAGGATGCACAGGCATCTGACAGCTTCTGAACATAGTGCCCAGAGCACCAACCCATCAGCAAGAAAATACTGTATTAAGTAAATCAGTGCAAGTTCTCTTCCTGCTCTGGTCTTTTAAACTAAGTTTTAATGCACTCAAAGAGAAAAATTTATGAACTAGTCTATGCACAGGCAAAGCTAAACTGTTCATTTTAAATGGGAAACTATAATTTTCTCTTGCACCATTATAGACATAAGTTACACAGACGCAACGTGTGAAAGATGTGTTGCACATGGATCATCCTTTCTGATGTGAGGTTTGCATACAAAGAAAGACTGTTCTTTTGTCCAAATTCTTCATGGTAATCATGTCTCTAAGTGACTAACAACGGATTTAGTGGACACTCAAAATGGTTTATTGTGTACGAAAGTTGCTTCTAACCCAGTTCCTCTAGTGGAAGGATATGGTACTTTACTAGTAATATTCCAAAATATGCAGGTCACCACGAACATGGCTGCTGTGGGCAAAGCCTTCAGTATGAGAACTGAAAGAGTACATTTAATTCAGAGAAATTTTGACAAAAAAGGTGAGCATCTTTTCTTTTTCCACAATGGAAATTGTTCTTGGTATTTCCATAGCACAGGAAAGTAGTGAAACTTTTTCACTTCATATATCTAAAGCTCCTTCCTCGGACAGTTTCATCCTTGTTCAGCACTCAGGTGGTATGCTTTGTCCACTAAGCTTAGCTATGTAATTTGACACATTTCTATTCGGTTTCTGAAATCAATTCTGTGTACACACCACCTGCACTGACTTAGGACCATGGGTTTTCTCCCCACTCTGCTTAAGCAGCCACTACTTGAAACTTTGAATTCAGAACAAACCTTAGGGTCAACAGACAGGAAAAAAAATCTTCAACTCAAGTGATTTAAAGCAATGAATGTAACAATCATGGCAAAAGCCAGGACAATGTGACAGTTTGAAAGACTTCAAGACCAGTTCTCAAAATTACAAACATTGGGAATACAGGTTTTACCCTACACTGAACCCCATAAAGATTAAAAATTCTACCAGTTCACATTTAAAGTTCCCCAGGTAACTTTGACTTTGTCCTGATCACGATGGGAACAACTGGAAATTTTGAGACAAGTTTTTCTTCTTCAGAGATAGCTGGAAAGGGGAACTGAGGAACTGTCCTTTGGTTTTGGCTATGGATTGATTACAAAGTTGCCCCCCGGAAATTCCACTGCTGGAGTTCTAACACTAAGAAGTGTTTCAGAAGGGATTTGACTCAGAAAGGGTAAGTCCAGCAGCATGGCTTTTCCCACCACACTCTGAGATAGCGAAACAAGATGCAGATGTAGACACCAACTGCCCTGAACTCACTTCTCAGGATCTTCACAATCTGAAATGTTCATACAACAAACAATGCATTCTGGAGTCAGCACACCATGACAGGGGGTGAAGTAAAATATGACTGCTACAGACAGTGCTTGAAAATCTCAGAAGAAAACGAGTAAAATATTTTTGTGATGACTTCAGAATCACGGGAAATATACATGATGAAGCAATGGCTTTCATGTGCCATAAAAGTATGATTAAAATGTCCTTAAGCACATAACTCAAAAGTCAGCACAGACCAATATGATGTAGACAACTGAGATAAGGAGCTCGTGAACTGTGGTTTACTGATAGGACATGCAAGATTAATAAAAGCAGCGGTTGAAAAGGAAAACAATAAAACCATAAATGATGGGAAATAATCCTTACACTAAGCCACTCTGCATGCTCTTGGGGAACGAACTGACAGCAGAGTGTGCGATAGCATTCATGTGATCTACCATTCTCTTACCTTTCGTGAGTCAACAGCAACTTACTGGGGTGTGTGGCAGGAACATATAAAGACAGCTCTGTTCAAGCAAACACCAGTTTGCACTTCATTTTGATTGTACAGCAAGCCTTAATTTAGGTGCTTCAAAAGCAGATTGACCAAGAAATCACTCTGAAGCAAGCAAGGAGAGATAGTCAAGATATGCAATACTACCGCAGAGACAGATTACACATCCTGGGGACAGCTAGAACATGCAGCTCTTTGCACGAAGGCAACATTCAGGACAACAACTAAGACAATGTCTTATCCAAAGACCAGAAATATATTAATAGAGATATACTGCGTCCAGCTCTGGGGTCCTCAGCACATGAAAGGCATGGACCTGTAGAAACAGGTCCAGAGGAGGTCACAAAGATGGTAAGAGGGCTGGAGCACTTCCAAGAAAACAGTGAGTTGGGGCTGTACAGCCTGCAAAAGAGAAGGCTCTGGTGAGACAGGGAGAGTTGATTTAGGTTAGATAGAAGGATAAAATTCTTTTATAATGAGGGAGGTAGAACACTGGCAGCACAAGTTTCCCAGAGAGATGGTGGATGTCCCATCCCTGGAAACATTCAGGGTCAGACTGGATGGGGCTCTCAGGATTCTGATCGAGTTGAAGATGTCTCTGCTCATTGCAGGGGGTATGACTAGATGGCCTTTAAAGGTGCCTTCCAGCCCAAACCATTCTATGACTCCATGAACCTAGACTGGGTGGAAACATGTTTTTGTCGACTCTCAGCTGGATAATGGCAGTTCACCTACTGACCATGAAGCCTTCAGGCCCTGCCAAGCCCCAACCTGTGCAGCCTATATCTCAGCCACACAAACCCCTGCAAGTACCTAAGCCACCACACTTCCCCCGAACTAAGAGCCCCACAGTGTCCCACCTTGCAGTCCAGGTGCAAGATACTTGACTAATAACAATTAAATTGTTTGGCTAATACCCTGTTTTGATACTGAATGCAGATTCATGTGGGACATGCTGGAAAAGCTGCCGCTAAGCGGGGCAGATCAGGGGGTTTTAGATGTGGAAGGTGACTCCCATAGGCCTGCAAGCTGCCTGCTGTGCTGGAACTCAGCTAGTGACAAACACCAGTGAACTGGCTGCCTGTGGAAATCCTGTTCCAGCGACAGCTCCCCACTGGTGCATCTGTGCCTGTGCCAATACCCGCTCTTTATTCAATTCCCTCCGTTAGTTATTTTTGGCTGCTGACCAAATCTCCACATGCCATAGCCTACAGCCAGGAATCTGTGAGGGTGGCCAGGGAACAGCATGTTGGCTGATGACACAGCCACTCCACTGCTGGTCCAAGAGCAGGGAAACCGGCCCTGCCCTGAGTTGGGTGGGCTCCTCATTGCTGCAGGAGGCCTCTGCAGCCACCCTGACCTGTGAGAACGACCTGCTCTGTCCCCCCAAGGGACATACGTGACATCTGTAGGCACCGTGTGGTTTGTGGGCTGCGGCTGCAGGCAGGCACGGAAATGGGCTCAGTTTTCAGCTCATGCAGCTGCACGTGCAGGGGAGCATCCTCCAGCTTAGGGGAGCCACCAGCACAAACCAGCCCTTAAGTTTGTAAAGCACATTGATGGGTTTGCTTCAGCACCACAAACTGAATGCTACTGCAAACAACTCCCATAAAATGAGATACATTGCTGTAATAAAGGAAATAATATTTACCAAGATACTTAGAACTCTTATTTTCAATATATATCGTCAAAGCGATTAACTAATATTAGAGCATTCATTTTCCTCAGGCCTCCATGACTCCAGTGGGTTCGGCTAGACCTCCCAGTCTACACAATCAAGGTCTACTACTTCAAATCTGCTGCCTTAAATAGGAGCAGAGGTATCAGTACCTGCAACAAAACCAGAGCTCAGAGGTCTTAATCCGTGAGCCCAACCTTGCCTGGCCTCCAAAAACACCAATGCACACTCCGGTTTATCCCTCTGTAAAACTAGCAATGCCACGGCAGCTTGTTTCAGTCACATTTAGAAAGCACCTTGGGAAGCACTACGCCGCACAGGCAGCTCCCTCAGTAGGTTTTATCGACAAACCAACTCTCAGAAGAAACTCTGAAAATGGAAAATAGGAGCTTCATGATGGCTCATTTAAACATGATGACACGGCCTCAGTAGCAGAAGGGCACACGCTCTGCTCCTTGGGGGCATTTCAAAGATAACTTGGCTATCCAGAGGTGAAAATGAAGTGCTCTTAAAATAAAATGCTCCCCTAACACAGCACTGTGACTTTAATAAATCCAGATGGCTAATATTTCAATTCTTAAAACTGTGCCTTGTAAAAAACCAAAAAAAACTCAAAAGAAAAATCTGAGGACGAAAGCACACTTTATATTCATTAAAGAGGTCACCAAACTGTACAGCCTATGCAGGAAAGTCAAAGAAAAGGGGGAAAAACCCCAGAACCAAAGTACAGACATTTCATATCGTACAGAGCGAATATTGAAGGGCAGCGAAATGTTATGAAGTAGCTTAGTAGAACTGTTTAACAGTCTCAAAGATACTTTAAAACATTTCATCACTGGGAAAACCAAATGTCAAAAACTGCCAAAATTGGCCTAAAAATAAGTAATATTTTTATGAGTAAAACTGGAGTTCTTTCATTTGCTGCTTTATTTCCACAGCTTTTGGCGCACACTCTGCTCTAGTCATGTTGTCAAACTTATCGCTTCAAACAAGAAAAATAGAAATTACATTCTCCTGCATGTCAGAGCAAAAGGTCTCAAGAAAACCCAGGAATCTGAAAGCTGGAGCTTTAGGAAAACCGTCAAACAGGCAGAGAACTTTACTGACCACATCAGACATGGTTCTTAACTGGATCCTCACTGTGTCTCAGCCATTCAGTCTGAGATTTTTAGTAGCACCTTTCATAGATTTACAGGCAATAAATCTATCAAAGCCTTCTGCTTTTCTTTCATCTTTTTTGGGGGGTGGGGGAGGGGAAGATAAAGAAGAATGCCAAAGAAAAGCTTGTGTTGTCTGCTAGGGAAAGAGAAGACAGTGAATATAATTCAGTGCTACAGAAAGGAATCCGTACTGACAGAGTTTATAAAAATATGGAGTACTATACATACAATTCATGCAGAAGTCCAAAACCAAGGGATCATTTTTTGCAAGTTGTTTGTGACCTTATTATTATTTCCTAAGTCACTCCAGCACTTTGAGCTTCAGCAGTATGAAAACAGACAAGACGCCTGCAGGTTTGGGGACAGAGGCAGAAGCTGTGGGCCAAATGCCAGAGCAAGGTCCCACTGCCCCTCACTGCTGGAGCTGCCTGGTGGGACTGGAGAGCCCAAGTGCTTTGCAGAACCCCCATCTACACCATGCTTTGAATGCAAACGTGCCACGAAGGACTTAACAGAAATTAATAATTGTGTAAAACATGGTGACTTAAAATCTAATACAATTTGAAAATTTTGGCTTGGATGTCACAGCATTTCCTTACTTTCAGCTCTTCCTATAAATGCATCACCCCCTCATTCTTAAGAGAAGTTTAATAAAAACGCCAAGAGACAGTGATAAATTACTTTAACACGACCATGGATTCAGCAGAATATTCTAAACCAGATGAAGCCCGCAGTAAACAGCTTTCAGACAAGGCAAAACAAATACTGATGTTATTGTCAGCACAATAAAGATTAGAGATGATGGGACATTTTTGTTTGTCAACTCACCTGCTTTTTTGGCTTTTTTAAATCCCACCATAAAAATAATGTGCCAATTCAAGTTCTCCATCACTACAGTGAAAAATGAGGAGTAACACCATCAAGAGTCACTGAGATGACCACTGGGCAAAATACTTGGGAATATCTTTTCTTTTTGGGTATAACTAGATCTCATCAGTAGCTTTCTAATCACTCACTTCCAAAATCCCAACAGGAAGAAGCAGGTGCCAATGGAGCTATCCAGAAGGTGTGCAACCTGTCCAAACAAGAGGCAGAACACACTTATCTCTGCAAAGCCTTTGTTTAACCACCTCAGCTGAAAACACATGCGAAAGCCAAGTATTTACAAGTAATTTAACCTAAAATTCATCTGGGGTTTGTTAGTCTTTGCTGGAAACAACATTTGGCAGCCATACCCAGCCTCAGTGATGGGTATTCACAAAAGGCTGGCAAGATTTAACACAGTTAGCTGGTAATTTTTTCAGAAATACTTTTCTCTGTCATTTTATGTAAACTTTGCATCAAGTTCCCTAAACTTTTATTTAGGGAACTCAAAAAACTCATTTAAACAAAAAACATGAAAGAAAAATACCCATGAAAATCTGAAAGAGGAAGGGAGTGAACAATTTGACCTGAAAGCTCATGTGTTGACCAGATTTGCACTGTAAGGCTAATCACTGAGGAAAGCACCGAATGGCAAAATTCACTCATCATAAACTTCAGAGATTGCAAGAAAGCACTTGACAGACTCCATCACTATTCACTCTGGAACATCTTGAAGTGTTAGGCTCGCCAACAAAAATAATTACATCATCAAGCCTTTATACCAAGCTGCAGCTTGAAAACTTGGAGATTTAAGTACAGGGTTCGACACAAAGGCTGGTGTCAGATCAGCAAGAAATCACTCACTTCTGTAGCTGGGCACTGCAATTAACTTACTAGGAAAACAAATATAAATGTAACAATATAAGGTTTAACAACAGTCCTCTTAAAAATCTCGCCATTGCTGCTGTCCCCAAGTCCTCCAAGTGTACCCCACCCAACACACAAGACTGATAAAGGCCAACAGCTGGGTCCAGAACTAGAGGATAGTGAAGTTAGCAGGCTGCTGCAGAAGGAAAAGTGTAATTAGAACACAACTTCCACCTTAGAAGTGATCCAGTTTATACAGTAATTGCGTGTGATTCACAGTCAACTGGGATAAGATTTCTGCTTAGCATCTTAAATGGGATTCACTAATTAAAAAAAAATTCTCTACGCCTCAAACTTTTGAAGACTACAAGTCTTCAACTCAAAATGTTATTCCTGCCTTGATAAACAGACAAGAAAGCTGTAAATCCGTGAATGGTACAGACAGACCAATGCTGTTAGAAGCAAATGTACCAGAAAAACCTGGGTATAGGGTAAAATGAATTGACAAAGATAGATGAGGATTTACTCCAATGGCTGTCTCTTATCTGTAGGGTTACCCAGAAAATAGGGTGGAAACATTTGGCAAGTGCAGCGAGGATTAAGCAGAAGGAGGCGGGGTGGGAACCTGGAAAAAGTGGAAATTACACTGGAAGTTCTGCAAGCACAGGTGGCTTTTTGGAGTAGTTCCTCCTAATCTTCAGCTACACAAGCAGATAAAAAGCTGCATCATTAGATCCTGTCCACAGCAATACAGAAATACCAAAAAGCTGCAATTTTGCTCATGTAATGGAAGCTACCCCTGGGGCTTTTGCTGGTCAGGCTTTGCCAGCTGACAGCCACACCAGCAGGACTTGGCAACATCAGCACAGCTCCAGCCTGCCCTACGCCCGTCCCCAGCAACCACAGGCAGCCACTGCGCCGTCACATGTGTGAAAATAAAACCCTCGGAAACAATACTCATAAAAAACTGCCCACAATCAAGTACATGGGGGAATGGCAATAAACCTGTCCCCCATGTAACTGATCGTCACTCAAAGAAACAGGTTTTATAGAGGTGCAGAAGAGATGAGGCACTTACCAACTAGAAATGAGATGTGATGTGAAGGGATTCCTTCTTTTCTGTTCTTACAATTTTTATGTTTCTATAAATACTTTACACACACATACTATCTGACTTTATTGTAAGGCTGTAAAATATAAAGGCTTATTTTTAAAAAAAGAGTGATTTTTTTAAAGCAATGTACTTCCCCCTAGATGGCAAAAGCAGCCTATACCTTATAATATATTGCATCTACTAACAATCCACTAGTGTTTAAGTGACCAGTGTGAGCATGACCTGGACCTAAAATTAAACTTCACGGCCCAGTATTACATGGCTGACAAAAACTGCACATTTTAGGATATGCACTAAATACAAACCAAAGAATCCTAAAAACTTGGGAAATGCCACACACATGCAGGAAAATGATTGTACTCATTAAGATATAGGTAACAAAATAAAGAAACAAATCAACACTTTTGGGTTGATAACTCACAAAAGTTACAGCAAATTCCACACACAGCTCAATCAGAAAACAGAACTTTTAGAAACAGCTTAGTTACTGAATGCCCAAACTGCACTAAAGGAAAAGTAAAGTCACAGTGTCATGTATTTCAGAATTAGGAATTGCCACATTAAATTTACTACTGCAATCATCATTGTGTTCTCTTGTGCATGCATACTGCCACACATGGTTTTATTCCACTGCCAGGTTTTGGTTTTGTTGTTTTTGGGGCTTTTCCACAAAACTGAGAGAGACCTGCAAAAACTACTGTAAAGTTGGAAGAAAAGCAGAAATAACAGGAGATTACAGTGATTAGTCCCTCATTCTAGAGAAAAACAATAACAAAGAAAGAAAAAGTAACCAAAACACCCGCTGTGTCTCTTTGTCCTCCTGTCACTGAGATAGATGGCTTCACATCGATGTGTCTGCAATGTACACTTAGCCACCTTTTCACTTGCTGAACAGCTACAGAGTGGCACCTTCCCCTGGGACAAAAAATAAAAAGCTGTAACAGGTTTTCCATCTGTAACAGGTAATATTCCAGGCAATCTGGAAACATAGGACAAATCTGCTTTTGTGAAATACTGCTTTGCAATGCCAGAGTTTTTGTTCACCTTATTTTTTTTCCTGTTCAACTGTAGGACAATCAAACACACAGTAAAACCCAAAAAAGGAAGCATCTGAAACTACATCTCACACTTTATTTGCTCAGCTTTAAAACGATATCCCCTCATTAGAGAACCGTCTCATTAAACAGCCCATCTGGGTCATTGTGCAGGTTCTCTGCTCCAACAGGCAGCACAAAACCCTGGAGAATTCAGGGACTGCTGACGTCCAAGAGCTTTTTCTTTGCTGCACTGAGCAAAGATTTGTCTGCCGTCTCTAAGGACCCTGACGCCAAGAGGCTCGGAGCCTTCGGTTTGTTCTCTCCATCATTAAATCACCAAGGAGAAGCACTGTCTTTCACTATCATCATCATTAGCACCTCCTGGTGACCATGAATTCGGTTCCTTGAATCATCCCTCACAGCTCTACTGCTAAAATCCTCAGAAGGAGCTTGCTGACTCCTTCTAATTCCAGGTTAAAATGTTTGTATTACTAAGTTATTTAAGAGGACCTTTACATAGCACAGAGAGCACGTGTTTCAAGGGTGAGGTTCACCAACAGACCAGGATGATGAGCATTACAGCAGTGCAGCAGTCATTTTTTTAACACTTGAAGAACCACTGTGGGTCCATACATCCCAAATCTCATGTTTATTTGAGGTCAGAAGTAGAGGTGACTGAATCTAGACTGATTTTTGTGTCCTCAATGGCAATTCTTCAGTCATTTAATGATCCGCTCTGACCTTCCCACATGGTCACTTGCATGAACTTCACCTTGCTAAAACAGTTACTGAATAAATCGAGAAAATCTGAGAAGGTGCAAGACAAGAAAACAGAATGTCCCAATAGCATTTCTCTCCCTGAACGCCACTAACACAGAAAACAGGACCCCACTTGTAGTTCCAAAGGCAACAGACATTAAAGTGCCCTTCTGATCACCTTCCACATATTTCCATGTGTAGTTCCAAGCTCAGGAACTCTTAGCTAATATTGACAACAGACCAAGTGAACATTTAAGGCTTCATAACCTTCAGAAGGTAAATGCTTCCAGACCAAAAGGAGGTTTCAAGACTGCTTACACCACAATAGACCTTTATGGATGTACTTAGATCATGCATGTAGTAAATAAACAGCCCCACATGTCAGAAAAACTGTTGATGTAAGTCCTGAAATAAAGATGAGATCCTGGAGTTCACCATTTCCCAGTGAAACAGCAGCTGGATGCTGCTACAGTGCCAGCACACGTGCTTCAGGACATCAAAAAAGCCAAACCTGACACCAACAGCTTTGAAAGTAGGAACAAAACAACACCTTGCTTAAGTAGACAAGGAAGCACAACTTAAAAACTCCAGCTTGAGATTCAAAGCATCTTAATAGAGCAGCACAGACACACATGTAAAAGCAAAATGTTTTAAACCTTAGAAAGCACCCCTTTGAAAACTCTTTGTTTTCCAGAACATGTACTTTGACCCTCATGTCTTATGCCACCTTACTTTGTTACGCTATTTTCTATTCCATTCAGAGAGAACAAAAGGAACACGAGTGGCTTAGACTTGGAGAGAACTACGCACATCAATGGTCTTTTTGCACCTCAGCAGTGTGCAAGAGTGAATATCCCAGATGTTCTCCATCCCTCCCTGCCAGACCATGTCCTGTCCTGGCTCCAGCTGTGTCCTCAATAAGCCAACCAGAATTTCTCCATCTGCTCATGGTGGCTCCTGGATGGGGATAGAGACAGAGTGTCCCATCCACGCAAACAGCCAGGCTCTGGAACCATCATGGGCTGGGGAGCAGGAAGGCCAGCTGGGCCACTGACAGCTCTGCAAGGGGCTGGCATTTTTGGGAAGATGCTGTGAAAGTACCAGGGCAGCTGGCACAGGGAAAGGACTTCTGCCCATGGCTTGACCCTCTTAGCAGGTAGCCAGCACATCAGCTGTGACCACTTGCATTCAGGTGTCCAAGGTCATTTTCTCCTGACTGGACCTAGCATGACCCCAGGGGAGCAGCTGGCCCATGGTACCTGTGCTTCATGAGCTATCCAGAAGTGCAAAATGTTACAAGTCAGGCCAAATCCTCCAAGTTGAGTGGTGCTTTTCTCAGCCCACAGAATACCGAGGAGGCCATTCATTAGCTGCAGCCTTCACCCATGAGCTTTGTAAACTGCAAAGGCAAAATACTGCTGAGCACTCACATTAGCAGGAAGTCTTAATGAGAGTAAATGCTGCAAGCATGCCCCAAGAAAACCAATTTCCTATCTTAATTTGGACAAGGTGAACCTGACAAGAAGATATTGCAGTTACACTTAGTCTGTTGTACATACAAGCTTAGGGCAGGTGGAGGCTCCTGGCTTCAAACTCAGAGCTGCTACTTTTACAAGGAGTCTACTCCAGTAGACCTCACTCGTTTTCCAGCAGATTAGGTTTATTCATCCCTCAGAAGGAGGTCAGGGAAAGGCATGATATACTACAAAGCACAATCCCACACCTGACACGCTCCTGGAGTAGGTATGCAACAGGGAGCATCTTCCTAGTACACAGCTTACAGACATGCGCTTTTCCTAACACTTACATAATTTCCATCAACTAGAGAACAATTTTACATTTCAACCTCTCTTTTTTCCTCTTGTACACCCAAACCAAAATAATTAATCTGACAACAGACATAATTTGCCTTTATGTCTGCACTTAGTCTTCTACTGGCACAGGTATCTCAGCTGGAGGTAATGCAAAGTTTAAGGATCTGGTAATTTTAGCAGAAAAATGAATCTGATGCAAGACTAAGCAATAGTGGTGCAAGCTTTTGAGGAATATGGTCCTGAATTCCTAAACACTACCTGTCACACATATTTCCATCATCCTTTGTTTTTTCTTCATGTACAGAAAAGTAACTTGCATTATCAGGAAACCTGTTTTCCATGCAAAACACAAGGCAGATTCACTCATTTACCAAAGAATGGCTTTCAGAGTATTCTGACTATCAAGAGACATGGACTCTATTCTCAACTTGAATAAACCCTAACATTCCAAAATTAACCTCAGGAAGAGCACAGCGCCTTCCACCCTGAAAACACATGCATATGTATATCTTTGCTTAATTGAACTGTTATTCATACATTCATAGATGTTTGCAGAGCTGGGGCCTCTACCTCTTTGTATTCAAGTTGCTTGACAAGTAAAATGCAAATGAGGTTATGTGCTGCAAATGCAAATCGTGTATTATTGATAAAAAGTTACCGTTCAGCATCAGGATATAAAGAGAAAATACTGAGGCCTATACTGAAAGGAGTTAGAAAACTAGAGAATTTTTTTGATCTTTGACATTTTCTCTTTATATCCACCTATTAAACATTTTTCTCTTTATTATACCTCAAAATGGAGCACCTTGCCTTGTTTGCCAACTTTAGACTGCAGACAGATGCTGAGGCACTATTCTGCATATCAAGATGTGCTTTTCTCTACATTATATTAAAAAATTCCCACAGAAGGCACTGAAATGGGGTGATGGCAAAGAGGTGAGAGAGGCAGGAGAGACCGCTGTGCTCAAAAGCTCTGTTGTGTTCGGTCGCATATTTTTCTCATTTGTTTAGTCTGAAATTCCTCCTTCAGTGACTCTGGATTTGTTACTTTTTCAGAAGGCATCAGGAACATCTGGATTCCATATGACTCACACCTACTCTTTGCCAAATGAAGCTATATTCTGTTTTCTAAACCCTTTCTTTCTCCCAGCATTGCCACCAACAGGGTTTTAAATATCTCCGCAATGGACTACAATGTAACCTCAGAATCACTCAGGCTTGTTGACACAAATTCCACGGAACTGCATTAACTGTGTCTGGGTTTGCCAGCATGTTTTGCCTTGTCTTCTCCACTTTTTTCAAGATTATGATAATACAAAGGAACACATACTGAGAAGGCAGTTCAGCACAGTTATGCCACCTGCACTCAAAAAAGCCACCCCACCAAGATAAAGGAGAGACACAGCTCATCCTGACGGCCCTTGTAGAAAAAACTGCACTTCTAGATAGAGCTAAATTTTTTCTTTGGTCTTTTCTCTCCCAGCTCTTCATGGAGCTACCCTGAGTTTCCTTTCAAGAGTTTAATGATTTTCTGAAACTCAAATACTGGGGAGCATGGCATAACCGTGTAAAAGTATTTCCATCTCCCTTGGCTAAAAAAACCTCCAAGAAAATACAGCTCTTTTTTGTCCCTTCTCTGCTGGACATTTCTGCATCACAGCACCTTCCACGGGACTCTCTCAACATCCACTGCTGCTGGGACTGCAGCTACTGCAGCTGGGGCTGAACTGAGGTTTCTGCCAGTCAAACCCACTGACGCAGAGGTTTGTACCACCTTGAACCTTGACACAGGGTTGTTTTGCTGGTCCTTGCTCTCCACTAGGGTTGCAGAGACACAGAAACACTCCGCTGATTATCTGGATACTGTTCCAAATCCAAATAGCATTTGAAATATTGTCTCCATTCCAGAATAATTGGATATCTGTATCTTTTTCCTGCTGTACACCAAGCTGATTCAGAGGTGTTAATCTCAGCAGAAATAATTGGCAATCTGTATTTTTTCCTGCTGTCCACAGGTTTGATTCAGAGGTGTTAATCTCAGCAAGGAATCCACTCAGGCTCTTCATACTGAAGGAAATACCAAGCCCTGGATCCCAACAACTACTACAATGCATCTGGCAGTATTAGAGACGTCATGCTTTTCCCTGAGCAGATGCCAAGGGAGCCATCCAGAAGGTGTGCAACATTTTGCTTTGTCATTAACAAATGTCACATCAGTATTCAGGCACTAGCAAGAAATGGGAAAGACTGGGGGTCCACTTCTACCAATTCCTCAAGGAGCCTGAGACAAAGCAGCTGTGAGAATGTCCAACCTCTAATCTTCTCCCACCCCACATCTGCCCGCAAAATACTGGGCTTGCAAGGAAAGGAGACAGTCTTTCTGAATCCAAGAAATGTGCCTACCATAGTGCAGCCAGCAGCAGAAGAACCTTCTGGGTAAAATAATAAAATCAGTGACAGTCACACGACCCCGAAGGCCCAGCTGGTATACCGGCTATTTTCAGTGTTATTGGTGAGGCACTGGAACAGGTTGCCCAGAGGAACTGTGGATGCCCCATCCCTGAATGTTGGATGGGGCTCTGAGCAACCTGGTCTAGTGGAAGGTGTCCCTGCCCATGGCAGGGGTGTTGGAACTAGATTATCTTTAAGGTCCTTCCAACTCAAACCATTCCATGATTCCCCAGTTATGGGTCAAAACCCCAGCTATTTAAACCAACATCTAAAACATGTATGGTTCAAGTAAAACCCACCTGTGCTTTGGGTGTGAATTTGCTAAGGCAAATGTTAATCCTCACAAATATCTCTCTGTCACTAAAGACATATTTAAATTCTGCAGTAATCTTGGCATGAGTTTACTGGTGTACAGAAGATTGCACCTTCCTTTTCTTCCAGGCCAAGCACCCTTAGTGCTATTAACCTCCTTGCTGATTAAGGTAACAGTGCTTCAAGAGGTGTTTGCAGGCAAGACTAAATATTGACAGCAGGTTGTCTGCACAGAGGTGTAGCTGTTCCGCTGCACGGCACAAGCGCTTGCATCCCCCCGGGCGTTGCGCAGCCCTTCGCGTGGTCATAGCAATGGCAGCGCAGCTTTCACAATGTCACGGAGAGGTCCCCCAGAGGTGAAGCAGGAGGGTAATGCATGCTGTCACTGTCACGTCAGCATTCCTGCATGTCACCAGAGCAAAAGATGGGATGGTTTCAGCAGCTTTTTTCTTCCCAACTCTGTCACACACCAGATGAGGGATTCATGCTGCATGTTCAGGTGCACAGGCAAGAGGGGAGGCATGGGGAGCACAGGGGCTGTGCTCCCCCCTCCACTATGGATGATTCCTCTTGCTCTGGTCCCAGCCAACGAGCAGCCCAACAGGCTCCCACAGGGCTGCCCACAGCATTAAACTTCTACAGAATGGAGCCCTTGCTCCAAATGGCCACTGACCCTTTGTCACGTATACTGCTTGCCAGATGCTGCACAAGACACTGCTTCACCTCTGCTGCTTTCAGCACCCACAATCTCCCCACCTCTGCTCCAGGGGTTCAGACCCAGTAGGTGCTGAGTAATCAGGCTGTCATCCAGGGAGACCCTTAAGGCGCCTCCTTGAACCCCCCGTTGCTGTTCACACTGTGTGAGTTTGAAGTCTTCGCCAGGTCAATGCTGCAGCTCTGACACACAGTGCACCTCTTTATGACCAGCCACGCACACACAGGTGATGTGCACTTCTCTCTCACTCCCAGGCACACACTCATCTCCATCCCTCCAAAGCAGAGAGCAAAACACAGAGCCCTCCGTACACAAACATCCCCAAGAGGAGGAACCACATGTGGCAGATGCTACTGCACTGCTTAATGCATCATTTAAAGCCTTTTGGGGACTGTACAGCTGTGATGAGTAATTTGGCCAGAATGTTGTCCAGAGACCATACTGTGTGGATTAGGGCACTCTGAAGGTCACTAGCTGGGTTAAAAGCAAGAAAACTCTGCTAAAACCAGAGCTTACCATCAGCATTTTCATTAGCAATGAAAACAAGAGCAGAAATAGGCTCTGTAATGCAGAAACATTTCTTTCTTTCACTGCGGAGCATCTCTGTGTATAGCCTGTGTATAAAACATGCTGAAGATCTGCTGGAAAGCAGAGGCTGGCAGAACGCTGCCTGTGTGCATCCACACTCGACCCCAGCTTCAACTGCTCTGCCGCTTGGGCTGGGTACAAATTCAAACCCGAGGAGATGAGCAATCACAAACCACATATCCACCACAAGCACCTTTCCCTGCCCCAGAGCAATGCAAATGCCACACCTGTAAATGAGATGAGACAATATTAAGTTGTCTTTATCAAAAGGAGTCTCCAGTCAACAGGGATCATGACTGCTCAAGTGCCACCTTGATTTACACAGCTGTAAACTCTGGCCACTTATGAATCCAGGCAGAAAGGCAAGTTCATGAATTATGAACAAATACAGTGTGCCAAAACACATCAATCATCATCAGTCATGGACAAGCAAAGCGTAATGTTGACATTTGCACACAACTTATACAAACAATCAATCGGATTCCATGGCTGACTGCAAAAGGAGATGTCCGGTTTATGTTACTTAACACAAGACTTTTCACTGAATGAGAAATGCTGAAAGACTTTAAATAAAACTGATGGAGAGTCAGTGCCCTAATCAAAAGTCAGATAAATGGTTTCTTACCACTAGAGAAAATAGACTGATTTACCCGCTAATTCTTTTCTTCAAAGCCTGCACTCTCCTCCCAAGGAAGAGCAAAACAAAAGCTGTAAACACAAATGCAGGTAACAAATGTTTTAAATGGATACAACAAGGCTGTACAAATTACACAAGTAGCCAGAAGTTGCAAGCTGGCATACCTTAAAAGTTGCAGGACTAACAATATTTTATGAGCTTAATGAGTTTTGATGAAAAAGTTGCTTATTGGCATGTCTTCTTTAAATTACTACTGTCAGCTACTTGGCACTATTTAGCCTCATTTTAGGACTACTGAGGGCTGCATTAAGACAGCTTGCAAAATGATCTAGCCTCATGTGTTTTGCGCTACAAACTGCAGAGCTTCCAGCACTCTCTCAGGCAGGAACAAGCATTTCCTGAAAGCGTGTTTTGGGCAGAGTACATTGAAAGAAGAGGAAACTTCTGTGGTTTTCTTTCTCAACTGACACACAAAAAGGACTTCCTTGTGTTTGAGATGAAAAGGGAAGACATACTTTGCAGATAGCCAAGCAGCCTTTGCTGGAAACACAAGGTGAATGTGGCTCTTGTTCTAGAGGCTGTACTGTTACCTGTAACAGTTTTTCTTGAAGGCTTTTTAAAAGAAACCGCCATTTATGCACTGGAACAGCTTTACGAGGCGCCTTAGATCTATCACCACAGCACAGGCCAGTGCAAAAGTAAATGCAGACCAGTTCTTGCAAGCAACCACCTTGGCGAGGTGCACGGTTCCCATCACCCAGAAGAGCATCCCCAAACCACCCCGACCCTCAGCAGGGTCCTGTGCTGCTGTCAGAGCCACCTGACTGCACGGATATAGAGCTGTGTGAGCACACAGATGAGATAAAAGAGCATCCACAATATTTGCTCTTCAGACAGCAGTCCTCTTCCCTCCCGCTACATGCATATAAAATTGGGTACTGTTTCAGCCAAGCACAGAAGTATCCGCTTACATTTCAGATAGTAAACACTGATTACAGTCACAACACAAGAACTGTTGTTATTGTCAAGGGGAGGCACAGGATTAAATGCAAGTGCTTTACTGGATTGATGTTTTGATCTCTTTTTACTTGTATCTAATCCTGTGTCTGAGCCAGACCATAAGCCCCTGAACACGGAGAGAAAAAACACCCTTCTGTCACCTGAAGATATACCACACACAAAAACAGGCATGTTGAGAGAAGGGTTAAATTTATGTAACATTGGATACAACTTCAGGTTTCACTTCACACTTGTGTGAGATTAAGAGCAACTCCAAAATAAATAAAACCTAAGCTGTCAGATATTCTCCCTCTCTCAGGGAAAAACTGAAACAAACAAACAAAAAGTGATGTGGGGAGAAAGCAAGGGATAAGCATGTGCTGGCCAGGGCAGAACAATAGGGTTGTGTTTCTGAGGTCACAATGAGGCTTTAGGAGCCTCACAGTTTCCCATGTCCACTTTGTGGCAGCTGTGGGATCAGTCAGGCCCCACTCACATATCTCCTACCCTGGCTCTAGGCTCTGCCAGGACTCTCACCTTGGGGGCTGCACGGCAAACGAAAGATGCCAACAGCATCTCCCAGACTTTTCCCTGGGACATGGGACGTGGCTATGCCAATGCCTGTGAAAACAGCAACTGCCCTTTGTCACAGTGCCGATTGCCAAAGAAAAGCTCCGGATCAGGATCTTTCATCTGAAGGGGCAGGAAAACTTTGGTTTAGCAGTTAAACTACAGATGTCCATGGCTGCTGCAAGGAGGCATAAAGAAGCGAGTTCTGTGGGACACAGAGAGCGGCTCCTCACTACATCCAGCTCGAGACAGCAAGCAATTAGTGCATTTCAAGGTCGATGCACTGCAATTGATTTTCCTCTCACTTACCAAAGTAAACTGGGAATAATTCCATCACAGTTGATTTAAACATTAGTATAAAACTGGTTTAAGTCAGAAAAGCACTGGGTTGAATGTGTTACTATATGGAAGCACTGATTTCAAAAGAACAGTCCTTATTTCCTTGTAACTATGCCTACCATCAATAAAATTTCCATGATTATCTTTGTTCTAACTCCATTGCTAAGATTCAGACTGTCATAGAAAGCACTTTCAAGTCAAAGTTCAAAGGCCCACAAAAATCCACAAGCTTCCTTCTCAAGTGCCCCAAGTTCTACTTCTGCAGAACACCCAGGCTGAAGGCACATCCAGCGCCCTGAGCGATCCTCAAGCATGAACACAATCATCATCTCCACCTTTGTGCTTCTCCCTCAACAGACATGGAAGTGCTTCTCCTATTTTCTCTAAGGATAGCCACACAAACTCTTCTGTACATGAAACAGGATTTCTTTCTGATTAAGGCACAGCCTCACCAACACTGGCATCGCATAAACCACGAGCAGATGTTCCCTACTAACTGTAAGGAAAGTACAGGTCCCATGCCACAATCAAAAAAAAAATTGGTGGCTTAAAGTTTATATATAAAAGGCAAGTCCCCAGCCAGGACCCAATGCTTGCCTTTTGCTGTGTGCTCATGCAGGGTGATGCCCCACACCACATTCTGATAAGCTCAGAGCTACCCTGGGGTCCTGCAGCAAGGGACATAGAGAGGGACTGCAACAGTGACTTGTCCTGCAGGACTGACAAAGCCTGGGTTTAACAGCCAGTCCCCACCTCTAAAAGCAGCAGAGGAATATTCTAAACTACCCCAGAATAAAATGAAAAAAACTTCTTGATGTACTTTGAAAAGGAGATGGCAGATTTTCCTGACTGCTGCTGAGGGGAGCCGGAGCATCTCTGCTGTCTGATGCCCAAAGCAAGGGGCTGTCTGCTCTGTGCAAACAACATCCTGCCTCTCACAGCCTGGATTTATCCTGCTGGAAATTTACCCAGAGATGCTGCTGTCAAAAGTTTAAGCCCACAGTTGCGATGAGATAGAGATTTCTTCTCCAGAGGTTTCTAAAGCTAGCTGCTATTTTCTCCAAGCTTACAGACAATAGATGATCACGATACTTCTTGTTATCATCATCTTTATCATTACTGTTTAAGTAAACCTATCCAATAAGTCTTGAAGAAGACCAAACACAAAGCTTGAGCTCTCTATTTGGGTCAAATTTCTCTCAGTTTAAACTAAGTATGTAAAAGCATAACAATGCTATCAAACGCAGATCCAAAGCTTAGCAAAACATTTGATTCTCACACCAATTATTATCTCTCGGTAAGTTGACATCTGTGAGATCACTCCTGGGCCTTTTAATTTAGCATGTCTTCTAATTAAAGAAAGATTAACTGTACTTCCAATAATTGCTCCTCCTACCTCTGCCAGGCTCAAGCTTCTGTCTTCCTCCCAAGCTCTGAGGGAGGGGAGCAACCTGAAAACACATCCACCACAGTCCCTCTGCCATCTTCAGGGCAGAGCCCCAAGGCACCTGCTCCACTATAGCTATAGTTTCCCTGGAGAGCACTTTCTTCTGAGGAAGAGACTCTCCCTGTGGCAGGACAAAGGCTGGATAAAGCCATCTCCAGATACAGGCTTGAACCCTGCTGCTTCTCAAAGAGCTAGTGACAGAAAATTCATTTCCTCCTTCCAAAGCTGTGATCAAGTGCCTGAACTTAAATGGGACAAATCTTGGTGTTTGTGCTGAAGATTGAACAGGCAGCCTCAGATCACCCCACAACCATCTACTGAAGCCCAACCCTATCCTTATCCAAAGGTATGTGCCATCCAACTCTGCTCATCACCCATGGTTCTTTCCTATGACTGCCTGGAGGTTCTCCCAGCACTCCCTGACCCCGCGGCTCAGTTTCCACCCAGATATTTCAGGCACCATCTTCCCATTAAAAATGCTGGGGGGTTACACACCCGTATCAGTTTAGGACCTGAACTGACCAGAAAAACCTACCTAAAACCCCTCCCTAGTGCCCCCAAACCCAGCCGTGCTGGCAGATGGTCAGCAAACCACATGCACACAAACACAGACCTGCAGCTGCTGAGGATAATAATGAGGTCCCCATATGCAAAAAATAGAGCTAGGAAAGATACATCTAGATCTCATTTATCCTGACAAGTGAAAGCACCTGATGTTAAATGACTTTCAGGTGTAGTAAATAAAAGTCCAGTCATCCCTTGACCCTGGCACAAATCCCATCCCTGCAAACTTCCCACAGTTGTGGATTTTCTGTCACCTCCCCAGCACACCATCCCTTGAAGACTATGGTAAGGGGACAGCTGGAGCCAACAGAGACCAGCCATGAGAGGGGTCAGCTGATATTTCCACTTGCAGAAACATCCTATAAAAAAGCAATCCCTTTGATACACACCTTGGGGGGGACACAAACTTTCCGGACCAGTCTCTCCCACAAAGTGCAAATATTCAAGATTTATCTGCCTGCCAGTGCAATCTCTCACAGGTGGTGTGCACAAAGAGAGAAGTGCTACACCTCAGGGATGAGGGTTCACTGTCCACCTATCTGCCTGCAGCAGAGAGATGACAGACAGACAGGCAGCACAGGCACCCCCATATGCAGCAGCCTCAGTGCCTGCAGAAGACACCTACCCTCCTGCTCCTGATGGATGACCAGGCTTTTCCCCACACTGCCAAAGAGCCAGGAGCACATCTGCTGGGCTCAGCCTGCACCCCTGCAGCTTTTTGCAGACCTCTAACCTGCTCAGCTCCACTACAAGGTTCTTCCTCAGTTCTCTAGGAAAGCTACTTCCTCACCAAGAAGTGCATAGAGATGGGAAGAATCGGGCAAGGGGGTGTTGGGAAACCTTCTGATTATAAACAAGGAGCTGGAGCCCACATGCTGGGAGCAGCTGTGTGCCCAGACAGGCCTTCACTCTGAGGTGGTGTGAGTGCAGCAGCTCCAGCAGCCCACAGTGTGGGATTTTTAGGCTCACTCCACCCAAACCTGCTGTGCTCTAACCCACAGGACCATGGGCATGCTGGGCTCAGCCTGTGGCAGTGCTTGGCCCCACCCCTGGCATCCCCTCACTGTGGGGACACCAGGCTTCCTTGGATCCAAGGTGTGAGCTGGTCCTCAACTACCTTCCCATCAGCAGAGGTTCCTCAAGCCCACCCTAATTCCACCACCACCAAACTCTGTAGAGCTTCTGATGCACAATTTTCTGAGACAAGAAATAATAAGCTAAAGTCAAAGCATATTCAGAACTTTTTCCACATATGGCTTACTATGAAAACAGCAGCTAGACAGCCCAGGTAGTAGTTGTCCACCCTGTGCCATACCGAGTTGGAGATCAGTACCGATCACTAACTCCACCAACAGCAATGGACCTTATTCCCATGAAAGCTCATCAAAATGAGAGATACACTCATTCCATTCAAGAGAATTTGATATCAGACAATTTTTTAATTTCTCCATATAACAGACTCTTGCTCACTCTCATTTAAAATCAAAGAGCCACTTCATCAAACACTGCTTCGCCTCCACAGATAAATTTTGCAGAAGGGGTTCATGTCAGACCTTCTGCAGACTCTGTGACACTGGTACTCTCACTGGTCTCACATTTGCAACACTATGAAATAGCACCATTTCCCCGCCACCCACCACTCTCTTTCCCTTCCCATTTTATCTGAAGCTCATATGCAGTGACTTCACTGTCACATACCTCCTGGGCCAGGCAAATGCTCAGTCACAGCAGTAACAAAAGTGGGCCTTGACTCACTTGTTCCCGTGTGGAACAAGATGTCATTCCTGCTCTTTTTCCTTCTCCGCTCATGTAGTGGTTTGATCCAAGATACTCATCACTGTTTACCTTCTGTGAGATAAGAATTAGAAGAAACGCAAAGCAGGCACCTATCTTGAGAGAATACAAAGAAGTTTATTAACAGACCTAAAAGAAGAAAAAAAAATTATACCACACCTTCAGAACACTTCTCTCCCCCCCACCTTTCTCCCTTCTCCAAGTGACAATGTAAAAAGACAACCCTTGAGATGTTCAGTCTGTTTACCACTTCCATAATAACCTTGTTCAGTCCATTTAGGAAGAGGAGTCTCTCTGCTCACATGTGAGTCCCTTCCCCCAGCTTGCAGCTTTTCCCGCAACTGCTTTCGAGGGTCCACTCTTGAAGTTTTTTGGGGTACAATTTTAAGGTTGAGCTGTTCAGAAACAAAAGTTCTCTTCACCCATCTCTGGGAGCATTTCATCTCTAAGAACAGAGGCCCTTCTCCTTCCCTGGGAGCAAAGGGTCTTCCTCATCTTCATCTTTAGGACTATCTCTGGGAGCATCTCTAGGAACTGAGGTTTCTCCTTTCCCATTTGGAGCAAAAGTCCTCATCTGGTCCATCTCTCCCTGTCCAAACTTCTCATGAAATTACGGCTGCATCAGCATCTGCCTATCTCAGCGCAGGTGCTTTTGCTTACGAGTTGAACACTCCACCCCCCATATCTTCATGAAATCACAACGGGATACTCTGACATATCATAGCTTCACAGCAGAATTTCAGCTTTAAGCATCTCCTCTTTCTCTTCCCTCAGGTTTTCAGCTCTTCACAGCACTAAAAGGGTTAATCTCACCTCAGCCTTGCAGCTGGAATGTGGCTTATTGCAGTGGAGGGGGGGAGGAGCCGAGCCGCTCCGGCTGCTCCCAGCAGGGCTGTGGGGGGGGTTCCACGGGTGGACCAGGGCCCATCGGCTCCAGGATGGCCATGGCCCGGCCCGAGCAGGGCCTGGGCCGTGCCCGCCGGCCCCCCCACGGGGCCCGCAGCCACCTGTCCCAGCACCGGGAACGAGACAGAGAGGCTCTGCCTCGGAGTTTCCTATTCTTAAGTGTGGATCACAGAGGCAGTCACAACTTTAGTGGCTTAAAGAATTGTCCATATTCAAACTGGCCAGCTGATAGGTCCTGTCAGGTCACAGAGGAAGCTGTAAGCACCCCTTTGCAAGGACATCACTTCCAGGACTATGCTTGCTAACCCATGACAACTCATCATTTCAAAAAGCTTCTCCATGCAGTACACAAGGCTCAGTACAGCCTTGCTGCTGGCAGGGCCAGTCCTGAAGCACAGATTACCTTGTCTCACAGACGATGCTCTGTGAAGACAAGTTTTTCCACAACACTCCAAAATCCGTCCTTCTGGGTGGTTCCCTGCAAACTCAAGTGTGAGCCTTTCTTATGTGGGAAAACGGGGCTGCTTCTCTGCAGATAGCCCCTAACTAGGGCATTTTAATTAAGGGGTCAAGCGTGTTCCAGCTTGTACAGTCACAGCTTGTATCCCATATAACACCGTCGCATGTACCTATCCCGGCGCAGCAGTGGGACAGGGACAAGGAGGTTCTGCACCACTGCAGCTCCCCACCAAGCCCTTCTCCTGCATCACCCTGCCAAAATGGAAGGGTGTTGGGGGCAGAGCTGGGAGTGGGTCAGCCCTGTCCCTAAAGCTGTTTTACCCCAGGGACTGTCCTGTGCTGCCCAAGTAGAGGGGAGACCCTGGGAACCTGCTCCTCTTTTTTCACCTCTGCCACAGCTCTACAGCACCTTCAGTCCTGCTTCGCACATGGTGACGGGTTGGGAGAATGACATCCCCACAAAAGACTCCTACACAGAGCTACCTTGCTCCTGGCTGAAAGGGGAGGCAGTTGGGATGCTCCCAGGACCACCAGTAACACTACACCATTCCCATGACCCGGGATATCTGGGTGCCTGACAGGCCTGTGCTTGTAACAGTCATCTCAGCACCCCACTCTGCAGGGACTAATGAACTTCTCAAAAAACCCCCAAAAATCACCCAGTCTAAAAAAAAGGTATTATCAAGAAATAGAACGTTTTCTCTCTTGCTTTTTTAACAAACAAACCAACCAACCAACCCACCCCCAAAATACTGTGCAATGACAGGTTTCAGTATCACACTTAACATTTAAGAAACCTGAGACTGTTTAAAGGGAAGGCTTTACCCTACAGGCAGAGAATTTGGAAGGTTGGGTAAGCCAGCTTCAATCTACACCCAAGCACTGCTGCAAACAGCATCACCTGCACCCAGGGCATCACCTGCACTAGTGCTGGCCAATGCTGAGGTCAGTACCCCACTTACTTTTTGGAAAAAAGGGGAGAGCACCAGGGGGAAAAAGAGAAAGGTTCCTCTTACCTTGTGACTACTGGCACAGAGCTTGGGACCTTCATCACACACATGTTAAAGTCAGTGAATTCACATTTACAGGACAATTTTCATCGTCTCACTCTGCTCAAAGCGAGATGACTCCTCCTCTCTATCCCTTAGCAACTCCTACTCCTCAAGACCTAAATCAACCTGTCTGATTTTTCTTTTTCTTTTCTTAACTTTTTCTTTTCCCTGGTCTTGGAAGTTTGAATGAAAAGACAAAAGGAAAGAGTTGGCAGAAGAACTAAATATGGAAACATGCAACCTCAGTAATCAACATGAAGAGCTCTCAGACATGAAGAAGTTCTGACAAGGGGACTTGTACAGACTCCAGTATAATGCTTCAGACATCCTCTGTGTATCTCCCTGAGTGGTCTCAGGGGGCCCACGCTCCACCTGAACTCCAGGGTGCCATTCCTGGCCACGCCTCCTGCATTCCCTCCTCTCCCACAGCTGGACTTCCCCGACAAGCACATTTTCCCTAGCACTGCAGCACCAGGACAAAACGTGGCAATCCCAATCACTGCCTATTTCCCCACATGGCCTTTTTTACCTGTTTGAACTTTCAGTTCAGGAGAAAAGCACAGATTATAAAGCTTTACAGTGGAAATCTATCCCTTAATTGTGGTAATCTCCCTCTGCTCTGCCTTACCTGCTCTTACCCATAGCTGGAGCAAAACACAATCATATAAAGATCCAAAATCCTAAACCAGGACAAGGGCAAAGGCCATTACAAATGCTTTGGTGAAGCTGAGCTAAACACACCTTTTATTCTGTGTTATAACACTGCTTTGTCATTCACCAGTGGCTAGCAATGATGCTGCTGCTTCCCTCAGAAACCTGTCCCAGACTGAAAATTGTGAAATTGCAAAATCCTTTCTGTTCTAAACTACCTGAATATAGCCAAGTTTCACTGTGAGGTTCAATCCATTAGCTGATTAAAAGCTATAGATCACGCTGTCTTGGACACATTCAGGCCATTATGAATAAGACCTGTCAGAAAAGCTTCTGGCACAACTGGTATCTTTGAAATTGCTAGGGCTCCAGTTAATAAAACTTCCCGTTCAATCCTTCTTCAATCCTGCAATACCAACAGGCAAAGAAATTTATGGTATTCTTTGAAATTACACATTTAGAAGTGAGTTACAGGTACAGAAACTTTAATTCCCAGACAACAACAAAAATAGCATCCCAAAAGAATACCCAAGCCATTCTTGCATGCCAGAGACAGTCTGTTTATGAGAACTGTAAGAAATTAAAAATAAAAAAAATCCACTGATTAATTCCAGTGCCAACTTTCAGATTTGCTTCCGACAAAGGAAAACTTTGAAGTTTATCTACAGACAACTTTCTTCATATCCATCTATTTATCCCCATCATGCCTAAAGAACATCAAACACCCCTCTAACGAATGCATCTAACTATTATTGACTGCTCTTGAAAGCCATCAGCTTCCCAGAGCAGGATTTTAAACTTGAAGAAAAAAAAAAAAATCAGGATAAGTAACAGAGTTTTTCAGGGTTTGCAAATAAATGCTGACTGCCAAACAGCAGCCTCTGGTTTTGAGTGTCACTGTGTGTGTGGAGCTCTTTCCAACTCAGCCCCACCCCATATGCATGGACAGCCAGTCCCTGGGACTTCCATCATGCTTAAAATTCAGTTGTACCCCCAAGAATGGGATGGGAACCTGCACTTGTCTGGGAGGCCCCATCTCTCCCGTGCTAACACCAAAATACCACTACCTGTAGCCAAATTAGGCAATCAAATTCGGAGAATGTAACTGGGTTTTGAACACCCCCAAGCTTACTCTGTTGTCGCTTCTGACATCAGTTCCGTCTTGACAGGGAGACAAGAAGACCACTGTGCCTCCTCTGCCCAGGTAAATTCCCCCTCATTTCTGTCAAGTGAGAACTCATTCCTTAGAAAAGCACTCTATAAATGCACCTGGACATGCTGCTGTCTTTTTGTAAGTGTCAAGGCAAGCCCCCTATTACAGGAGATTTACAAGACTTCCTAAAGGCTCAGCAAACCTTCTCACTCTTTTAAAATTCGTACAATAAATAAGTCATAATTTTCATCCGCACATTACAAGGACACTTAAGTACTTGCCTCTTAGAGCAGCAAACCTAAATCTTGTCCAGTTGTTGGCTGCACATTATTTACCCAAATATTTACCCTTATATGCTTCAAATGATCTTCAACGAGGCTGTACATGTTCCCAGTGTGTTCAGCATTCATGGCCATGAAACAAATTGTTTATGCAAATATTTTTAGCTCAGTTTATATTTGCCAGGTAGCTGCTGTGTCCCAATCCCAAACGCACCACGGCAAAGAAAAGACCCTGTAATTATTTATTACTCCTTCTTCACCTGCCATTCTGTATGAATGGTACCCTGTGAGTATTTGCAAGTGTTCTGTGACCTTGTGAATAATTTTACTGGAGAATGTAGAAAAGCAGCTTTTCAGAGTGACAGGGAGTCATTTATAACCTGCATAGTTGGGTAAGTGATTTAAGTGCAACTCCACACACATATCAGTGTTCTTCATGTCGTATTATTTTTGAATGTATGCTTATTGTTTAAACATCCTCCACTTTCAAAAGAGAAAAAAATACAGAAGGAAAAAAATTTTTGTAATTACAGCTATGTTCACTTTAGAAAAAAAATTCTTATCCCACAAAATACTCTGGGCTTTACTACCCCATTTAATGAATAGCTAACAATAAAGTTATGAGATGTTGTCTGTTTTGAACATCAAAGAATTTAAGTAACAGTAGTCATCCCAACTGACATATCACAATCAAAATATCTAATACTAGTTTTTTTCTGATTAAACTCTGAGGATGAAGAGAAGTGCTTCTCCAGGAAAGCGGCTTAGAGCTACAGAATACAAACACATATATTTACTTTAGAAAAGGGAAGGGCTTTTGGAGCAATGAGAAGGGTGGTTTTATACTCTTCACTTCCTAAAACCTTTCTAGCTGCACCACAGATTCACAGTTCAGTTGATGACAACGAGCATTTGCAGAGACCTCACAGGTAATACACTATAAAGTGCCAAACAGAGGTTGGAAATGACTGTGCAAATGGGCTGGGAAGCAAAGCAACCATTCAAGTAAATACTACAGGAAACAGGTCAGGTAACACCTGACTACCATAGACTTTGAAGGAGAGTCCAGAGTTTACTGGATCATATGATGTTTTATTGTTTAGACTCTTCCCCTCCCCCCCCCACTTGCCCATGATTTTTACGCATGAATACTGTGATGTACTTGCTGATAAACTGCTGTCATCTGTAGCTGGAAAGAAAACACAGCATTTATCTCAAAAGGAAACAAGTGATCACAATATTCCTAGAACCCTTGACCTTCAAAAGTAAGAGCTCAGTTTCTTAGGGCAGCAAGACTGTGAAATAAGGACAAAAGAAATTAATAGAATGGCAACTTGACTGATAGTACCAAGTCTATAAAAGACAGTTTTCAAGACTCATGAGCTACTTCAGTCAACCAAGTAGAACTCATACATATCTAACAAACTAGTGTTACCAAAAAAACCCCAAATCTGTGCCATCTGCACTTGGCACAAAAAATCAGCCAACTAAAGGAAACACTTTGATGAGCCCAAGAATAATCGAAGGTCTAAACCTGTGAGAGATGAGTGAAGTGATCAGATTTGCTCTGAGGTCAGCAAACACATCAAAGGTTGCCACAAATAGAAACTAACCGATTTGTTCTCCACAATGACAGTGTGCAGTACAGGAACTTACAGACTCAAACTGCAGCAAGGAAGATCTAATTTAGGCATTAGGGATGGCTTTCTTCCAATGGTGAAGATAACCCTGGGCAGGTTTGCTGAGGGAGCCTGGGGAATTTCCCATGTTAAGGACTTTTACAAACTGAATAGGGAAATTCTGCCAAACATGGCAAAGATAGTCTAGCGGGTGTATGGAGGTAGACTCCTGAAATAATTCCCTGAGCTATTCTTAGGAGTGTATGACAGATTCCTGGACTGAGAAATGGTAAATGCCACTATCAAGAACAGAGGAGTTCCTCCTGTTTGTGGGCAAGGACAGGAAGAAGGACAATGCTGACGGAAGATTGGAAGGAACACAATTTGCCTTTAAAACTCTCATTGGCTGGTATTGCTTCGGCTCAAGATGGCAAACTATTGACTGTTATCACAAATTCTTAAGCCATAACATACATGCACCGCTTGTTTAGTGCTAAACACAGACGTATCATTGGTGAAAGAATACAGACAAGGTTTTAACAAATACACCGATGACACCACGTAGATCCTTCTGCCTCAGGAGCTCAAAGCACATCAACCAGGCTCCCACTCAAGGCAGTGACATCCCCACTTTACACAGAGAGGTAACACAGAGCTTGTTTTTCCATCTCTGGTCAGGTCATGGTGATGGGAGGTACAGACACGCCAGACAAAGTGTTCATGCTCTTCCCATCCTCCCAGCACTATTTTAAGTGCCCTGAGACTTCCAGCTGGTATAAATCCACTGACTTCTTAATGACTAGCTGAGGTCACAGAGCATCTTACCTGAACTGAAGAACGGCAGGGACTCCAGAGGATTGAAAAGTAACTCAATGGGGAAAAACTTGGGTCTGAAATTATCCAACAGAGGTGGCTGCCAGGAACTCAGGAGGCTCTGGAATGCATTAGCTTACAGATCCGTATGTCTGTGTCTTAGTTTTTTCCACTAAAAATACTTGTTTGGAAGACTAGAAAGCCATCATTTATGAACATGGGAACTAAGAATATTTTTTTCTTGACCATGAGATACGAGCAATTTTTCAGCTACCTCTGTCTGCCCTCTGTTTTATATTAGAGGACATTTATTTAAAAAAAAATAAAACCAAACAAAGAATTTGGCATGTAGGTGTATTTATAAACATCAAGTAACATTTCCACCCAAATGTAATCTTAAAATCACAAGTACACTTCCAGGTGAAAGGAACGACAGCAGAGTTACCTTTGCAGTAGCATCTGCTCCAAGCACTTGCTCTCATTGTTTGCTGTCCCCAGGGAACAGGACAATACTGCTTCAGTGCAAACAGAGGCTTGGGAAAGGAGATAGCGTCCCAAACCATCATTTCTCAGGCTCTCTGAAGAGCTGGTACAGGTATGATAAACAAACTATTGAAACTCCTTGACAGCGGTCAAAAAGAAATTTATTCTTGGAGTCTCATTTCCAAGTTTATGAAATAGGTTGGATTAAAAAAAAAAAAAATTACTCCTTGCACACTAGCAACACGTAAAAAAAGACCTTTTGAAAGCCCATCATCCTAAGCAGCCAAGGACACTCACTGCCAGATGTGGCTTCCTGCTTATGAGGACTTTTCAGATGATCCAAGGTAGGAGCCTTGTCACAAGAAGCTTTATGTACACTGTGCTGAAGAAACACTGAACCAGTGGATTAGGTCTGTCAACAGCAGAAAGGCTCGGCAGCATGCAATGCATGCCTTGTGCAATGATGCTCAGCTCTGGGCTTTTCCTGGGAGACATCTCTTGCTCACACTGGGTACCACTTTCCTTTATGGTGGTGAACATGCATTCTGGCAGGATCCCAGTGCTTGGGGTCCTGCCACCCACCAACAAACTCTCATTCAGCCAATCCATCCAAGTCCCTGCATGCAACATGACCACCATCCTTCTGGGCGACCAGCTTTCAGGTTGGCATTTCACTCCTTGGCATCACCTTTCAGCAGGAGGCTCTCAAATGAGGACAGATTTCTGCCCCATTTTTAATCCCTGAAGGCTTAGCCTCTGAGGTCTTTATTTATAAGCATGCCCATTAGATCTTCAGATTAGCCATCTGAGGACATCTTCAATACATTGCAATTGCTAGACTGCTCACAGAGCTGTTATTTTCCTATCTGTTTTAGCTGCTGGAGTTATCTGACCGCATGTTTATCTAAAACCTCTTCCAATCTAGTAAGATTTTAGTAGGTGCTGCATTTAGTATGATACAGCCACAAAATATGGATTTCTCTTAGATTTCTTCTTCTCCTCACCCAAGGGATCACTCCTGCCCACACGATAAAACACATTTTCCTGTCAAACCACTGAATATGGATATGCCAATACTATCCTTCAGGGCAGGTCCCAAAGTTTGCAAACTGCCTACGAAGGAGCAGCTGCTCAATAGAATTTTTTTTCACAAGAAAAATGCTTTTTCAAGCTGAGAATTAAATTTAGTTTACCTCTTAGGGATCTCTCTGTGCCTGGTTAGTTGGAAGCTTTACAGGCACAACTAGCAGCAGGGAAACAACGTGGGACACAACAGACTGTACAGAACAGATTTTCTATTTCTCTCCCCTTTCCCTTCCTTCCTCACCCTAATACACCTCTTACCACCTCCTTGGAAGTGATGGGGTGGTAGAGGATGAGGGAGGCATCCTGAATCTCAGAATTTAATATAATGCTCCTGAGACAAAAACATCTCAGCAAAATGGCTCAGCTTAAGCATCGTTAATTATTTAGAGAAGTGCCAAAAATATTCCAATCAGACTCAGTTCTATTATCCTCTTGCTGCTGCCTTTGCTGAGGAATCTCCAGAGCTCCTTATTCCATGTACCTGAAATCTTAAAACTTTTTACAGGAAAATGAATAACGAAAAAACACGTAAGTGCCTGTCTGAATACTGAAGCTCTGGACCACCTACAAAGATGTGGCACTTTGTGCCCTGTGGCTTTTCACTTCCTCTCAGTTGCGAGCATACACTGCATCCAAGAAATTTATGTACAAGTTTGTGTTTTCCATCTTTCTTGCTCATCTTCTTAAGGATGCTGCTGTTGCATGTGCTGGTTTAGACATCCACCTAACATTAAAAAAAGAAAATATGCTGACAGCTTATTTAGTTTAAGTTTTCATCATTCACTCCGATGTAATGGATCAGGTCTTCAAGTCTGACTTGCAGTACAAGAATGTGGTGACTCCCGAACCTATTCCTATACCCATGAAGGCTGTATTTCAACTATGGCAACATTAATACTAAGCTCATTGCTACCTATTGAAAACTAAAGGTTAATACACTGAAGAAAGCATCTCTGAACCACAGGATATGATACAATCATCATGGCATTTTTCTGAATAACAATTATTGTCTCTATCCTAGAGATACACAAGCTTTGCTCAGGTCAATCACTCTGTTATCAAACATAATACAGCTATGTGGAGTACCAATTAGCAATGAAGATTAGGTATCCATTTCACTTTTTATGTATTTACATATAATTAATTTTCCTGCAAAATGTTACTGGATAGAAAGATAGTCTTTATGAATGCCTCCTTCAGATTGTCTTGCAGGGCGCTGCACCTTGCTTTTCACTCATCTAACAGAGCTTTACTGAGTGCTCAGGCAAGCATTTGCTTATTTTGAACACAACTATTTATGTTAAATGTTCATTTGAAGATGTCTCCTACCAAACCGATAGACCTGAAGCAGAGCAACTACAGTACAGGCTAGAATCAGATGACACAATTGTTCATGGGCTTTTCTCAGTGATTTTCTTGGCTACTCTCTCAAAACTGAAAATACCACCCAACACAGACAACAAGATCTCAGACCCTAACAAAACATAACAATGCAATGGGTCCTACATTAAGAAGCTGCAAAGCTAAGAACAGGCCAAAAGAGAATCATTACTTCAATTTATTAAATCAACAGCGTAAGTTACTTGGAGAAGGTCTGTTTAGTATTGCACTTGCACTGAATGTTATGAAATTGCACCTCAACTTTAACAGGGTTTCTCTGCAATGTCACACACTAAACCACTACCAGCAAGAGACTGGTAACATGACCCATGGCACATCTTACTGGTAATTCTGCAGTTGGGAGAATATTACCCATCCTCAAAAACTTTAACTGCAGTAAGGTAATGCCAGGTACTTCAACAGTAGCTATATTCTCAAAAAGCAAAGCCTAATATCACCATTCTCTAAAGCTCTTCCCTTCAGACATCATCTATTTATACACACTTGGGGATCAACTCTAGAAAGCAAATTACCAGCTTCTGCTTGCCACAGTGGGGGGCAGAAAAAGATGACTGAAAGCACACTCTGATTTGAAAACCTGTATTTTCCTGTTTTAGCACAGGAAATTGAAGGAGATAAACACAGAGCCATCAGCACATCCATCCTGCCTGTGTTCCCACGTCCCACAGCTGGGGCACCCGAGCTCCTGCCCCACGGGAAGCCCAGCCAGGATGGCTCTGTTCCCTGGACAGCCTGTGGACAGGACCTTCCTGAGATGACAGTATCGTTCCTGACCAGTTCTCCCCTGTTTTCTCTTGGGTTATCAATGTTCTCATGAGAGAAAATTCCTTTACAAGCACCTCCAGCCAGTTTAATGCCTTTGGGATCATTTCTTTGGCTACAGACCACAGCAGCTCCCCTTTGCACCTCAACCCTGCCACGTGTGCCAGAAAAGCTGTCCCCACAGACTCTTTAATAAGAACAAGCAATGACTCACTGAATTAAAGCACCCTTACTCCTGGTGGTTACAAATTTAGCACGTAACTGCTAAGTTTTTGGCTGAGCTTCAGCCTGCCCTTGATCTTCAACCAGTCTTGCAGAGAAGCATCCCAACCCGAAGGGGAAAGGATGCTTCACCCCACATCACCCTTCTGGACGAGTGGAGGGAAAGGCAATAGTAGGAGGCTTCACACAACCCCTGAGGCTTGGTACAAAGGCTGGCCAGGCTGCTGGGGGAAGGAAAGGAAAAAAATCCACCCCCTCCCCTCATTCACCAGCTGGGTCCCCAGGGCTGCCTGCAGCCATGAAAATCACTACTCTGTCCCACAGCCTCAGCCCTGGAAGTGATGTGGTTACAATTGCCTCAAAGCCTTTCAGCCCCACAGATCAAGGCAGTACCCTCTGGCAGTGTCTCAGGCTCCCGTGCCACAGTGCTCAGCTGCTCCTCTCCTCCCAGCAAACATTTCCATTTCCTCATCACACCCAAATCTCCCCTGCCGTCACTTCCCCGGCAAACGTGATTAGAGCTACACACTTTCTCACATCCTCTAAATAAAGAGTGGGGTTTTCACATCCACAGTCACTCTCCTATATGTTTGTTTATCCAACTATTTACACTGGCAAGCAATCATCCTTGTAACCATTACAAACTAACCACTGGCGAGACTGAACCAGCATGTTGTCCTGCACAGGGCCATGGCCCACTAATCTTGCTGCGATACCTGGCTTTTTGCACATTCTCATTTAAACTGACATTTCTCTCCAGCAGTTTCATTATCCTGGCTGTCAGCCAGCAAGTCTGTCTCCCCTTGGGAAAACTCTGCCTTCTTGATTGCCTCGTTTCTTTGACCCTTGGCAGGTCCGGTCCTGTTCGCACTCAGCCTCCCCCAGGTCATGTAAAACTAAGGGGGGAGCAGGGAGGTGGGGGGGAATCCTACAAGAGGAGCAGGGTTTCTATACTAACAAATCCCACATTGATGCTTGATGTCTGACGGCTGTGGGCAGCACTGCTGCAGGGCAGGTTTTGGGCAGAAGCAGGTGCGTGGGGGGGCTGAGAGGCATCTGTGCTCCTCACTAATGGTCTTCAGGCAGGACATTCCAGCACCTCCAAGGTGACCCATTAATGACTGGCAGGATGCAGTAATGAACATAGGACAAAGAAATCCGCACACATCCGACAAGGCAGGCTACTGAGCCCACACTTCGGAGGGAAGCCTCAGAAATTAGACATTTGCTGGCTTAAAAGTATTGGCACCAGTATATAAATGCTTTTTTATACATTTATAGACATTTTCCTCACTGCTACCATTGGTTGTACATGTGCCTGAATTTCCCTGACTAAACGGCAGAAACCTCCACTGGTACAGCTGTCTGAAGCCTATGAGGAACTGAATGTGTGCTGGGTTTTAAATAACACCCAGTCTGTGCTGTTTATTAAATTACCGGGGTGTTTTTTCACAGATCCGTTTTGCCAGTCGTGCTCTTTGTTTCAGCAATGCTCCAATCAATTGAGAAATCAAGAAAGTTAACTCTGGGATCGAGGAATTACTTAGGCAAATGGAAAACTGTAATAATGACCTGAAAATCAACCAGAAAAAGGACCTGAAATTCCCCTTTAATCACTCCTTTGATACTATGATGCTAAGAGGCTTATTTGTACCTTGGAAGGTTGAATTTTCTCATCCCTTTTGAGAAGCAAAGCATAAGCAGCAAAACAAAGAGTCTCAAAACCAGGTATGAAATGTCACCAGGAAAACATGGCACAGTTACGCACAGATAAGCAAAAACAAAATACCAGTGATAACAGGTGTGTTTGGCAGGGAGGGTACTGTTTTTAAACTGCAGAGAAAAGCAATTAGAACCATCTAATACCCCCACCACTTTCAAAGGGCTGGTTTGTTTGATTTTTTTTTTTTTCTTCTTTTGGGATGAGGGCAAATTTTACCAACATTCAAAACAAATTTTCGTGATGCTCTTAATGCTTTCCCACTGGAAACAGAGGGCAGGTTGCTCTCCATCAGCATGTACCCAATGGGTTTCTACTGATGCATGCAGCACCCACGATGCATCTTGCTCTCACCTAGAGAAGAGGTGAGTTTTTTCCCTAGATAATCTGAGGCTCACTGGGGAAGCCCATGTATTATTCACTAAAAACTTCTACCATCCATTAAATTATTGCTTAATGTCAACATTTAATATTCCCCACAAGAACGGATATGTTTTGCTGCCCTTCAGAATAAATGTTTTCAGTAAAATCTCTCTAAGCACAGGTCACCCCCCCACAAAGAGGAAGAGTGAGCCAGCTGGGCAGGGACCTGCCCCCCCCCCCATGTTTTCCACCATCAGCTTTAATTTTACTGTTTTAACTCATCCCTCGGTGCCTGTGGTCGTAAAGAAAGTCCTTGACACAACATAGCAATAGTGAGACTGGCTGGAACACTCTGGGTGTAACTTTTCTTCAGAGAGGAAGGGGGACACCACTTAAACACCAAACAAAGGTTGGGGAAGCCCATCTTTCAGCCTGAATTACCAGCTGGAGTGAGTCATCTCCCCAGTTTCACATCCGCCATCACAGCCCTGAGGTCAGCAATGTCGTGGGTTTTACACACAATGACGCGAAACACCTTGGGGTTGGAGTTTCCTGGGGGACTGAGCCTGCTCCTTTTGTACACACTAAGGGAGCAGCAGCTATGGCACCCAGTGGAAGGGAAGAACAGCCCAGCCCTCTGCAGTTTCTGCTCTCCACAGCTGTGCTTACAGGAGACGTGTCCAAGCAGTTCGGTACAAATGTCTCTGTACTTTTTTAACTCTTCATGCTGCCAAACTGAAGACTTTCAGCTGTGTGGTGGTTTTCAGGATCTCTGCTCCTTTTCTTATTTTGTGAAGAACACAGAGATATAGCATCCTTGCCTTAAGCACTCCTTTCAAAGAAGCAGCAGAAAAAATGCCTCTATCTCCCAAGGGAAGGACTGAACTGAGTATCTCACTGCAAGCATCCTACAAGGTGATGCTGACAATGGTGTCGGCAGTTAATTCAGCTGCAATAGCTTCTATATGTCAGCATAGGTATCCAGCTGGAAACAGTCAGAGGCATCAATAGCAAACTCCCCAATGCTGGCACTGAAATTTATGGCTGGACTACCTCCCGATTATGAGCATGTACATGTTGCCTGAGATGGGAGTATTTGCCATCACCTCCCAGCCAACAACTCTTGCTCCTGCAAAAGTAGTACACTAAGAGTGGGATCTATGCAGCAAATTTTCACTATCTATTCCACCCTTGATAGTGTCTATAAATTATTTGGAGAAACCAGCTGTAAAATTGCTCAATTGCTGATGACATGAAACTGAAGGGAGTAGTAAATACAAAGCAAGTACAAGAGAGATCCAGAGGGATTCGGATCACTTATGTAACTAGGCCAATACACTGAAAATTAAATTTATTGCAGAGCAAACATAAACTATTGCTCAGTTATTGGAAAAGTGCAGAAGCAAAATAAATGCACTTCTGAACTGAAGCACAAGAGAATAGGACCGTGAAATAGCAGCAGACACCTATCAAAAATCTCTCTTAAAGGAAGAAAGCTCATCCAGCAGAGCCGCCGCTGTGTTGGGATCTGCAGTAACTGCAAACAGCACAGCTCTGGCAAGTGGTTGAGCAATTTGCTGATCACACTCTGCCCGGACACTACAGGGCAGGTATGAGAGCAGGCTGCACAAGGAGCCTGCAAATGGAAAACATCCCTTCTTAGCAGGCAGAGCTGCTGTTTGATTGCAAGCCCAGCCAAGGGCAAAGCGAGCTGCTCGAGAATGGGATGAGACGCTCCCAGACCCGCTGGCCATGACTGTAACAGCCAGGGGGGAACCCCAGGCACCTAAGCCAAATAAAAGCTCTGAACTGAGAAATGCACTGAGGCCAGAAAATGCATGAAGGGGTTCTGGATATCAATTATGACTTTCCCAGATTATCTAAGCAGGGACTCATTTGTCTCAAAGAGGCATGCAACATCTGTGTGTTACTTCATACATCTGTTAAACTCAGGAGAGTTCAGGGAGAATGGGATCACTACACAGCAGCCTGGTAATCCCATCAGGGACAGCCGTGACACCACCCAGGCAACGCTGTGACAGGGACATTGGGAGCTGAGGGAGCAAGGCAAGGGCACCTGCCTGACCCAAGCACCAGGAGTCCAGCAGCAAGGGCTGCCCCAGCAGGGATGACCACTGCCCAGCGGGATGGAGGAAAGGGAGAAGCTAGCAGCCAAATCTGGTCTATTCCCAGCATGACATTATCCCAAGGCTTTGCACTTCACCTACTTTGTGCAGATCCTTGGGATAATGGGGAGGAAGCGTGCCTGCCACCAGGCAGCTTCTCTGCCAGACTCCAAATCTTTACTCCCACAAATATCTCACCTGGGCCAGGCAACTTATTTCCTCTTAATCTCACTCTTGGAAATACCTGAGCTATTTTGGATGTAATTCCCTCCCATTCCAAAATAAATAAAATAAGCAAAAGCATCGCTTTAGCTAACCTTCTTGGGAAATTTAAGCACAGAGATGTATGATCTGGCAACCCACAAACAGATTATAAGGTCCCAAAGTGCAAGAAGTCAGTCAAAGGACTTTGCAGAGTTTGCTACCTGCATTGCATACTCCATTTTAAAATTACAGAGGCAGAGATAGGATCCCCACTATACAATATGTAAGAAGTGTCTAGTGGATAAAGAGAAGGTTGTGCTTCACTTTAACACAGCAGGCCACTGGGTTGGTATTTCTGCCTCCAGCAGTGAGCAATACCTGATGCTTACAGCAAGAGGGGACAGTCTCAGGCTCCTGTGCTGCCAGGTCCTCAACAATCCTGTAAGGTGCTGGATGCTCCCACTTCCCCCAACCTTCACAGGGCACCCAAGGATGTTCAAGCTTCCTTGGCCATTTGCAGAACCAAGGCACCCAGGAAACTGTGCAATGCCACAAACCATCTCTCCTCATTCCCCAGACAAGCAGTTATGTCCCAAAGGATAAAACTTGTTTAGTTCTATTTTCATATGAGTAACAGAGCATCTGACATAAAATTACATAATCTCTATAAATACATAAATAAATAAATAAGTAGCTTTGATGCTTGGCTCGACAGCACCTACTAAACATGAAAGGAGAGAGGAAACTTAAGGAAAAGATTAATTTTTAACTGGAAAACACAGAATGGTCTCAAAAAGTAAAACGATTATGATAAAGTACAATATTGAAAAGGTAATTAAAAATGTTATTAGACATAGTTTCAGGAGAATAGAAAATGAAAAAAATTAACAGCATTGATAAGCCAAATCTCCCACTTCACGTAAAACATTATTGTTTATAAATGTGTACCACATTTCACCATATATTATCTCCTCCAGAAAAGCTCCCATTTTTAATTTTCCACTTTTTTCTCACAAATATAATATAGTTAGCTGACTGCATTAGCTCAATCATTGCCTCTCCATCCACACAGGAATTTACCTAAATGCTCTTCCCCGTTGTGCCCCTCAACAGCAGTCTGCTATCCCAGGGCAGGCAGTCTCACAACTCCTGGCTCCCCTGGGGTCCCTTCTGAACCCATGAGCACCCTTGGTCCTGTCTGAGGGAGAGAACAAGGCTTCCAAAATGTCGAGGCTCTCCAAAATGAATGAAAATTGACAATGAGAGACAGGGTCAGGAGCCAGCAGGCTCGCTGCCTCTCGTCTGCCTGCAGCACGGGGGACGGGAGGGGGCCGGATGGAGCCTGGGGACACAGGGACAAATAGGGGACACGGGGGGCTTGTCAAGGAGAGATTTAGGATTCCTGTGCTTGGGTAACACAGGCACACACAAATTCATTGAGAAAGCTGCTTTTAACATCTAATCACAAATTACTCATTTTCTATCTGAGGCTCTGCTGGGTTTTTTTCCCCCCTCTGCCTGATTTTAGCTCATAATTCCACCACGCACCAAGGCTTCTTCTCTAGGATCCTGCTGAATCACAGTGCTGAATTGGGAAGTCTCCCGAAATGTGTTTTCTCCTACAATGCCTATTGCAGGATTTCTACCAGCAGCATCCAGTGGTGAAAAACAACCCAGCAAGAAAAAAACCAGAAACTGACGGGTCTAGTTTTTTTTTTTTTCTTCTCCTTCCATCCTGATAAGATTTCAAAACAGACATCAGTTCATGAATAAAGAAAGGTTGTTTTGTTTTTGTTTCCAAGACAATGAAGTTTTGTACATTTTTAGTGCCAAGGAAAATAGATACAGAAGAAAAGGAATGAAAGCAGCATGGGTGCTGTAATTTCCATTTTCCTGAGCTCCATCATCTCCAGGCTATGCTTCACAAAAGGAAGGACTGGGTCTTCCTGGGCGTCAAAACATGTGATTTTATGCTATACTGAAGTCAATGGGACAAAGGCACATACTTAAGTTTGAACAGCCTCTGAAAGACCTTCACTCAGCCCAGGGCTTCCTTTCGATGGGAAAAATTCAAAATCGAAGAACTACTGTAGGACCATGAGCCACAGCACCTGATTGGGACTTAAAAGCTCTGCAGAGGAATAAAAAGATGGCAGGAGAGGGTTAACATCTGTAGCAAGGCTTGAAATGTAGCAATCAAAATAACTGCATTTGGATGAGAAATGCTAAAGATTAAGAGCTTGCCTTCAAGAGCAGTGATCGGGTAATTGAGTCTTGGTTCTTTGCAGCTTACAATGAAACCGAAGAGAAAGGCGAGATGGATGGTAATTGCCACAGGTATGAAGTCTGGGTGCAGCTGTGAGCACACGGGGTCAATAGTGATAAACACACCAATCCATACGGTTTCTGACACAAGGTGCTCTCCTCTTATGTTTGCTGAAGCTGAATTACTGCCATCTCTCACCCACTCATTCTTTTCCCAGAAGAGGAATGCAGCAATGCATTATACACCTTTGTGTAAGCAGGGCTGGTTTGTTCAAACATGCACGGCTACACATCCCTAAAGACACGTTCCTCAGGAAACCCCAAACTGACCCCACAGCCCTGGACAAGCTCTCAACTCTTCCACAACCAAACTGGGCTTTTAGCGTTGCAGGTACCAACAAAACAAAGTCTACCCAACAAGCAAATGCATATTTAGGATAACAGCTAACACCCTTTCAAGTCAAATGTCTACTCAAAAACTATCCTTACCAAAGGCCTCCTCTTACCAGAGCTTACTACACCCAGCTTCAAGTGAAGTCAACATCTACTGTGCTGGCAAGAACTCTGTGGATAGGTTGTTCTGAAGGAACAACATTCATTTCTAAAGGCAGACTGTGCTTCCAGAAAAAAAAAAAAACCACAAACAAAAAACCCACAAACCAACAAAAAACACCTCTGTTCATGCTTGCACAGACTATGGCTCCTACCTCTGGTCCCAGGCCCATAAGAGACCCCTTCAGCTCGTTCAGACGATGGCATGTGTGTGGAGCTACACTTAGAGAAGAAGAAGAAGAAACGCTCAAGAAAGTATAAATGGAACCATTAATTTCTCTCTGTCACTAGCATTTTCCTCACCATCGACCAAGTTAACATCCCAGTACCTATTTATATCCATGGCACCCCAGAATTCATTCCAGAGACATCAGAAATAACTTCCACCTCTTGCAAACAACTCACACTCCTCTGCTGATTACCAGGTCATTCCAGCTTGAGGGTCTTTGAATACATAGCTCCTGACCTGGAACTAATGCCTCAAGCTCCAGCTGCCACTGGAAACATCTTCAGTGCTCTGGGTTCATTTTACCATTTAAAAACTCACTTTGAAATGATCTCAACTTAGGAAAATTGAAGAGTTACATTTCTGGGTGAATGTCACCTGGGCCATGACTCAGGAAAGCAGGTACTGAGCTCCTGCTGCCACTGGCAGGATTCTAGCATGTACCCCAAATCCAGCAGGCGCTCGAGTGTTTCCTAAATACCAGGATCTGGGTTTAAAATAATTTCTAGCCCTTGGGTCACCCATGGTGGTACCCACTGGGTGCCCCACAAAAGGCAATCCCTGCCTCCAGAAGCCTGTGGCACCTACAGTGGAGGCTCTGTGGCCTTTCCTGAAGAAATCTTAATATTTTTCCCATTCATTCCACCTATTTTTTCCCCCTGCTGCTTCATTCATCACTATTTATATCCCAACTGACTTGAAATAATTGATCCCTGCCCGCTCTGAAACTGTTCTTTATGTACTTGTAGATACTGTGTCTCCTCAGTCGAATCCTTGCACAGAGCTCATCCTCAGCCTTTTTTATTACAAGTTTTCTGCTTCCAAATATTTTTATGGTTTCTTTTGTTGATCCCTTCTGACTGTTTTCTAGAATATCCATTTAGATTAACAATGGTACCCATAAGTTAATACAGCACAGGAAGCAGCATTGGAAGCAAAGCATAATAAATTACCCTGCTTTGTATCCGACATGCCTGCTACTCACTAGAGACTGGAGACTTTGGATGCCAATTCCAAGGGAACTTGGAGAGGTTTGGCTTTCAAAAAGCACAATTTTTCACCTCCCAGAAGCACAGTGTGTTTTTTAATCAAAAAAGTACCCAGTATCAAGGATCACTTCTGAAATATAAGCAAGAAAAAAAACCCCATCTGGTTATTTTAAGCAGACTTCTCACAGCTGGAGATGGAGGTTCAAGCCTCAGTCCTCTCTCTGAGGACAAAGACATGGGTTTGTACAGCAGGTTGTTAGTCTTCAAATAATAAATGTATTTCATGTCTTTGATTGCCAGCTACTGCTGCTTCTCACTTAATAAGGATTTGGGAGAAAAAAGAGGTCAGTAACAAATGCAACCATATACATCCAGAACATCAAGTATGTTTTGGTATTCCAAATAAGAGTTTAAACAGCACATGAATCCTTCTCCCAGCTGTCTTCACCAGCATGAATTTAGCACTGACACATAGGGGAAAAATGGGTCCATCGATACCCACATCTCTGGGTGATGTGGCAGAAGAAGGCTTCTGCACAGGCCTGGTCCTGAGCACACCCAAGACAGCCAGGTCTTAACAGCCTCTCCAGGCTGAGACCAACATAAAATCCACTCATCTACTCCAGTACTGATCAGTTGGATCAATTACTCTTTGAGCAAAACTTGTGTTTTAGAGGAAACTGGCAACAGCATTAGGATGCTAAGGTTAATTATTTAAATAAAAGACTGTTTAAACTTCATTTATAACAAAATGTGAAGTTCATTCCTGTTTAACATGTTCTCCAACACTTTTCCCAACGTGCTGTGCTTGCTGGGCTAAAGCTTCTTTGACATGCATAACCAGTACATGGGGTCAGGGGCTCAGATCAGCCAACCACAAAGTTTTTTATTTCATCTGCCAGCCACCCTCTTCCCCCCTTTATGTGTGACTGGCTGAAAAAGCCCACTGTATATATTTTCAAACCATAATTCTTTTTATTTGCTGTCAGCTTTCTGAGCCTCTGAAGCACACATGCTTCGTAATTTTGAGATCTTTTGCACAGCCACAGCATGTTAAAAACTGATGTGTGTGGTGGGGGGGGATTTTTAGAAAAGGAAGAAAATTAAATGAACACAGGAATTCTTCTGAAATCTCAGGGCAGTAGCTGGGACTATAGAGGGAGTAAGGAAACAGCCCCCGACACACTAACAATAAAATCACAGAAGCTGGCAATAGTGTCACTATTCAAGATGGTCACAAGCACCGCCCCAGTAAACTGGTGGTCTACAATCATCATCACCAACCACCACTGAAAAAGAAAAAACCCTGTAGGTTATATACTGACAGCAACATGCTTTCAGTGCTTCTTCTGCCAAAAAGGGAAGCAGGTTTAAAATCCACAGTCAAAGACAGACCTTTGTGGTCACATTTTCAATCGCACCAGTTCTGTCCCCAACACCATTCAAGCTGATGTGAAACAGAACAATGTCAATCTCTTCCATCTGTTTAGCTATTTCTTCTTACTCTGAATTTCCAAGTTCTCCCTTGAGAGGCCAGGAATAACTGGTTAATCAAAAACACCCTGTGGTGTGGGATAAAAAAACCACTAACTGATTTTGTTTTTGGAGTCTAGCATTCCTGCCTGCAATCCGCACTAACCCCAACTTTAGTTACATGATGGCATCACCCTGCTTTGGGTGGCTGAAGAACTTGGATTTTCCTGTTTACACTCAAGTTATCAGCTGATATTCTAGAAACAAAAGAAGTGTTTAAATCCTTCCTACATTATGCTTTTAAACCACCACTATATTAAAAGTTACATAATTAAATAAACAGTTCCCATGGTCCTACATAACCAATGCTTTCCACTAAAAAATTCTGCTTTTTGTTTTGATTTGGTTTTGAAGGCAACTATCTAACTCATAGCTCCTTGGTTTATCCTTGCTTTTGAGAAAAGTTGTTTTAAGTAACCAGATTAATAATGCTGCAACACTAATTTTCATTTTCATGGGAAAATTATTTACATGCTTCCATTGCTGAAAACTGATGGAAGATATCAACCATCCTCTCTCTCAGAGCTGTTGAATATGCAGAACCTCAACAGAACTGGTCTATGTGATTATATATCAATTTATGTTTATGCAAAATTTAATGTGAATGTATCTTTACCTTAAAGGCAATAATCTGTTCCTTGCAAATACACTTCATTCTGTTATTGAATGTCTTGCCTAATGAATAATCGCAATAATTAATTTTTATAAAAATGTTCAGGAAAACTCTCAGGCTATTTTTAAACCAGAGGATTTTACCACATAAAAATGCTGCAAAGAGAAATACTGTTCAGCTTTACAAATTGCTATTAAATGCTTTGTAAAGCAATGGAACAGCCAACTCCCTGCCCACCCTTTTGGGCAATCTATTTCTGTAACCTCCACATCCTTGCAAAAGAAAGCAACCTATTCCTACAGGAGAAAAAGGAGAGAATTCTATAGGGGCTTCCCCATACTACTCATTCAATATCCATGAAAACCTTATTATTTATGATTTCTCCTTCAAGGAAGGACGTCTCTGGAAATATAATACCTAAAGTACTGTTTTAGAGGAAAAACAACCAATAGACTGCTCAGGATCACTAAAGCAGCTTTACACACAAAACTCACATTGTTTTCATTAGATTACAACTCAAGGAAATTCCTGTGTTGGGGAAGAACCCAACAACCACACAAGTTCTACTGACAGCCAGATGTGCAAAAGCTAATTCTTTGAAAAGATCAGATCCTCTAGAGGTAGCAGCAAGAAAAAATAAAGTATGGGAAACCCTTTCCTAGGGGAAGAGAAAAAATAAATAATTGACAGACAGATGCAAAGCTGAATCTTGTTGTTTCTCATAATGTGCTGTTCTAAAGTGTTTTTCAGATTGTAAACAAAATACACACGTAGTAGAAAGTGTAGATTGAATTAAAATGACATTTTTAAAGATAGCAAAAGCCAATTATTAGAATTCTTTTTTAAAAGTTAGATGCATAAATGAAAATTTTTATGAGCTACAAATGTTCTAGCCCAAACTTTTAAGATGTGCTTTTTTTATTTTTTTCATGCTTACAAATTCTCTTACTCTTTCTCCTCATCAGGCCATGCTTTTCCTTCTACCTTCCTGCTTAAGACTCCCCTCACACAGCTAATGTGCAAGTGGCAGCCAACATCCTGCCACATGGATTTATAAAGGTAACTCTTTGACATAAATGAGCAAAAAGGCTTTCAGGCCTGCACCATCATTCCCTATCCTTTTTGCCTTTCTTTGCCTGCCTCCTCATCCCCCTTTCCTGTGCTCCAGACTTCTCCTTTGATAAGTCCTCACTGTACCACCAGCCACCTATAACTCCATCATTGTACCTTGAAAACCGACATGCAGACAGGACAGACTCAAAGTTATCACTCAGCTTTCTCTCAACAAAGCCCAGGGGCAAAGGGGGAAAAGAAGATGAGCCCAGCAGGCAGACACAGAGGATTAGCTTCAAGCACTGCCCAACTGCAGGTTTTTCCATGCAATTCCTGATAGACTGGCTAGTGCCTGAACTCTGCATCTTCCTAATAACACCTCCCTCCCAAAAAGGGTTGTTTTGTAGCTGAGAAAAACACCTTCTGTGATGAAAAGCACTGAATGCTTGATGAAGGTCAATGTCACTGTGCCCATGGTGAGCAAACTATTTGCATGACCTTTCTGCAAAGCACAAGGAATACAGTGACTTCTTGGGGTCTTGCAGGTGTTACAGCCGACTTAGACACCATACGTTAAACTCCAGCACGACGGCACAGGCACTACCTTTCCTGGGCTCCAAAATTAGACTGAGCACTAGTTCAGCTCACATACCACTCCTAAACCCATTCTTGGTGCCTGAAACCCATTAGAAGGCCATCACAGGCAGAGAAGCAACTTGTGTGAGCAGACCTGTGTTTGCATCTGCATGGCCGGTAACAGGTGTGGAGAACAGGATACATGCTTATTTTGAGGTGGCACAAACTATTCTGTACATGCTACAAACATTAGTGGGACTGCAGTTTTGCCATAGGTGGCTCAAGTCATCCTCCCCTCTGCACATGCAGAGCAAATACCAGCTGTCACCCTGCAACACCACCAGCACACACAAGCATTCCTCTTCAAAGCACTGCCCAAACACTCACCCAGTAATCCTGCCAGCACTTCTGAGAAGCAGACACCTCTGTTATCCCCAAATTACTGACTGAGAAGCCAAGGGATGGAGCTGGAGGCTTGAATATTCAAGGAGACCGAGAGGCACTAGGAGTGGCATTCAGCTACCCCAAATTCCCAGGCACCTGTATGTAGACGCAGGGATGCAAGCACCACACTTCTGAATGAGCAGCCCTCCTCAGGACCAAACAGCTGCCCCCTCTCCACAACACCAAGCTGCAAAAAAAAACCACAAACCCAGGTCTCTGCTGGACAGACACAACAAGGCAGCAAGATCAAACAGCAAGGTGAGCAGACACCTGTCTGAACTCATACCAGTAAATACAGGTTGTACATGTTCAGAATTTTAACCAAAGCAAAAATACGAAAGCTCTTCCCATGGCCTGAACAATTCACCTATGCTGGCCAAAACAGTTGAATTACATATTTATTTGCAGAGCAGGAACACAGGTTCTTTTTCTTGTTCTTTCAATTTAACACACTTGACTGGACAGTCCTTGAGCAAAGTGACCTAAATTTGAAGTTAGTCTTGCCTCGAGACAGGTGTTGGACTAGATGCTCTCCAGCAGTCTGTTCAAGCTCCAGTCCTTCTCTGGCTCTCTCCACCATGGCACTGGAGCACTTTTGGCACAGGTGATTTGCAATGCTCAGAGTGCAATGCTACAAACCATGCAAATGTCCATAGCCCACATCTCCCTTCTGGCTCCTTTCTGGTCTTGAGCCCCCTTTAACCCACTACCTGAGGGAACCACTCGTGCAGGTGACTCTGCATGGGGGAGAACCACATCTGAAGGCAATCCAGCCCTTCTGAGGTTTGTCTTAAACCACCACCAGGAGAAAAGCTAGTAAAATGATGCATTTTGGAGAACAATAGGACACGGGCCACAAACACAGGAAGCTGGAATAGCTTCAGGCAACATGGCTCACAAGCAGGCAGCAAACTGAAGAGCATTCAGCTAGAAGGAAGTCAAATGGAGCCAGTGCTGAGAAGGGGAAACAACGACAACACAGAAGGAGAGAAGAGGGAAAGGAATGAAGGAAGCTGTGGAGAAGAGTGAGGATTTTCCCTGGTCACTCAACAGAATAAGCCAGATTGGCAACTGGTGCAAACTGGTCAGACGTGTCTCCATCTGCACAGCTGGCCGTGCTGGGCATGGGTGAAACTCAACTATTGGTGATGTGGCTCTAGAAAGGAAAGCTACTGGGGCACCAGCTGTTTTGCCAGCACACACACCCAGATGCTGACAATGCTGACTGTGGAACATCCAGTGCCATTTTCTCCCCTTTCTTACTTAAACAGTTTCTGCAAGTATTTAAGCTCCTGCATTCAGAAGCCTGTGATGAGCACAATACATGAGTTTTTACAGCGAAGAAAGGAAAAAGAAATTAGATGGATGATGTTTCCTCATCTAACCTTTTCTCAGGCTGTGCTCCACACCGCCGGCACAAACAAATCCAGCACACAAGAAGCTCGAAGATCTACTGCAACAAGCTTTCTCTAGTCCTGAACTAGTTTAGTATTTCCAGTCTCTGTGCCTAGTGACACACAGAGTACTTGCCTTCTCATATGGCACATAACACGGCAGGCAGCCGCTCCTTAAACCACTGTACTTAAATACAGCTGATGTGGAACAACTACTATCCTGTAAAATGTTATAATGAAAGAACTACCAGAGCCTTTTAGTACAATTCCAGAAATGATAGAGCTCCTTCTTCCTTCATACACTAATTGCACTGAAATTGCATCCAATGAGTCCATGCATATTTAATCAGGTCTGGGGCTGCTGAACACACTGCTATTGCATGGGGTGCTATCAGCCAGAGCCATAAATTATTAACTTTGCCAACTAAACTTCTGCTGAATAATTTTAGGTTGGCAGTGCGTTGTTTGACTGAGGCAAAGCTTGCTTTGTGTATCCCCTTATCATTAATATTCTTCCTGTGTTTCCTACGGCACCAAAGTGCTGGGAAGGGTCACTGCTCAGCTCGAGACAAGGCCCCCAGGGAGGATGTGGTGCCTCAGACAGACTGTATTATATGCCATCGCTGAATATTTTCCTAAGCAAAGCACCTCCTCTCGGGTCATGTCTAATCTCATCACTAATTATACCTCTTTGTTAAGGCCAAAGAACATATCTGGTAGTCATCTTTATTAGGCAAAGATTAATAAATAGCCATGATCCTGCTTTTCAGCCTTCCAAGTAACACGTACAGCACAGCTAAGCACTAGGAAAAAAACACAGGGAACAGATCCAATAAAAGAATCTCTGCCTTCACAAGGCTTTGCTCATTAAATAAAATGAGGCTGTGAGAGCTCTGCTCTGGGTACTCTCCACAAGCTCACAACCCACAGCCCATGGTAGGAATGAGGCTGAGCACACCAGCTTTGTCCCTAGTTTGGCACCACCTCCACTGTCCCCTTCCTGAGCACCCCCACCAATGCCTCCCACTTGCTCCCACCCCTTCCACTGCCACCCCACCAAAGAGCACCCAAGTTCTGCAGGCAGCTAGCAGGCACTCACAGGCGGGTGCCAGCGCTGGCTGCTGGCAGGGGTACACACCAGGGCAGCCTCAGCTGGGGAGTGGGGCTGCCTGGGGCAGCAAGCACGTCCAGCTTGAGCTGTGCTCTGTGGGAAGTGCAATGGACCTCTGCTGACCCATGCAAGAGCTACTATAATAGCTATCAAATAAGATCCACAACAAGCAGCCTTTTTTGGGTAGAAGGGGTGCTACTCACAAGCTGCTGTTGCTGAGAAGCAGAATTGGCAAGCTCTTATTTCCAGCTTTCACACACCTTTTATTAGGGAATAATGGGGTTAAAACCATCAACTCCAGCTGCATCAAGATTCATTCCAGGTTGCTAGCCCACAACTACATGCATTTTGAGACTCTCAAAATAAATGCATTGTAGACGTATACACTATCTTTATCCAACTTTCATTATTATTAATGCTAATTACTCCCTAACATGAAGTGCTCCCCATGGAAGATGCAAAACATACCCTTAGCTGTCAGTCTGCACAACAGCTGGTGGAGCTGAGAGAGGCAGGCATCTGCTTACCAGGGCTTTTTCCTGACAGGGAGGCAGCTTACAGTAAGGGTCACACCTCACGTTACGAATCAGTGGACCCCCGAGAAAAAAAAAGGAAATTTTGAACCAGGGAACAAAGCACAGATTTTATGCAGACCAGTATTTGCTATTCATCAAGCAATATGTACCAGCTCACAATTGCTATACCTCCCTCTTAATAGGCACTCTTTCCCAAAAAGTGAAGGCAATCAATGCTACCAGCTCTGTTAAGGACCACACAAAAGCCATGCCAAACCCACTGTTCAGTGAACTGAACTCTGTGCAAGTCCCGTGGAAATTGGCGCCCTGGACCATAATCCCCCACGTGCATTCCCATCACTAGGTTTATACATAATTTGTGTCCAAATTCAAGGAAACCAGCAAAAGGAACCACCCTAGCTCAGCTGATGCAAACCCCTTGGCCCAGGCAGCTCTCAGTCAGCCCAGCAATACTTAAACACCAATTTAACTGGTTTGCAGTCACACTTTTGGTTAACCAGATGTAACCTGGGGTAGGAACCAGGTCCCACCTGGGCACCCAAGCAATCCCACTGACCTTGGTGGAAATCTCACAGAAGTCCACCAGCCCCACCCTGGCCCTGGGGAAGTCCCGTGTATGGGACCACATCCGGCCAAGCTACTGCTACCCCAGCCCACCCCATCTGCAGGTAACAGCAGAGGCTTGCTACACAAGAAGAGCATAAACTCACATTTCTGGCACCTGGCAGCCCAAGAAAGGGATCCTATAGATCAGAGCTGTTGTGCAGGCTCGTGCCATGATCTTTTTCTCTCAATGGCAGACATTCATTGGCTCTCCCCCAAGAGTCCAAGAAGAAAACTAATCTTGTCACTCACAAGATCAAAGTGTCAAGGTTGCTGGCAGAGGAATTTGGGTGCACAGTGGTGGAAATGCTCCCAGGAGCAGCAGCCTGAGAGCCAAGTGTCCTGAGCAGGCAAAGAGAGCTCTTTCCTGTCTAGCCCTCTCTGCAGCAATTTGGGATGAAAATGAGGTCTTGGAGTGGGAGGAGGAGGACAGCTGGGTGGGAACGGCTACTGAAGGAAGGGACATGAAGCAGCAAACCGCTGCAGGCTCTCACCAACCAACCCCACTGTCGTCCTGAAACTTGTAAAGATGAAGACCTCCCTGTTTCAGCCATAATGCTTCTCCAGCTGTTACCTGCATCTGAGATGTCACCCTGTTTTAAGCTGCAACAGCACCCCAGCAAGCACTCTGAAATAAATGGACCTCCCTGCAACAGGATCCAGTGACAGCCCTGTGTCCTTACAGGAAGCTTCTGCTCACACCCTCCCCTCTGTGCACAGCACCAAGAGCTGTACATTCCCAGTATCTGTGTGCTGTGACACAAGACCATGAATGCACAAGTACTGCTGCACCAGATGCTGGAGTTTGTAAGGTCACCACTGAACACAGATTTGCAATTTGCAAATCTGAACACAGTGGTAGTACCGTATCTTGCACAAGCGCATTCACAAATGCCCAGTCAGAACAAAAATCAGCATTTTGGTTAAGGGAGGCCAAAGGGCAGGCATGAGCTGCCAGAGGGGGTGAGCAGTGGGAACGTTTAACTGGAAGCACAGGGACACCAGACAGAGGGCTTGGGGAGGAAGCCAAGAGGAGCCATCATGATAGAAAAGACAGTAACTGAAGACCCACACCATACTGATACTGAAATACAGCACACTTTCAAATCACCCATGTATGGAAGAAGGGGAGGGTTTGACACAGCTGCAAGTAAGAAGCACAGAAATTGAGCTGAAGCGATCAAAGTACTGTTGGTATAATGTTCAAATACAACTGTGCAATCAAAGCACCTCCCATCTGAGGCATGTAGTGAGAAGCCAGCCCAAGCCCACTCATGTGGTTCATGAGATCACCAGTGGCAGCACAATTACATCCTTCCGTAGGAGCTACTTATTACTGAAGCACACCATATCATGTTTTCTCTTGGCTCACAAGTACCGGTATTTTAAGAGCCCTACAAACACACTGCTACTTTAACAGCTTTTGAGGAAAAAAAAAAAAAAACAAACCAAAAATCAAACCAGGAGAGAGAGAGAAGGATGATTTTCCCCACCTTATAAGCCTGTCTCCAAAACACACATTTATGACACAGACCCCAGTTGCTCTGCTCTTACACTGATTTCTTTGGAGTGCCATGCGGTGTAAGTACATCACAGCACTACAGTTTTACAGCTGTATTTCTTCTTTCAGTTTTTTAAGAGAGGGATCTGCTGCTTCAGTAGTCAAACACTAAGCCAGAGGGATGCAATGATTTTAGTCCTGAATTAAAGATATTGGACAGATAGGACATTAAGCACCATGGTGAGCACCAAGACAGTCAGACCCTCATGGTCCCATACAGGAGCAGCAGTCAGGATCCATTCAAAAGTCTTTGCAATAGAAAAAAGAAAACACTAGAAGGCAAGGACAAACACCTGGACACAGAGGCTTAAGGAATAGGGGGCAACTCCAAGTATCTGCCCAGCACCGCAGGTGTATCTCCTCTGTGACCAGCCCACTTTCCAACATGCCCTGGCATAACAGATGTGAGGCTCTGCAAGTGGAACCAGAGACAATGGTTCATGCAGCACAGAGCTATCAGTAAGGTTAAGTTTACAGACACCCTGAATTGTGCAGGAGTGTTGATCTGCTGGAGGGCAGGAATGCTCCACAAAAAGCAAGCTGGAGAGGTGGGACAAAACCATGCTCAGAAGAGCATGTGAGCACACAGTACAAGCTGCAGCAGAATGACATGACATGTCTCCTAAGCTGCTGCTTCGTTTTGAAATAGGTGTTTACATCCACTATGCACAGTACCATGGTATTTGGATCCCCCAAAAAGAGTAAGTGGGAGGATGGGGGAACAGAGAGGTAGATGTAGATGTATTACAGCTTAGTAAGGGGACAGAGGCAAGTTAGATTGGCAGTGACAACATAAAATGCTGCACAAACATATACAAATAGCTCTTTTCTAAAATGAAAGAAATATATGGCTTGCTTATGGCCACAAAAAGCACTGCATTCAGCATATTTATGGTCTGTGTGTTAGTTTTCCACATTAAGATGACTGCCAGTGCCTTCCAGGGTTCTGAAAACTTAAACTCTCACTGGAACCCAGCTTCTGCAGATTTATGTTTGTATCATGTAACCTCTGTGAACCTATGCTGGTATAAATGACTAAACTGCTCTGAAATAGGATTATATCACTTCTAGCACGAGCAGCGTGTGTAAATATTGGACTAAAGTTTCCAGAGCAGTCTAGCCAGAAAAAAATAAACCTGTGCTCAGCCAGCTGGAACTGGAAACAACAAGCGCTTTTTTTCTTCTTAATAATGAAAAGAATTTACTGTCACAATGAATTGGCATAAATACATGTGTTGCTATACTCATTTTTATGCATATGTATTTACTGTATTTTTATGTAAGAACATTAGGGATGTTTACGACCACCCATAACTGCATCTTCAGAACCCTTGCAATGCCCCCAGTCATTTCATACAAAAGCCAACTTCTGCCAAATAGGGGAAAAAACAAAACAAAACAAAACAAAACAAAAAAAAAAAAAAAAAAACAAAAAAAAACAAAAAGAAAATCACATCACAACAATTTCATCTTTCAGTGCAAAAAAAATTTGTTTGCAATCAAATTCCAAGCGTACCAGTCTGGTGAATGCAAGCCTGTTTAAAATCCATTTTTTGGAACTCAAAGTATTATCTGGCTCCTGCAGTAGCTCTTGATCTATCAGTTGTCCTTGGTTCTGCAAGGAGAAGGAGTTTGCCAATGGCCACAGAATGCTCCTCAGAGATCAGACCTCTAGGGTTCATCTGATTCATTGCCTGACTTTTGCCAAGCCACATCCTCTCCATGTGTCCATCAAAAACCACTTCACTGGCCCAGAGGCCTTGCCTGCAGAGCTGCAGCACAGCATACATTTTCAGCTCTCCATACCTGGGTCCTTCACTCCTGACCTCTAACTGACTTTTCCAACCAGGCATGGCTGCGTTCATCTCCAGAGCGATCACATTCCACACTGGGATGGAGAGAGCAGTTGGTTGCGTACCTTCCACTCCTGCACTATTTTGGTAAGCTTGCTGGGACACTTACATATCAAGCAGAGAGCACACTATATATGGGAGCATCTACCAATGCATTCAAGTCTTTCAACCCATAAGGAGCAATCTGATCCTATCCCACAGCATCAACAGCCAGTAAGTGTAACTTCTGTCACAACAGCTGACAGACTAAAGCACAAGTAACAGCACACCAGGCAACGGGATCCCCAGCAGGTGCCTTCCCCTGCCAGTTGTTGCACGAAGGGCAGGAATGTTTCCCTGGCCCCAGCGCACTGCCGGTGAGAGAATGCTTCCCATCACCCTCAAGAATGAAGTGTGCAGCACGGCATTAGATGTCAAGCTAAAATAGTTCATTTTAGAGTGGAGTATTAGGTCTCATCCCTCCCCACATGCAAGTAATCCTGCAGCATCCTGAAGTGTGGGGCCCAAGCCAGCTCCAAATTAAGTCAACAAGAGCTTTTTCACTGACATACCTGCAAGCTGGCTCAGACCACAAGTGACCACAAATGCCGTCCCTAGAGGCTGGAAGAGTAGGTGGACATTTGGTAGGTCAGTGGTGACCGTCCAGGATCAAGCGTTAACTCAACACACAGAGACACCCTTCCATACGTACCCAAAACATGCTTTGCCTGTTTTGACAACTGAGGTTCAGTTTCAGTTACTGGTAACGCAGAGGTAAGTGCAATACAGCGTATTAAGTAAAAATAAAACAATCTTTTCTTCAGATCCCCTCTTGGTAAATCTTTTCCTGCGAAGTGGAAGGAGGCTAATTTTCACTTCATGTGGGAATTAAAAAGGCATTGCATATTAACACTTTTATTCTATTTTCTTGCCAAAGCTGCCATTTCTCATAAGCTGTATTAAACCCTAGGCTCCGAGTCTGAGAAGATGGTGCTGCTCAGTGCTGTGAAAACAATAAGACTGTGCGTGTGGCTGAGCAGCATCCCCTGCCCTGCTGGAGCTAAGTAAATTATAACCTTCACTACTTTCAGAGGAACAGTTCCAGCTGCAGAGAAATGATTCTTTCAAATGACAATATAAAATGATACAGTCAAGCTGCCCAATTTCATTCCCAGAGAGATTTTCTCTTGGGATGCAATCTGGTTCGAAGTAGAGGGAGTTATCTGAACACTGCATCAGAATACAGAGGATAGAGCTGTCAGCAGTGGTTTCAGCCTCTTGCAGAGAACATTCCTCAATATACATGAAAACACTCACACATAATTACTGAAAAGGAAGGGAGTCACCTCAAATGTTTTTCTGTGTCCCTGAAAGGCTCCCTGAATGAGTTAATATTCTTTCATTATGTTTCAGCTGTTGCCACTGCAGTAGGCTCCAAGGGCAGGATTTAAACTCAGGAGGAGGAGAGGAGCACCCCACCACAAGGAAAATAAAATGTAATTTCCAATGGACACTGTTTGAGCCCTGAGGAACTCAAGGTGGGTGCTCCATCACTGCAGTGTCCTGCAAGGTGTAGTCCCCAAGCCTGCTCTGGCTCAAAACAGTAAGAGTGCTCTGTGACTGAATCAGGCCTTGGTATCCCAATAAAGTCTTCATGCTGTCCTACAAAAACCTTCAGCCTAACTGGGACGGCAGTCCTATGCTTTCCTTGAAGGAAAGATCAAGGAGCTTAGAAAGATGGTAACAGAAATATTCATGTCAATTGCAGAAGATGGTGGGAAGAAATGTAGTGTGGAGACTGGCTGAAGGAGCCAGTCCCAAGCACCAGGTCAACCTGAAAGAGTCTCAAGGTGCCTAACGAAAGCTGCCCAGCAAGAAAGTCCATCTTGCAGCAGCAGAAAAACCCACAGCTGATTCTAAGAACTTCGGCTGCTGTTGATGGGGGGCTTTGTCTATTTGTTTTTTGGGGGGTTGTTAAAAGAGACTAAACAAAAAGTCTCACAGTAGCTGTTTGCCTGGCAGAGTTGAAGGTTACCTCGTGGTACTACCAGGGAGAAAGCAATGGTCTCTCTTGCTCCTATGCACCAGCAAATTCCCTGCCATCACTGCCAACAGGCTGGCCAGTGCTCACAGCAGGCAATTCTGGCAAAACGGGCTGGTAGCAGAGAAGGACACAAGTCAACTAGCTGATCACATCTCACTCCCTCACACATTCATCAAACTGCTTTTTGAGTCAAAAACCTCCTTATAGTCAGTCGGCTTGCTGGAATAATTGGATAACTGCAAACCAACAAAGCAACAGTGTTACAGGTATTTACTAATACTTCCACTGGTATTTCATATAAATCATTTTGCAAAATCATAGATGAATATAGAAGAAAAATCCCACACTATCAACCTGTATTTACAGGAGCCTCTTAGAAGCACCACTGACTTTTAGTTTCCAGGGTAAGACATAAACCAAGGGTCTGGGCTGCTGTATTGGGTGAATAAAACCACGGTAAACCAGATTCAAATCAGAAGCCTACTAACTCAGTTAATCCATGCTTATCTTGAGTTACCCTGTTGGAAATGACTACTTGGGCTTGCAACAACTCTCTTCCAAGAAGAACTCACTCATCACTTCATCTTCACCAGCTCTGAACACCCCAGAACAGGAGATGTGACCTTTACAGGATGCAAGTACACAGGAATAACTGGAGGGGCCATAAAGCAGACGTTATCAGCAAATGCACCTGACTTCTAAGATCATCTGAAAAGAGAAGAGCAAGTCTTTGCTGGCATCCTGGCCATAACCCTCAAAAGCCCTACCTTGTGGGCTTAGCACTTGTCTCTCCATGCCATGGGTGAGTAGCTAAGAGGACCTTTTACCTTTTTTGCCTTGTGAACATGGCAAGGAAAAAAACAAAAAGCAGCAAAGCTTCCCCTGTCAGTTAATTCATGCAATGCAGGCAGCAAGAACTAACCCATCCAGGACAGCAGTGGGAATGCTCAGAAGAGTCTGTAAAAGCTGGGAGTGCACCCAAGCAATGGATCAGCAGGGTGACCCCTCAGCCAAGAAACAAGACATCGAACATCACTTCCTCTTCTGCTTTCCCAGGTGCTTTGAAAAATGGCAGATAATTAAGAAAAATACCACTGCCAAAGTGATTTCAGTTTTAAGCTGCTTCCATGACAGAAGAACCTACAATAAGCTTAAGTGTGACTTCCAGCCAAAGCTTGTTCCCACTGGCATAACCAACATCAAGAAAGAAATCCAGGTCCTTTCTCATGCTGCCTCAAGTACAAACCATCTTATTTTACCCCAGTGCACAGGAATGCTAAGCAGGTCCACTTAAGAATGCATTGTTTGCTCTTGGTCATATTCTCTTGTAGTCCTGGAAGGCAAATAACATTTGCTTTCTGCAGCACATCAAACTGAATACTCATATTTGATTAGCTAGTTATGGGAGGTATCCTCAGGCTTGCTCTGCTCCTCTGCATTTTAATAATCTCTTTTTAATTTCTGTCTGATAGTTATTTTCACCCCAAGTGTATTAGTATCTCCACACACCTATGCTAATTCCAGCATTGCAAGCAGCTGCCCATTCTTCTTCGCTGTCCTGGTCCTCCTACACTTTCCATCTCACAGTTGCTGCTGTCATGTGAAAAGCATGCCCACTTTGCCATCTTCAGATAACTGGGTATTATACACCTTACTCTTGCTTCACCCAGGCTGCTTGTTAATGCATAGAAAACTCCATAGAGACACTGTCAATATTCTTTCACACCATACAGCCACATCTCAAGATTTTTCACAGCTTGAGCACAAATCTGCTCAAATTATGTAACCAATCCATTAGTGCCATATGAAAAGCAATTTTTTAATCTTAATTTTCTGTAGAATGAAAAATATAATGTTAACCTTGAAATAAAATTATTATTTGTACTCTAATTTTTTAAGTATGTGAGTATTTTTTCCAATTTTGCTTTAAGCCCCTGCTGGTACATGCAATTCCTTGAAGCATTCTCACGCTAGACCAGAGGAAAGTAAACTGCGTTTATCCCCTGCAGAGTCAATTCTGCACACCAACAATAAACACCCTAAGCCTGCTTCTTCTAATATGCAGAGCCCCGACCTCAGATGTATATGCAAGGCTGCTGCTGGCTTTAATGAAGACAGGACCATATTTAAGGGCAAAATTGGGAATAGAGTCTGATTTTCCTCAGTATTTCATATAACCACTCAATCAGATTCATAAGAGCCTTTTTACCCAGGCTTTTGTAATGAGCTCTTGTGAGCTACACCTTCCAGTAAAACTTCCCTCTTGACTCCAAATTTCAGAAACCTTAATTTAACTCTGCATATAAGCAGCAACTCCAGAGACCATTTCAAATCTCACGTATTCTTGTGATGCCGCTTCATAGCATGCTGCTCTTTCACAGCCTTTGCTCATCTGTTTGCTGCAGCATGCTGAAACAATCCCAGCCAGATGTTCAGCTCCCCAAGGGTCAGGCACATAGGAAGCTTTAGGGCACATACCAAAACCAGGGGTAAAGCTGGGATTTAGGGCACTACATGATACTGCTCTTAGAAGACAATGGAAAACCTTGGCTCAGGTGATGTACCCATCTCACAAGTCCAGTCCACCTAGAGGAGAAACACCGTTGGCTGGACTTTGACACCATCCAACAGACATACAGCATAGTCCTTAATGTATGCAAATAACTTCACAGATGCTGAATTTTGGGAAATAATAAACCAAACAAACTAAAACAGTCAGACGTAATGAAATATCTTTCCAAAAAGAGGGTCCTCCAAAAGCAGCACTGTTGGATTTACACTCCTTCATGAACCAAATCCACGTTTAGCCTTACCAAGTCCAATTCTACACCTGTGCCAAATGCCCCATTCAAACAACAGAGCCGAGCACAAACCAAGGATAATTAACACAACATGACGTTTCCTCTCGAAGGCAGTAAGCCCAGGGTGGATGGAGGCAGAGACCACTGCTGTAGGATGGCAGCACCCCCAGCAGGGTCCTCCTCCCTGCTAGCACTCACAGGGCGATGAGGCTATGGTTGCTCAGACAGCAGTGCATCCTCACATCTCCTTTCTTTGGTCTGTGGCACAAATTCCTAAAATTCACCAGCTCCCTGCTTTCTGCCTTCTCCCTTGTTGGCTGCAGCCACCCAGGGCCTGGGCAAGGCTCCAGGCAGCTCTCCCAAGCAGCAGTTTTAGCCCCTCGCCCTCTCCCAAGCTCACAGCGAGCACAGTCTCCCAGGCCATCCACCTATCTTCTACTCCCCCTGACTCCCAGAAACATTCCCCTCTTTCTAAAGCACAGGAATAACAAAACTTCACCCACTTGCAGGGCAATGACAAGAAGGCAAGACAGGTTTCCCCCAGCAACAGGCACCAAGGGAAGCCTTTGGATGTATCCCAGGCACAGGTGGCCACACACAGGTCCAGCTCCTGGGCACAGGAGCAGCACTCACTTTAGGAGGGATTTGGGGTTTTGCAGACGCCTGCTGCTGAGAACACATTTCTATTGTGCAGAAGGTGGGACGGTAAGGAAGAGCCCTTCATCACCCAGCACTACTTCCCTGTTTTCTGGGTGGAAGGCCAACAAGGGATTAACTGGGCTGCATTACATTGTAAGTTATGACAGTGGCATCACAGAGAAAGAGATGTGGGCTGTTTTTTATTCCTCCAGCTCCCTGCTGTAGTTTCCATTAGGCACAGAAAAATTCAGCTAGCACAACCATTTCCAATTCAAACGATCCTGCTGTGCCCTCACCAGGACAACTCCCCATGGAGAAGCTTCACTATCGCTGTTGCCAGAGATTGATAACAAGAGAGTAAACACTGTATTATCCTGCTTTTAGGTGTTCAGCCAGATGCTTACCTGAAATGAAAAAGCAACCAACATTCAAAACTCCACCATCTTTTTCCAAAATGCTTGTGATCTCTGCATCTGATTTTGCATATGCTTCTTGAGATGAAGGTTATTTGAAAGTCAGACATTCCAGGAATGGTTGCAAGTGTACAGGTTATCTATGGGGCTGCTTGCAGAGGTTAAAAATAGCAGCTGATAACACGATGCAACACTTCTGTCCAGTTCTCACAAAGCAAAACTCTCAGGCAGGTTAAGAAAAGATTAAGAAAGTGATACTGGATTACACATTTTATTTTATTATATAGACCAAATCTATGAGACTGGGACACACACCCCTCCATATGGGTGAAGTGGACGAGATGACATAAGTCAGTACTCTATTACTTTTTTTTTCCAGGAGGTTGTCCAACAACAACCTCAGTGATGGCATTTCAACTCCATCAGCAGCCACATGTAGAAAATGGTGTTGGAGCTCCCTGCACTGAAACCAGATGAACATCCCCAGTGCAGCCGCAACGCAAACGTGCTTGTTTGCATCACCAAAAAATGTGGATAGAAAATAAACTTCCAGGGCCAAGCACCGCTTCTGGTTTCAGAGTGATGACAAATGCAAGCCATGCAAAGGACAAGCTTTGAAAATAATGATTTTAACTTGTAAACATGCATGCCAGGGACTATTTGAAACCATACAAAAGGCATCAAGCAGATGGATTTCAGGAAAGATCTCACCTGGCATTCAGCAGCCTCCTCTACTGAACACTGACTTTCCCAGGACGGTTCTTGGTCATCAAATCTCATCCCACTCCTCAATAATGACGTTTTGTGCTGGCCTCTGGCATGTCACTTAGTTTACTTTCTTGAGTTTATCCATCTATAAAGTGGGAATAATCACTTTCCATTTCCTTGCAGAGCTGTTATTAGGGTTAATTAGCTAATGTTTGTACACTGCTTTGAAAAATGTAGGAGTGCTCTCTCTCCTCTCTCACTTTCTCTCTATATAAATATATGATGTCCTGTTATCATAACCATCTGTGCCAGTGGGAAATTTTAATTGCTGAGCTAGCTCTTGGGAAAGACCTGCCATTAAGTAATATATAGGTCAGAGAACTTTGTGAACTGTGAAGGTAATGATAACACATTTCAATGGGAAATGCAATGAGACATGAGGTAATGCTAAATTTGGTTCTAGGAGGAAAGTGTTTACTAAAAACCTAAAAGGAAAATCTTGGTCACCCTTCTGCATGAACCAAGTATTAAGGAAAGGACTTACAATCTCTCTTTGGGAAAACAAATTTATCTTCACCTAAAAAAACTGAGAAAACAGTGACCTGCATTTCAAAATGTAGAGGATGGGACATCCTGAAGGCTAACCTGAAGAAATGCATGTGAAAGCAATTCCATTGCTAGAGAGAAACAAGTGGGTCAAAATAAATGGCTTCCCTGGCTCTGGGCATGAAGCGAGCTCATTTCTCAAATGAGAAAAGAAATGAGAGAGGAAAGGAAGTTAAAAGTCTGAATATATGCTGGAGGTAAAACATTATAAGGTATAATGTTAAGGGAACAAACAGTAGGGTTTTTGTTTTGCTTTTAGCTTGAAAGAGTAATGGGAAACAGGTATATGTTTTTATAAATATAACCAAAGAAAATATAGGGGAGAGAATGGGTCTATTGTTCAACAAGGCAGGGGGATCACATAACAAGAATCCAGATGGATGAGGCACTCAATAGTTACTTCCCTATGTGTTCTGTACAAAGGACACAAACATATTTAACAAAAGAGAAAATTCATGATTTAGAGAAGCCTGCAAAAAATTAAAAAAAGAAGATATTTGGAAGTATATCCATTTAATCAACGTGCCAAATTCCTTCTATAGCAATCATCTACTGAAGTCAATGGACTTAAGGGATAAATTTAGCCTGCCATTTTACAACTCAATAAGACCAAATGACACGCACAGAAGGGATCTAAAAAAACCAACTGTACACCAGGACCATAAACCTGTTGTTGAGCAGTCTTGGAGGTCATATGGAACTAGCAAGATATGAGCAGTCTAGAGATAAACAGTTTGTAGAAAAGAGGTATGACACAGGGATGGGCTAAGACACAGAGTTAGGAAACTCCAATCAACTGCTTTATTAGAAGAAATAAAATTCACAACATAAACCAGCACAATAAGTAGAAGAAAAGCTCAATGAAGAAAGATTCTGCCCAGAAAAACATTAATGTCTTCCAAATATGAACATGTCTTGGAGGGAGTGAATTAATTAAGCAATCTTTACTACTTATTCTTACGGGATTAGAAACATACATGGAAGCACAGACAGATTTCAACAATAACCCCCAAAAAAACAGAGGGAATGGGGAAGTCCTAAGTCATAGTCTATGCTCAACTACGCCAGCATAAACCTGGGTAACATTCCCCTGCTGCCATGGATTTAGCTCCGTGGAGCTGGAAGACAAGACTGACAGGTACACTCCCCAAAAGCAAAATTTTGTGTCAAAGGTTGCAGGTTTAGGGGGATAGGGAGGATGGGAGTAGGAAGACAGGCACAGCTGGGGAGATGCCACCAAGAGGATCAGCAAGTTCAGGAAGCACAGGGGCTTTGAAGAAATTTGTTTATAGTTCAGGGAGCGAAGAGGAAGTGGGGACAATTCATGCATAATTGAAAAATAGCAACATTTAGCAACAAGGAGAGGAGGAGGGGATAAAACACAGTAGATGAAAGGTCCTAAGCAGCTTCAAATAAAGATTTCTACAGGTTATGGTAAAATAGTATGAGACCAAGCTGCCAGAGTGCAGACTTCCTGGCACTTAACCAAACAGCTCCTCTGTTGGCACCCTACCTCAAAATTGCTTTTTATTTGACATTGTATGCACTGCCTGCAGAGGTACTTTGTAAATAAACCATCCCTAATAACACACCAGCAAGCAAGAGCTCCCTGCAACATCATTATTATTATTACCCCTGCCCATGGCAGGGCAGTCAAAATAGATGTTCTTTAAGGTCCCTTCCAACCCATACCATCCTGTAACTCTATAATTAAGAACTGTTACCTTCAGGAAACTCCCCATCACGCCCAGTGTATCCCTCTGCCTCACAAGTGGGACTTTACACACACAGAAAAGGGGACTGGTCCTCCACCCCACCCCACCCTTGGCTTCAAAGGGACACACCGACAGCAAGACCAATGCCTGGCATTTCCCAGGGCTGATGTGTGACCTGCTCAATAGCTCTGGCAAGTTCCAGGGGATTTCAAAACCAGGCCAGGGCTGCCGCAGCAGCTGCCGATCAAAGGGCCCACAACACCCCACAACACACTCACTGCTGTTTCTCGGAGAAGTAACTACAAGTGCCTGTTGTGTACTTTGTGTTTTTAAAAGGTACCTTACCTTGCCAAGGCAGGATCAGGAAAACAAGTTTATTCAGGCTCTCCCATTCTTTACAAAGTTCATGGTCCTCGTGAAAATACCTCCATCCCCCACCCCACTGCTCAGAGGTGACAGGCATTCCCGCAGTGACGGCTGAGGGGGGTATTTGCAGCATGTCTACCCTTAATGTGACTTCTCGGGAAGCCCCAGGCCTCCCCGCAAGGCTATTCCCAACTGTTGTATCAGCAGCTCGGGGGATAAGCCTGGTGCCAAGTGGCTTAATCAGGGATTATCAAAAGCTGGGCTGTTCCCTACAACTCCTTTTAGCTGATTTTCTCCACTCTCAGTGAAGTCCCTGGGACTCCTGCTTCTCCAAGAGCAACCGTCAAGGGTTCTTCCAAGGATGCTGAGCAATACAGGCCTAGAAACAATGCCAGGAGATGCACTGGGAGACACTGGCCACATGCTGTTAAGAAATCCCTGCACTGTGATGCCAAAATCCAGGTCCTTTGGTGGCAGGGAGACTCAGCACTGGCTGTCCTACCGGTCACATCACCAAAGGAGCTGCAGGAGGAGGGTACCCCATCCCATCAGCCTTGACATCCTGCATCTTCGCAAATTTCCATGGCTCTGGTTAACACCAGGGGCTCTTGCAGGTGACAGGACTGGGAAAAAAGAGCACAAAGAGGGAGGGAAAGTATTTGGAAATATGGTTTTAATAACTTTGAGCCTGTATCAGCATCTATCTTTCAGTGACAGCTCATGGACTTTCAGGACAGTCATTGTGATCTTTTAACCAGCTATATGGTGGGATGAGGTTTTGAAGTAACTTCGTGCACAACACATATTCAGCAACCATTTATGAAACACCAAAGTAAGTAGAACTGGAGCCAAAACCCACTTATTCTATTTTCACCCCCTCCATTGCTGCTCTAGTGGTGACCTGCTTTTTCCCTTCCCATCCCAAGCCTAATCAGATGTTATATACGTTAATAGTTTATGTCAAACCCATATGACCATACTCAGTAGATCTAACTAATCAGTTAGGAATGAACTTTTGTGGCTCCCCCCATCCCTGCACACATCAAGTTTTACCCCAGCTGAAGGATGAGATAGAAGCAATATCAAGAAAAAATTAAGGCAACTCAACTATCAGAAGCCAAACTGCAAAAGTTAAAAGTTACTAAACGCTATGGACACATTTTGTGTCATCCCAAAGCAGCAGAAGCAAGAGCATCTAAAGAAAAAGCTATTTTCAGCAGCACTGATACAAATTCAGAAATTAAAATACCACACTATGGAGTGCATCCACTTGGTTTGCAGGCCCATATGGCTACAGCAATTATCTCCACTCAGTTCACCTCTCCACACACTGGAAAAAGGATGGATTTAGAAAGGATGGAAAAATACTGCTTAGAAAGAGCAACACTTTCTCACAATTTCTAAAAACATTTCTATATATCTTACCTCAAAAGAATATGAAATAGCATTATCATAGCCCATGCTAAGCTGTGCCATCTCCTAAGACACAATCACCGCCACACAGAACCTACATGGGGTAGATCAATCACCCAGCAGGGTACCAGGGACATCAGGGCATCCCGGGACACCACAGCACAGTGGGGACAGCCCGCTGCTGCTGCTTCCAAGAGCTCCAGAGGTTTAAAGAAAGAAATAAAGTATACGGCTAAATGCTCCCTTTCCTGATGCTGTTTGCACATTGTTAAAGGGACAACTCCATTTTTACAGCACTTTACAGGTCACATTGAAGAATTCACCATTTAAACCCACACTTGGTTTCTATTTTCAAAACCTTTTTTAATTCTTGATAGGATTGGACTGCACAGCCTGGCATTCCCAGCTTTACTTTGCAATAGGTCATGATTCCCAGCAACACTGGCTGCCTGTAACTCTTCACAGCTATGCCTGTAGGCATTTCACATTGAAGCCAGGAAAGTCTGAAACTTTGGGGGAATTGCAAGGAGGCTGGGTGAGATAGCTGCTTAGCTCTGCTTTGGGGGAAACATCACCTTCTAGCAGATGTTTACCCTATGGATGATAAATACAGAACACCAGAGACCACCAGCAGTATGATAATTCCTAATTAGTAACAAATGCAAGTCAGAATGCATGGAATGTACCATGTACAATAATTAGTAACACACTGCACCACGCACGGTACGTGACACTGTTACTCCAGCAACCTCCCGCTTGGTGAAACAGGCACAAGGTTAGATTTCCCAACACAACAAAAAGTTTCAGTTTAAGAAATTTATTTGAAGGATGCATCACAGTGACAGCTGAGGAACGTCCAGGCTGGATGTTACGCCTCAGGCAAAAATCCCAAATCAGCCCCACTACTTTCCATGGCCTGTGGATTTTAAATGCAACCTCACAATCCAGAATTAGAAGTGAAGTGGAAACCTTGTGAAGAGGCCGCTCCCTGGGAGTGCTGCCTTGGACTTCACTAGGAAGGTGTACAGCACTGATGCAGGCAAAAGGCCGTGTCACAGTGTGCCTCGGAGGAATGACTGCAGAAGGGACACGGCCACGGGAGCATTGGGAGAGGCAGCTGCCGCTATCGCTTCCAGTCAAATGCGCGGCAGCTCCCATTACCGCCGAGTACAGCGGGGAGCACTCCGACATGTTTGCTGCACCCACTGATAGCTTTTTGACACTGCTCTTCCCTCCACTGTTTACACACTGAAGCAAGAGAGAGGTGCTGGGAAGGTAGTTCGCCTGTAGAAACGCCTGCCATTCAGAAGCCAACCTTTTAGCACACACATGGGTAAAAACAAGCACATGGCATCAAAAACTGTTGAAGCTCTCAAACACTGAATGGATCTGCTGCAACCTTTCCCAGGTACCACGCAGAGCTGATCCTTCCCTCCAGGCACCCTTAAAGGAGTGGGAGGAGAGCCATGCAGCAGATACGCTGTGGGGTTTGACTACACTGCTCCACAGATACTACATTAAATAAGGGTGGGAAGGGTTTTATGGCCCCATTCTGTGTTTCAATCTCAAATTCACTAGTTTTCACTTACGGACGAGGAAAGGGAGGAGTGAACGTGGCAGAGGGCAGCACCTAATGTCGTATCACCCACTGTAACTGCAATTGCGGAGACTTGTAGCAGCCCAGCACCATCCTATCAAGACATGGGATTATCTGACTCCAGATACAGCCACTACTTGAGGAAGAGCGAGACAGAGAGGGAAAATAATTCCCATAGAGTTCAGCTGGTGCAGGGTGACAGAAGAGGAGGGCTGGAAGGAGCCTCCAGAACTCACTCCACACAGGAATTCAGCCAGTGCTTTTGTCACAGGAACATTACTCATTCCTTCCTGCTTCCCTTGTCTTTTGTTACAGATCACAAACCCAACATCTACAACGACTGAAGAAGCAATTATGGGCGCGTCACTGAAATACTGCAAGGACAGAACTATTCCAAATTCACGTACACCCTCACTGCTTGCTGACAATTGTACTTGCTACAGGCCTGACTCTGTACCAGCTCACACCCCACAAGGGGGTGGAGCAGCACTGCCTCAGGTACCATCAACACCTTGCAAACCAACCATGGAGGTGGATGCTGAGCCAGGCTTTCAAATGCAGGCAGCACAGTATCGTTTGCCAAACCCATGCAACTAACAACTGCATGTTTTCCTTTGAGGCGTATCAACAGCTGGCTCTGCTGAAGAAGTGATCGAAGACATCTGCTACCCACATTTTGGGGGGGGTGCTGAGTCAGTATGAAAGCCACTCACAGCAGTGTTCCTGAGCAACCAAAACTGAAGTTCAATTTAGTTGGTCAAACAGATCTCTTAATTTCCACAGTGCTGCTGGCTAGCAGACAGCAAGCAATCAAATACAAATGTGGACATTTAAATTTCAGTCAAATTTGGATCCTTGCAATGCAAACAGATGTACCTTCATCCAGGTACATGCGCTTTCCAGAGAGGAGTAATGATACATTGCAAGGGAAGAGTCTGTCGGTCTGTGTTGATTCAGGTATTGATCCTGACACCCAAATGCCATCCTCTCAGGAAAGCAAAGTTATTCCTCCCGTCTACGTATTTTTTTTTTTCTGGATAGATGTCTTGGCCTGAAATGTTGCTCAGATTCCAGGTGTCTTTTGAGGTTCAGTGCATGCGTGCAAGAACAGAAAGGGCAGTGTCCCATGTTCCCACAGTATGCTAATTGCTATTCCTGCATGGATCCACCCTTCTTTGCCACTTCCCTTAACTCTTACTTTCTCCCAAGGAATCACTCACAGGCATACAGGGCAACACACGATGCATAAATCTCCCTTCAGTTTCCTCCAAATTTAGGCATTCACTTCGCACAAGTCAGGAAACATATCTGGCTCTTTATTACTTTTATTTAAAGACCATAAATCCCTCCTTCCTTCTCTGGAGGAGCCAATAGGACTTGTTAAGCCTTCTGGTTCCCTCTGCTGCCATAAAAAGGTGCAGAGTTTCCAAATGTGACCAGCTGCTGCACAGAGGCCTTGCTACGGTCTCAGAAAACATCCAGAGTTCACTGACCCCTTGAGAGAACCTCCCATGGGACAGTGCCAGCCTCCCAGCACTGCCAAGCTGGGGGACATGGTGCTGGCAGCAAGGGTCACCTTGCAGAGAGGCTTCCAAAGACCCTCCTCTTGGCCCCAGGTCTTTGCAAGCAACTAGGCTTCAGAATTATCTACACAGTGCACAGGGCTGAAAGGAGTGGTCTGGTTCTGCAGCGGAGATCAAGAAGTCAAAGCACTTAAGCTTTTGGTTTCTACTAGGCTTCCATGATACTGTCTTTGAAAAGATCAAAGCCAGGCATCCTGCTCACAGAGAGCTAGACACCAACAGAGCATCTCCTTACCAGCCCAACGGCATCCCCAGACTCACAGCTAAGAAAAAGAGAAGCACAGAGACCCCAGCTCTCCAGAATCTCTACATGGTTTCCACCTGACAGAGACCAGGGCTAGTGCAGGGCAGTGAGCCAGGCTGGGCATGTCAGGAGATGTACTATTTCCATATGCAAAGGCAGTACCTACCCCTAATTTACATCCCTTCCAGCTTCCCAAGAGCCAGGGAAAAAGCTCCCACAGGTAGCTGATGCTGCACCACAGCAAGAGGCATCAAACTCCCTCCATAGATAGTTACAGCTGCACTTGCCACTGGTGCTCTCCTGCATGAACAGTGAGGTGACAGCAAGCCCCAACATCCCCAGACTGGAATAGCTGCACAAGTACAAGGTTGGTTTGTACATGCTCGAGGGAGGTGGTGTTTCCCAACACTACATTTACACATGTAAAACAAAGGCAAATTGGCACTAGCTGACAGCTTATCCAGCACCCTGAGGCAGCAGGACTGCCTCAAATGACTCCCTGTCAGAAAATCGCTTGCACTCACCGGGAGAAGGCATTGGGCAACCTGATGGCAACAGACTGTAGAGTATTTGCTATATATGGATACCATCCTTAAGCTGCCCTCAAAAATGGGTGGCACGCCAAAGCAGTGACATGCTACGTGCTAATGTCCCCATGTCCCCACCAGCCATTCATTTCAAGTGTGTGTGTTATAGACAGCTTCCATCGACAGCTTCTACCAACAGCTTCCATTAACAGCAGTGCTTCACACACAAAGGCTGGTATCACTGAAAATTGTCAAAGGAGGGAAGTATTATACAGAAGTTCAAATATAAGATGTTTTTCTCCAACAAGCACACTTCAGGAATAGAAACCACAGTAAAACACGGTGATTAACACAAGTATGTACATCTAGGCGAGCTCTCAATAACTCAAGAAGATACCAGGTCACAGACTCATTTGGTGGATGAGTTTTTTCTTTTCTCTTTCTTTTTTAACACAGTTATATTGACTTCAATGGATCTTTCCCACTCTTCAACCACTAGATCTGCCTGATGATGTATTTACCTAAATGAAACTGAAGACACTTTCTCTCACAGTAATGATAAGACTAAGAAAGATCATTGTAGCACACCATCAGATATTAGGAGCAGAAATTTCAGGAAGGTTTACAGTAATACTTGAGGCCATGAAACTAAATTGTGCTTTCATTACCAGCTGTGGAGTTTTAGGCTTGGACCTGCTGCTCAAAGTCTATAAAGAGGGTAAGGGAAAAATCAGCCAGTATTTCCATCCTTCTCTGTAATTTGAAACCACTGAGACATATCTCAGGGTATAAACCACACAGCTCTATAAATAAAATAAATTACGATTCTGTACTCTTTGGAAGAAAGCTGACACCAAATTCATGTAGTAAATCCAAGAAAAAATAAGCCTGGCCCATGGCCCAAGCACATAAGAAGCTCCCCCTTGTTCCCAGGGAGGAAGCTTCACCAACACCATTAGTTTGCCATTCCCGAGGGGACTTATATCTACAGGTTGTCCGCAGTACACTAAACGTCTGTCTGTACACTGCCCCTCCAGGTAGAGGCAAGTGTTTATTAACAGAAAGTGCTACCAGCAAAACTCCTGCAAATCCCTGCAAAAGGCTGAGCTCCTCTTTTCAGGTAAAGAAATGGGAAATCTTTCCAGTAAGTCCCAGTCCCAAGCTCACATCACATGGACACCTACAACTGTTTCTCTCTGCTACTTGCAGTGTCCCACTTTTTAAACGCTGTCACTTGTATGAACTGAAGTATGACCTCTCCCTGGCACAGTCTTTTTTAAAGAAAAGCTGCTACATACATATTTAAAAGCAAGTAACCCGCTACCAGAAAATACTTAGTTTTGTATAAGCCAATTATCCTCTGCGGTAAAAAGATCAGATAAACACAGTTTTGAAAGTGTGTGGTTAGAAAATGATTAAATGTATCATTTTGGCTCTTTTATAACAAATTAAAAGATGGAACTGAAGAATTCTTTCATTTCATATCACTAAAGGAATCTTCCAACAGAAAACTGTCACTTAAAATCTCTTCATAAACATCCTACTCAGTTTCAAAGTGGGGGACAAAAGTGCATTACAAAGTACTTTAAGAAATTTATTCCCTCTGTTCTCTATCCCCTCTCTCACCCACAGTACACAGCAAAGAAAGCAGGAAAACACCTTGGAATCCACCAATATAGAACCAGCAAGAGCTTTGCCTGCCAAAGACATCAGGATCCTTCAGCGGTGCCTATAACCCACCATGTCAGGAGACAGAGCTGCAGTTCCTGTAAGCCTCTGTCCTCTGTACATGACACAAGCGTGACTGTTCAGGGAGTTTACAAGAAATGAATGAGCACATGCAGACCCATTTATCAAAATCCTTGCAAAATGGGAAGTTGCATTTCTTACCTAGTTTCTAGGAAAATGAGTTTTACATGGTTGCACATGCCTGCCAGTTCCTCCACCGTCCCTCAGCAACCTTCTAGCTCAGGGGCAGATTTCCACCCCCTCTGGACAACGACTCCAGCATGAGGGATGGCCACAGACAACTCCAAGTGTTATGGAAACCAGAGATTTAGAAGAGACTACATCATTTTCCCCCAAAGAAGAGAAGGCTGGCAGCAAGCTGAACTTTTGTCAGGCACTGGAGAAGCAACACAGGAGCATGTTGAATGACACAGAGATAGAAATAGCATTCATCAACCCAACCCAGACATGTAGCCACCCTCCACTCCCGGGTTTTGGCCATAATTTAATAAAATATGGAAACTACTTGTGTTCTGAGCAGCCCACCCTGCCTCACGGCTTGCTCTGCCTTCCCCCAGGGCCTCCTCCCCACACCATGCCTGGATACCACAAAAGGGGCCACCGGCTGCTTTTCTTAGCGAGATCAAACCTTTCCCTGAGGGTACAGCACTCAGCCAAGCACCACCAGCCTCTCAGACAAATCCAGTGATGTCAGAAAGATGACAGACCTCCACCAAGACCCCAGTCCTGTTATCCACAATCCCACAGGGAAAGACATGTGGGCAAAGCCTTAAAGTCCACAGCCCTTCCATGGTGCTTTTCCCCCAGGTCAGTCACCATGGTTGTCACAAAACATGGATCTAAGAAAGCAGAGCACCAGCCCCTGGCATGCTCAGGGAAATCCACTCCCATCCTCTTCAATTAATGAAACATGGTTTTTTATTTTTCTGCAGATCACCCCAAAAGAGTGGGGACAGTCTCCTTGGATGGAAGAAGCTGAACTCAAATGCCCTGCATCCACTTTTAACAGAAATTGTTTGCAGCACTTATTTGCAAGAAAGCCACAATTAATTGTGCTACAGTATCAGTAAACACACTGGTTACATCATTTGAGCCCATTATTTTCCCTCCAAGAAATTACATTACTACATTATTGATGCAACAATCCAGTGTAATGAAATGGTACTTTGCATCCTTCTTTCTGCTTTACACCAAGTTCACAGTGCTATAGCCCTGATACCAAATTTAGTGAGGGTTGTTTTGGGTTTTTTTTTTTTCCAGTAGGTCAAAAATTCCAGTTAACAACCTAAAAAACAGCTGCAGAAGAAGTTAAAACACCTGTCCCTAATCAACTGCAAAGGCTTGGGTTTCTCTTTGATACAACTCAAAATTACAGCTATTTCTAAATACTCTGCTTTTTTAGTGAATATTTTTACCTCGTATTTTTATTTGAACAGACTATTTTCAGAAAGGCATTCGAGAGAGATTATGCCAGAAAGCAGTAAAATAGCAAGCAAGCTGCTTATGCAAATACTGAACTTCTTTGAACTTAAGGGGAAAGAAAAGGAGCAGTATCGAGAAGGTCACCACTCCTAATGAAGAGAGCACATACGAAACTCAGGGAAGGAAGAGTTGCCCATGTCAAAATGGCAAAAGAAATCCTAGAGAAGTTAACAGGAAAGGAGCTCAGAACAGTAGAACATTCCGTCCTGCAGCTCTTACTCATTTGCAGGACGACAGAAAGCAACGAAGGTTACTGGTGTGATGCTGCAGGAAGCAGCCTCATTTTGCAGTGCCCAACAGCAGCGAATGGCTCTGCAGCACAAAGGGCAGGAACACCCACCACATCTTGTGCAATGCCTGTAAAGGCTGTCCAAGCAAAGCTTTGGCTAAAACACAAACCAGTACTTCCTCTGCAATTATTAATATAGGATTAACGTAATCTTTAGAAACAGTCTCCATGTGCATAACCCCAGCATGTTGTTTCCCAGCCACTCCTTTGCAATTATACAGTTCCACAAACCCCCACTGTGCTGGGAAAAGGAGAGGGCTCTTTAGAGTAACTTTAAATTTACACTTTCAGTCTTGCATCCTGGCTCTCTGCAAAAAATTCAGCAGTTGCTCAAGTTCCCACTTTGCCACTCAGTCCCCTGCATGGTGCAATCACAGCTTCCCCAGGTGCCTTCTTTCTGGACCAAGTAACACCACTCTGGTTGACAATCACTGTACTGAAACAGTCCCCTTGGGCCCCCCCCCCCCCAATTTCATTATCTTTTCTGCTGTTTGTTCTGTTCTTTCTCTTTCTGGAAATCGGGCTATGAAACTGAACTAATTACTCCAGGCTCAGAGGATGTTTTATGTGGGGTGCTGAATTGTTCTCATTTTTCCTTATGCCATGGCCAACATTTGTGTTTAAATATCAACAACTTTTTCTGTGTATCAGTGCAATGCCAACAGCACCGCAAACCTCTAAAGGAAGAAAGATCAGAACTCGTCCCAATGATGCTTCTCAAATCACAGTCAAGGGGAGAAGTAAACTGACAAGTCCTCATCTTCTTAACACCTCTTCCCTCTAAGCACTGTCCTTGCCCACAAAAAGGATGTTTCCGAGGGACTCATCCAACTCAGACCTTACCAGACCAGAAAATGGGTAAATCCCAACCCTAAAGACCCCAGCGTGTGCACTCCACCTTCTCACTCCAGACAGGAATGTCTTACCGGCACTGTCAGAAGTATGCAACACGGATTGCACAAGCAGTCAATGGTACAGGTCTAAATCTGCTCAGCAGCCAGCTTTGTAGCCAGTTTTGCAGTTTGGGTGTGTTTGCACTGTTTGCATGAGAAGCACCTGTTAAGTAGGCAGCAGCCTGGTTCCAGCTAAACTTCCAGGGAGTCCCAAAACATAACCCTAGGTTGGGCAAATCAGAGCTATCTAATCTCAAGCTGACAAAGGTGGCAGTAATGGTGACAGGGTCCCATCCAAAGGAAAACCTTGCCTTGCCTCCTCACTCCCAATGAAAGAAGTCACCTGCAATAGTGGCTGATGCCTGAGCATCCAGGGCCAGCCCCAAACCTTAGAAACACTTTGTGACTCACCAGCTCCTGCCTCACACCTCACACTGTCTGTAATTAGAACTTCACCAGCCCTGATAAGGCAGTGTTCTCCCACCCATCTGATAACTCAAGTCCCTCCACAACCTCAAGCTCCGTCTCGTGACTTTTTCTCACCATGACATCGCTGGTCAGAGGAGGCAGAGTAGGCAGACATCAGCATCCCCATCTGCTCTGGTGGTTTGAGGGCTCTCATCACCACAGGTCACCTTATAAAACCTGCCAATTATCCCACGCATAGGCAGTTTCTGTGTGCTGAAGAGAGGTGACAGCCCATATATCCTTCCTGAAGATCAGTTAGACTATCTGTACACTTAAGGGGGAATGAGTTTTGGCTAGGGTGTTTTTCTCTTGTTGTATTTAATCTTGCTTCAGAAGCACTCAGCCACCACAGTTTAACTGCTGATGTGTGTCAGACAGCATCACCAACTCACTTATCTTGGCTCCCAGCATCCTGCTGCAAGAACACTGCTGCCTAAGTTCAGCACCCTTTGCATTACATAGGTGTTTATGTCATTCCTACATTTAAACCTGTGAAGTATTTCAGACTACTCCTCATCTTACCCATCGTTTACCAAACATACTCTTTAAGATGGAAGCAAGGAATCATATGCATTCCCACAGGCAGGTATTTTTCATTAAAAAGAGTCTGCACGTTGCTGGTGTCTGCCCCTGGATTCAGCCAGCTTGCAAAACTGTTTTCATTCTCCAAAAACATTTGATGCACAAGGCAATTCTTTTGTGAGCACACTGGTATAATGAAGAACTAGTTAACAGGTAAAGCACAACAGCAAAGCAACAGCAGGTCGTAACTACTGAGGGATGGCTATGCTTGGGGTTGGGATTTATTCCATGTTAGAGGAACTGCGCATTTTGAAACTCTTTCTCCTCCTGAGAGCATGCCAGATAATTAAAACTGAACCTCTTATTTTTAAAATCTAATTTACTTCTGAAAACCTACACTGCTGGACTATTTTTAGAGTTTTTCTTATGTGGGCCAGCAGAAATAGGCTAGAGCCAGGTAGCACAAGGCCTCACAGGCTGCGCTGCACAATCCTTAAGGTGAGCACCATTAATCAGTAAAACAGTGGGAAAAAAGTCCTTTCAAATTAGGAATAAGTATCTGCAGTGAGGTACTGATACTCATCTTCAGTTTTGGAAAAGCTTATCTTAAGTAAAACTAAATCTGGGCCTACAGCTTTGACTCAGGAGTTTCTTTAATTTGTTACCAAATGTAAGACCTTATCCTGGTGTTTGACAGGCTGTCCTTACTACCAAAATCAGTGGGAATGTTGCCCAAACAAGGACTACAGGACTGGGTTTAGCACTACCTTTGGAACAGCTAGTACCATACAGCACCCGGCACAAGACGTGCACTAGAGAAGTTAAATAACACAAGTAGCACAGGGATACTTTTTCTGAAGTACTGACTTATTTTATAAGCATCTAGGGAAGTAACAGCATCAGAGGTACCTGCATCTAACCCCTAGCAGTTATCTTTGTTATATGGCAACCCAGAGCAAAATAATCTACCTACCCAGATTTACAGTGAATGACTCAGTGAAACTAATTTCTGTGATATGCTGGCACGCAAAGAAATGCCCCTGTATTGCAGAAAAAGAAATCTTCTTAGCATTCTCCACAAAAAAAAAAGCATCTCAGTGGGTAGCCAAAATGACTCTGACCTCTGAAATCTCTCTCATTTCTGCTGGCAGCACTTCATCCACTGAAGGGCTGAGAGTCCAGCATCCATCCCCAGGCATCTGGCCCACTCCCCAGTGGCAGCTTGCCTTGCTGCCGGCCACGTTCACTGCTTAGAGGTGACAGAGAAGTGAAGATGCTTCATCTGGGGCAAAGGACTTGTAGTCTGGGGAGTACATATGGCCCACAGCACCACAGTCTCTATTTTTCTGATGGATAACATCCCAGAGAGAGGCTTGCAAGACTTGCTCAGCTCTTTGCAAGAAAAAGCCAACCTTCCCTGACTGTAGCAACTTGATCACAGCCAAACACAACACATAAGCAAAGGCACTACAGCCCAACAGTGTTTATCCAAAACTACCACAGGGCCATAGAAACTGCAAAACACTGCAGGATGCAAAGTTTCCTTCAATTATTTGACCGCCTCAAAAATGCAAATGCATTCACCATACCTCTGCTGCAACCCCAGCCCTGCTCACTTCCCCCACCTGGGAGCAATATTTCATAGCAGTGCACTTAAAAACAGGGTGGTTTTATTAATTTTAAAGCCTCAGACTCTTGTAGGTCCAGGTGCTACTCCACAGCACTCGAGGACAGAAACCTGGTCCTTGAAGAGGTCTCCTCTCTAATCTTTTCAGGGGTTCCTGTTCACCTGCTCACTCCCCAGCCTGTTCCAAAACCTTTATGGCTGCCTAAAGTAGCCTACGTGCTGTTCACATGAGCAAGGTCTATCCATGTAAGAGCTCTGGAAAAGCCACGTAAGGCTGTGAATTTGCTGACCCAGAAGTATTACCAGTCCCTCATGGCTCAGCTGCAACGCCTCCGTGCGCTCCTATCTCCTGGCGAGTGTCCCGCTGCCTCCCACGCATCCTGCAGCACTGATCCCTCCCTGCACTTTCGCTTTCAGCTGCCTCAGAACAGCACAGAAAGAGCTTATACCTGTCTCCCGTGCTTCCATGTTTCTTTTCAAAGATCCCAGTATCAACATCCATCACCTCCTGAAGCACCACGGCAGGAAGAGCCCAGTCCCCAAGTGTCCTGCCAGCCAAGTTCCCATCAAGCAGATCAACATCCCACCAAGCACCAACATCAGTCAGCCACACACGACCACCCACAGGGATTTACACCAGGTCTACCACTGTGCTTTTAAATGGCCTGGAACCCACTGGTCCTTCCTCCCTTATCCACCTCTGCCAGCTTGATTCATCAGGCACACACACAGTCACCTGTCCTGAGGTCTGTTGGTACAGGGGGTCTCATGTTCTTCCTATTCCTTATTACCAAGCCAGTATTGTTTAAACCAAGTCAAAGACTATTTCTTTGCCTTATCAGTGATGAGCCAAGAGAATGCAGGAAACTTCAAGTCTCTTCAGCACCTTTTCAGTCTCCAAGCTGGTCCACATATTTACCACTGGATGCCCTCTTACCATATTAGAAAACCTCTTGGGTTGTTTTCAGGAACAACTACACCAAAAGAAGGGCACTGCTTACTATGAACGCAGCCTAGGAATCAAGAAAGAGGATAAAGTATCATCAAGATGGCAGGCACCTCTTCAATGGAGCCCAAGAAAATGGTCATGTCCCATAAGCCATGCTCTACAACTTTCTCCTCACCCACAAACTGCCATAGTAAGGAAGTGTGATGATTCAAAAGCATCAGCACATCAGGTTAAATTAATTCAAGTAACTGAGACAAGCCTCAGCAAGGTGTCAGCGTGCCTGTGCCCCATCCATGCTGCTGAACTGATCCACACCAATGCAGCTCCTTCTTCTTCAGCTGCTCCCAGGAACATGCCCCTCACTCCTGCTGTCAAAACGAGCCAACAGCTTCTCACTGACTCATTTCGCCTGATTAGTGCCCTCCTCGCTTCTGTTTTTACAAGAGAAAAGTGTAGCCCTATGGAAAGCAAAAGGAGTGACTAGACATCAGATTATATCTCCTCACATCCTTTAACAGCAGGATAGATTATTACCTTCTGGGAAAATGGGAAGCTTACGCACTGCCAGACAAATGTGGCCACTGATAGAAACTCTTTGTTGTAGGAAATCCCTGAAAGCAAGGATAGACCAAGAACCAACCACATGTGAGGCTTTGGCTGGCACAGTCCTTTACAATATCTGTGTTTTTTTCAAGTTGTCCAATTGAACACCTCTGGCAAAGTAACCAGAGGTTAACCTGGTCATGCAAGCTCCGAGGTAATTTTCACTTTATGTCTTTTGAAACCTTTAAAATACTTATCAGGTACACAACAATTGCAATTACAGATTTCTACAGAGATGGTGCAGTATGTTCCTTTCGGTCAGCAAGTAAACAAGGACAAGAGCAAAGAAAGAAAACAGTCCCTGCTTCTTTCCTATGCCTTGCTAAAGCCTCCTAAATCCTGAGCAAAGGAAATCAGCCTCCAGACAGAGCAAAGGGACTGGCAGGATGGCACTGCAGACAGAGCTGGACATGACGGCCCAGGCTGGGAGACTGAGGCAGCAGGAATCCTGAAACCGGGAGGAGACTGGGAAAGTGAACAGGCACTGATGTGATCTACCATTCACCAAGCATCCACTTCAGCCCCCACGAGTACACAGAATGCCAATCTGCTCAGGGATACAAATGGTGGCAGTGCTGCTGCTCATCACCCTCGCTGCAAGAAAACACAACCTGGTGATGAACTCCCTCATCCATCCCCTCCTTGCTTTTCCTGTACATCCTCTGCTGGGCCAGCAACAGAGATATTTTGCATGGAAACTGCTACTTTCAGCAAGCCACCTGAAGGGAGACCCTGCTCATTTTGCACTACACATTGGCCAGAGGAAATTACTCCAGGCAGAGGATTTAATTCCCAACACCCATGTGCTACAGGAAACAGCTCTCTCCTCCTCTGGTGCCATCTCAGTGAGCAGGGCTTTCTCCTTTCACACCTTCATTAGGGGAAAGGTGAGGGGAAGACCATGAAGCTTTTTTTCTAACTTCTGAGATAGGAGAACTCAACCCCTGACCAGGACAAGGGAGAACGGGATCAGGCTGTAGATGTCCCCAGCCACTGCACCACTGGGTATTTACTCTGGACAATGTGGAAGGTTTGTGACTGACAACCAACTGCTTGGTATGACACACACTGCAGAAACACCAACACATTAAGAGTGGTGTCTTTTGCGTTTTTATTAACTTTGAGCAGCGGAAGAAAGAGCATTTACAGTAACGTTAGGAAAAGGCACAAAGCTGTCCCTAATGCTCATCTACACCTCATGTCATCAGCTCACAGGATGGCTGAAAGACCACATGAAGCCTGTCAGCATTCAGCAAAAAAGCCAGGAACCCAATATACTGCTAAAACTATACTGTTATTCCCCTAACATGCTCCTTGTATACACAATCACTCCCAATCATCATTCCAAAGCCTCATTTACATCAAAAACTAAGTAATGTAGATGCAGCCTAAAAACTCCCTAGCGTGGCCAAGACTATAAATGCTATTAAGGTACTTTCCAACATGACAAAAGGAATAATCATATTGGCAAACATAAGCTTTATGATTATCCTGGGTGCTTCTAGTATAACCATTTCTGGGATTTTTTTTTTTTTTTAATGTTAGACTCATAACTGAAACAAATTACATGAATCAAAACATCCAGAGGGGAAACAAACCATCATCACCCAGTCAGTCAAACCTCAATCTCCCGCTGGGTCTCTCTACTTCCTAGTTCCACCATTGCTCCCTTCTCAAGGTGTCCTCTCAAGGCAACAGAGGTCTTCAACAAGCACACACAAGCCAATTATCTTTCTGTCCCACTCCTGCCAACATCAGGTGTCAAACCAACCCACCTCCCTACATGGAATGGAGCATGGTTTCCCCACTGCCATCCCAGCTCCCACCAGCATCAGTGGCCACAAACCACAAACAGGCAAAACCTTCTGCCCTTTGGGGATCTGTCCCCCTCTCCCTCCCATATGGAGAGGGGATAAATTCACAACTTGTTCAAAGAGGTTGTGGAAGTTTGCTTGGGAGGTTGTCAGGTAAGAGAATCAAGCAGAAATACACATCATTTGTTGCACCATCACTCATGTCAACTTCTTGGCATGGGATTCAAGTGCCTTGGAATAGATGGCAAAAACAAAACAGCAAAGACCTCTAAGTGTAACAAACTGGCACATATAAGAAACTTCAACCATATTCCTTTTTTTTATTTTACCAGCAAAAAATACAATGCAAACAAAAGGGGGGGAGGAGAAGGGGAGGAAAGGATATTATTGAAATCACAGTTTAAAAAAAGGCCAAGAAAATGGCATGAAATTCCATTTTGTGCCCAAATATTCCCCTATCATCTTAGCTGAAATAAGTTTTAGATTGATTTTTATGTTGCCCCTAAGGCCATAATGGCATCCTGAATAGCTCAATTACAGCAGAAACCAGAAAAGTAACAGATAACAGTATGCTTGCCAGTAAAAGAAGGGTATGGTCTCTGTATGCACACATGTGTGTATACATATGTATCAAAATTTAAAAGCATTTATTGATTTGGTTAAGCTGTGCTGATATACTGGTGCTGCTCATTTGCTTGGAGTCCCCCTAGTTAGCCTGAATTAGGAGAAGAGGCTGAGGTTAAACTGAGGTTAGCTGACACGTGTCAGCCAAGCCTGACCTAATCCTGGGTTTCTAACTAGTTTGATCTTCTTCTCTAAATAATATTAAGAAGAGGAAGAAACCACAGGGATGCAGTTGGGTTCCAAATAACTATTTTTAGAAGCTGTACACAAACAGACAAGGCAGAGTTGTGCATGCTGACTGCTCCACAGAAAACTCCTTCCTGTGATCCCCAGCTCCCTGGCTGTGTCCCTCCCAGCCTCTGCCCTTCCCACCACAAGCCCTGCCACAAAGACAAAGAGACCCCCCCCCAAGAATGAAACAGGTAAAACCAGTTTTCTTAACTCTGTATTAATCCAAGTGTTGTCTAATACCATTCCTCCTCCCGGTGAAAGAGGACCTCCATAATACAGTGTAGGTGACTTTGAGCTACTTGGATCTGCCATCCAAGCCTCCCCTGTTAAAACAACATACATGGATTTACTCCAATGATTTGCACTGGATCCAAGACCTGGGGAAACTTCCCATTCATCTGTAAGAGACGGTCCGAAGATCCCTCATCTGCCTCACGATCATCGCCAAGGATAGAGACTGAGCACAGGAGTCCTGGCCTGGCTGAGGTGGGATTGTCTGCCGAGTGTTGCCTACGGGTGTGCCCACTGGGAACTGGTACGCATTCCTGAGGAAAATTAGCGCAGGTCACAATGGACTGCGCCGTTCTTGCTGCCCAGGCGGGAAGGACTGCGCTGAAGCGGAAAGGAATGACCTGTCCTGTACACCTCTCCGGTACACCTGTCTTGTACGTCTGTCCTGTACCTGCTTCCCAAAGCAACGGACCCCATAACAATGGCTGTAGATTTCCCAACCTCTTGGCCAGTTGCCCCTCGCTTCTGAAAAGGACTATAAAGGGACCTTCTAAAATAACCGAGTCGGAGATCTCCCCACGGAAAGAAGACGAATCTATTGGCGGAAGACCACGAGGACTTCGTCTCATCCGTTGGTAGCTATTGCCCCTCTTTTTCCCCCTCTCTACTTTGTTTCTCTCTCTCTCTCTCTTACTCTCTTCTATTGCATTACTGTGTTGTGGGCACTTAATAAAGGTGCACTGTTTTGATTAAAATTGAAATCTCTTGTGTCCTTTTACACTCTGAGATCGATAAACGAACCATCACGACCCCCGCTTGCATTAGCGGATCGTGACATCATCTCAAAGCATCTCTCAGATCTGGCCTAAAGTAAGGGTTTGATGAGCAATAAAGAAACTAAAATAATATTGCTTAAACTACAGAGGTGCCAGCTTTTACTGCCTTTCATTGAGCATGCAGTATTTTTCTCCCACTGTTCCAAGGGAAATAACACTCTCTGCAACCGTTATAGGATGTAAAACATGCACTGTGCTATTCAGATGGAGCTCATAATTGAAACATTTAAGCGTCAGTGAAATCCCAAACATAAAGTTTTTAATTTTCATTCAGTCATGATGTTAAAATTCTGGGGGGGGGGGGGGGGTGGAAATTACTACCTCAGAATGCTTTTAAGGTCTATTCTTTCTGATATAGTAATCAGAAAGATAAGCTCAGTCAATATGCCAGCAGCTGCTGCCGTACTCCAGCGGCTTGCTCCCGACGGCATCGCCTGCTTTGCCTTTGCCATCCCTGCCCGTCTCACACAAGAGGTTACCAAGAGGCTTATCAAGGACACATGGCCTGCTGCCTGTAACACATGAAGAACTGCCAATACCTTCATCCACAGGCTTTTGACCCTGCAAGAGGGATGAGCAGGCTCCTGTTGCAGAGTGGGGCTCCCGTTGAGGCAGCTGTCCAAGCTTAGGCCAAACATACCCAAAAGAAGCCCAGCAGGCTCAAGGGCCCACAGAAAGAACCAGCTCAAACATTTTTGTCTGAAGACACATGACCATCATTTATAGGAAGAAGGTTATCTTGCAATACTGATCTTATTCAGCAGCTTCCAAGATGACCGAATATGACATAAGCTAGAAAACCTCAGCTGAAACCACTAAACACTCTGCACAACTTACAGGGAAGCCCTGAAAGGCTGGTTTGTGTCTTGCAGATCCTCAGACCATCTTCCCCAACACTCATGTTCACAAACTCTGTTAGAGCAATTCTTGGACTGCATCATGCACAAACTCATGTTCCTCACTTACTTGCACCCCATGATATTCACAGGTTGCCTGTTTCACGCTCTGGATGAACCTTAAGGTGGTGAATTTAGCCTGGAAATTTTTTAAAGGTTTGACATTTGAGTCCCAGAGGGAGGCACTTCTCCCCACAAAAACCTACCTGTAGATAAGGTACTGTTACAGAGTCTGCTTTTGCACTGCTTTCCATGCCCCACCTTCACTCAAATCACACTGGCCCTGGTACTTTCAGAAAGGACCCCACCACCACTTCTTGTCCACACCTGATGGGCCAAATCTACTGATTTCAGTGCTTGTGTGTTCACATGCCACCCAGCTGGGAAATGACACCCCAGCTTATTGAACCTCAAGAGTACACAACCTGTCTCCTCTCCTGGAGAGGTGCAAAGAGATGTGAGAAGTCTGCTACCTCTTAAGCTGTGCTGTCATGGTGTTTCAAGTACTGAGGACAGAGGAAGGATGAACTTGTGGTTAGGCCACTAAACAGAGATGCAGCTTCCACAGTCCAAGCCTCCTGCCACAGATTGCCCCAACAGTTTCCAGCTGGTCAAATAATCTCTCACATCAGACTTCCCCACCTTTTTTTAAGTGCCTGAGAAGGAAACATTTGCAACCAAACATGGAACACTCAAGACACCAAAATGGTGAGGCCTATATAAATAGATACATACCTCACTGATGAAGAAGCAGGCTGATGTGTTTAATCGTTTATAAAGGCTCGTTTAGTTGCCCTGAAAGTGCTTAAGAGCAGGTAACACACCCTTTGATTAAATCTAAATAAACATTAACAGCAGTAAAAAATGGCTTTTACTGTGAGGAGGCCTGGCTCTTGCTTGCACCTGTAACCCTAAATATATTTAACAGGATGCCAAACTATGTATTATAAGATGCTACAAAGCAAAACAACATTACAGACATTTGCATAGAAAGGAGGGAGACATAGGGAGAGAGGCAAAAACAAAATGGACAACTTGCTAGGGTCTGATTCGAACATCTTAGAAAAATGCTATGTGGTCAACTCAAGACTGAGCTACCAAGGAGATTTGTGGCAGCTAAAACTACAATAAAATGGAGATGAAAACTCTGTTTCGTGTCCCTAGAAGGGAGATAAATGAGGGTCAGAATGAAGTTCATTTAAATCCACTGAGCTGATACAGAGGGAGTTAGAGAGAGCCGCAAAACAAAATGAAGGGCTCAGTAGGAGCCTGCACAGCCAGTGCTGCAATGTCAGAAATGCAACACAGTGCCATCTGAAACCTACAGGCACCATAGCAGGACTCAAGGAAAAAAACAACGGTGGTACTCCTAGGGAAGCCATGCCTGCCTGCAACAGCACTGGAATAACGCACCAGGGTCCTGCAACACAAGCCCCCGAGAGCGGATGCATTTTGAGGGGAGGTTCAGCGAAGCCTCAGGGGAAGACATCCACTGCTGGACTAAAACCACCAGAGGAATAGAACTAAGCAGCATCTATTTACAGCAGGGAGCAGTATCTGCCCCTTTCTTTTGCTCCCACCCGGCATCCTCCTTTGGGTCTCTTATGGGATAGAAGGTGCCTTAAGACAATAGATAATTAGCTGTAATGCATCCTCTGTGACTATAACAACTTAACAAGGCTTATCTGTAGACGTATCTAGGCTTCCAGTTATCCTTGTTCTCCCAGTTCCCTTCCTCTTCCAACCCTCCCCCCCAAAATATTTGCATCTTAGCTTGACAGGTATTTTGAATTTTAGCTTAATAAAATTGTTTGCATGTGTCTGTGCACGCTTAGGAGAAGATAAGAAAAAAACATCCTATTTTAACTCTGCCTCCTCGAGACACAGCTCGTTCCATTTTCCCTTCCCTGAAAAACAGAGGGAGCTGAAATAAGGAACATCAACTTTGGAACACCACTCTACCGAAGGATAACTTATTAAAAATATTAGATTCATCGTTTAAAAAACGAAGGGAAAAAAATGCCCAGGAAGTTGATGCATCACGGTGTTGCATCTGTGTCAAGCTCTGGGTAAACATGCAGCAACATGAATGAAATCTGTCCAGAAAGACTGCATTTCAGCGCCAACCACGCAATCGCTGGCCAAACCACTGCATATGTAACAAAAGTTTGATCTCGCCTGCAAGCGCTCAGCTGCGCTTCTGCCATTTCCTGTGGAAAACTGAAGCTCTGAACCACTGTCTCTCACCCAGAACTCGCCAACACTTAGCCAGCTGCCCCTAAATTCACGCCAATCACGCCGCGGCAGGCGGGCAGGCAGCCCCGGCAGAGCCGTGCGGGGGATGCTCGGCAGCTGCCCTCCAGCCCTCCCCGCGCCCCGGGCCGGGCACCACGGTGCAGGGGCAGCCGCGCCGCTCCTCCCTCCCCGTTCCCCCGGCCCCGGCGGCAGGTGCGGCGGCGGCGGCTCGCCCAGCGCCCGGGGGGGCGGACGGGGGCCCGCCCGGCGCAACAGGTGGTCGGTGGCGCCCGGTCCCGCCCAGCGGCCGCACTCACCGCTGGCGTTCTTTCCGCAGATGAGGTGTTGGTAGGGCTGCAGCAAGCCCCAGAGCTCGGGGTCGTTGTTGACCGTCTGCTCCAGCGCCTCCAGGGTGAAACGGGGAGCCTCGCCGCCCTCCTTCTCCTTCTCGGCCGGGGCGGCAGCGGCGGCGGCCGGGGGGCGGCCGGGCGGCGGGAGAGGGGCGGCGGGGCCGGCCAGCACCCGCGCGTGGATGTCGCGGAAAAGGCTCTCGGTGCCCGCGGTGAGGTAGATGGCGGCGTGCTCGTGGATGCGCAGGGCCACGCGGCTGTCCACCATCCAGCGGTAGAACTTGCCCACGGAGAAGGCCAGTCCGCACCGGGCCGACTTGCCGCGGCTGAAGCGGTCGCCGCCGCTGCTGCTCATGTTGTACAGGGAGAGGGCGCCGAGGGCGGCTGCCGTGCAGCGGGCCGCCAGCGTCCAGCCCAGGACGATCTCCATGGCGCTCCGCACCTCGTGCTTGGTGCACTTGGCGAAGCGGAGGCTCAGCCGCTGTGCCTCCCGGGCGATGCGTACCAGCGCCCGGCTAACCAGCGTCGAGAGCCGCGCCGCCGCATCCCGGCTCCCGGGGCTGGCGGCGCCCGGCGCCCGCGGCTCCCGGCGCGGCGGCGGCAGCAGCAGTGCCTCCACCTCCTCCAGGCTCCAGGGGACCTCCTCAAGGTCGGGCAGGAGCCGAGAGCACTGCTGCCCCGCGCAGTCCAGCACCTCGGAGTCTTCTGCTAGGACGGTGTTGACGGTGTCGAAGCTGTTGTGCCGACTGTGCATGGAGTCAGTTAGGTGCGGCCAGCAGCTTCCTCCATAGGGGTACGCGGGGTGCGAATCCGAGCAGCACAGCGACAAGTTGGAGGAGCGCACCGAGTCCGCCGCACCACCATACCCGGAGTCCAGCGTCAGGTCTTCCAGCGTCCTCACCGCCGTCTTACCTCTCCGGGCCATCGCCGCACTTCATGCTGCACCCGCGGGACCCGGGCGGGGAGCGGCTCACAGGAACGCGGGGGGAGAGAGCAGCGACGGAGCGCGGCGTGACCCGCCGGCCGCTTCGCTTCGCTCCGCCAGACGGCAGCGAAGCGGCGCTGCTGCCTGCGCCCTGCTCCTGCCGCCGCTGCCGCCGCCGCTGGCCGAGCCCCGCTGCCGGCCCGGCTCCTGCACTGCGCCGCGCCGCCGGCCCGACACCGCACCGCAGCGCAGCGCCGGCCAGCGAGCGCGGGGGGCGAGGCCATGCAAAGCGCCGCCGGCTCGCAGCCAATGGGACGGTGAGGAGGCGGAGACATGCAAAGCAGCGCGCCCGCCGGCCAATGGGACTGCGCCCTGCGGCGGCCGCGCCTCCCTTCGCTCCGCGGGGCCGCACCGCGCAGCGCGGGCCGGGAGGGGGCGCGGCCCGTCCGGCGCCGCCGGCCCCACCGTGTCCCGGGCCCGCCCGCGGAGCCCGCCGGGGCTGCGACCTGCGCGCAGGCAGCACCCCGAGGGCTGGGACTCTGCGCTGCAAAGCGAAGATGTGTTAATGTGGCCCTGGCCCCGCTGGCAGGCGGGAGAGTGCGGCCAGCCGCGTCCTCTGTCCTCGCGGCTGGGAACAGCACGGCTCTGCTACGTGCATCTACGCCGTTCCCCCGGCGTACGAATTAGAGTCCCGCTCCAGCCCGCACTGGGTTTTCACACCAGTAGTTCCCTGTTGTTGCTATAAACAAATGACAGGGAGCATAGGCACTCACACGCATCTCATCAAGATATTTTGAAATCAAGCAGAAACTGCCACGTAAGAATCCCAGCCATCACTCGAGTCAGGAAGAGCAATTTCCAAATAATTGAAACAAGTACAATAAAGCCCTTTGACATTCTTGACATTAACCCATTAAGTATCGTGAAGACTTTGACAAGTAAGATTTGTACTGGGCTTAGGGCACATTTCCTATGCATAGTAAGATGGTTTTTGTGCAAGACAATTTATCCTCGACTAATGTATTTTAATCTTACATTGCTAGGCTTTAGCTTTATTAGAAGTTGCCTGACTAATAATATCCCAGGCAACAGACTGAGAATGTATATGTTTGTGTGCTCTGGTTTTGAATAAATCTTATAACCTTTAAAGCATAAAATACCAGCAAATTTCTATCCCTTTAAGGATAAAAGCCTAGTAAACACATTTCTTTGTCATGCCAACAGAGGCAGCCAAAATTCTTGGGCAAACAAGGCAAGTCATGTAAGAGATTTCCCTGTCCAAGCAAGCCTGGCACTCCTTCAGCATCAGCTTCCTACAGGAAAGGCACAAACACAACTACAGGGAGGCTCATTTGTCAGGTTGGGGAGAACTATGACACCACCAAAAACACCAAAAGGGTGTTGCTCTCCAAATGAAGTCAAGTGCCAAGTGTCAAAAACTGGTTTCTCAGCATAGTCTTGGTCTTTTCACAAGATGCAGTATGCACAATAGGTTTCCACAGATTTCCCAAACACCACAATATCCTGATAAAAGGTAGAAGAGCTGAGAACAGGAGCAACCTGAACTTAAGCCACTGTCGCAAGTGAAGTAAGACACTGAGGCCTGTGCGGCTGGCAACAGCCAGTCTTGGGGCTGGCTCACCAAAAATGAGAGCATACCTCGAGAGTAAAATCCTGTGGACTTTGCAGTGATCCAGCAGTATATCTGGCAGTAGAGCCCTCTGCTGTCTTCAGCGCCTCAGTGCAGTGGCTGCTCAAAGTTCCCCTTTCCATTTGGTAGGAGATGGAAGACACCACCACGACTAAACCCCTCAGGATAGTAATTTTTCTAACTTCATCCCCCTGACTCTGCCCTTATGCTCTCACAGAATGCCACAACTGCACACGCTGAGCATACGAGAGAAGGTCAAACTCAGGGAAAGTTCAAGTTGGGGAGGTTGGGTTTGTAGGGTTTCACAGAGACACAAGGTGGGCATCCAGGGAGGATGAAACAAGTGAAGCAGGTGTTTTGTTCACCAGCCTTTGTGAAAAATGGTGCTGCTTAGGTCAACACCCACCTTGGGTGCTGCATCATTTTTAGGCTACAACACTGCATTTGAGATGAATAGGATAAATGAGAAGTGGACAGTTGTCTCGGGTACTGTGCAGACTCAGGCATTTATATTGTTGACTCAGAAACAGTTTGTACTTCTAAAGAGGTTGGGTTTTTATTTTTTTAATTCAAAAAGCAAAATATTGGGTCTTACCAGAGATTTTGTAGCGGCAATCTTGCACACAGCAGTTTGATTCCCAGTCACACTACCAGCTTGGAAGACGTTGCAATACTTGGACACACCAAAGACATGGCAGCGTTGGTTTAAACTTTCAAAAGTGGTAGTAAGAACTTCTGACTCACTTTTTCAGAAGACTAATTACCTTCTCATTGATTGAAAGGGCTGGAAGTTCAAATCAGTTCAGTGTGACCAGTCTGGATCTCCAATGATCTTTTGGTACGCAAAGAATTTCACCTGCCCAGGTGTGGATACGCTGGCTGCTGCATCCCGAAGTGAGATTCAGCATTATTTGGAAAGTGCTTCTCAGACAGGGTTCTTTAAAACGCCCTCGGAAAAGACAGGATCAAACAGTTTGGAGCAAAAGGCACCCCTGCAACATGTACGGTGCCTGCATGGGATGAGCTCTGGAGACAGTGCTTAGCGTTAATCCAGAAAGGGCACCACACCTCTCCTGGCCTGGGAGGAAGGGCAGGTGTCTGCAGTTGCACTCCGTTCTGCAAGCCTTGCAGCCAGGGTCATTTGCCTATGAGACAAGAACACCCACTGCAGAAAACAAAGTCCCTTTATATGTCAAAGGCTGGGTGGAAACAATTTTCAGCTTGTTGGAGACAGGAACATCAATTATCCTTACAGACAATTCAGACAGGGACTGATTAAGTACCATACCAGGATGGTAAGTGCCAACTCTAAAAGAGGGAAATTGAACCACATTTTTAAAAGGTGCTTAGGGCAAATTTAAGTGAATGTGAAGTTGGCACTTTTATGGGGAGAGCACCAAGTGCTGCAATTCTTTCCTTCCCCACCCAGTCTGCTGCCTGAAAAAGGCATCTTTTTGACAGCAGTAGGGAAAAACATGGTAGCAAACAGGCTGCCAGACGGAACAGGAATGTACCTAGGATCAGGCCACTCCATGTAATTTCTGCATTCAAAATTCAATGTGCTGCACTGCAGTAACAGCTCTGATCAAAGGCAGAATTCGCAGGATCTCCCAGTGCTATCTCCAGCTGCTAGGAACAAGCAGCAAACCCCTTATGAGAGCCTTGCTTATATTGCTGGGGAAGTCGGAGTGCTAATGTTTCTAATCACAGAAACAGGAGTTCATTTACAAAGCAAGGCTGTAATCCTGTACCAGTAAAGCAGGTGTGAAATGCACATCCCTGGCAGAGGAGCCTTTGGGGCTGCAGCATGTGTACAGTGTGCTGCAAAGAACACACCTGTCAAAGAAAGAACCGAGTGCTGCCATCAGGTATGGCTATCCCTGCAGGACAACTGGGAGATTGCTGCCAATTGTTTCGACAAGCAAGTCCAGGGAGATGACTGGTGTTGCTCCTCAAACACATACAACTCCAAAAGCAGTGGGGATGAGTGACGCAATGAGGCCACCGGCTTGCCAGCTGGAAGGGAAGCACTGGTGATGCCTCCAGCATGAGTGGGAGGGAAGAACACGTGGCAGGCGGATGCCACACCACCCGCTTTTTCCCGATCAGCTCCATCCTGCTGATTTCAGCAACAAGCTGATTTAGGACCCCTGGCTAGGACTTAGCAGAAACTATTGCCCCACGGAGAGGCAAGATTCAGCTGATCAGCTTCTCCTCTTGCAAACACTAAGGAATAGGGCTGCCCCTATATTTCAGCTGACTATTGCCTAGCCAGGGGCAGCCACCCGCCTGTACTCCTCTGCTGTGCAAAAGCGGCAGCGCTGACTTTCCACTGAGCTCAAAAACCTTCCTGACTTTCTTCCTGCAGCCCCCATGCCCCCGTGTGCTGAGAGTGGAGCTCTGTAAGAGATGTGTAGACTCGTGCGTGATATGGAAGGGAGAGATTACTTGCGACTTCTCTAAAGACACAAGCTGAGGATGCTCTGGGAAACTGCCAGCCTAAACCAAATCTCACCACATATAACAAAGCTATGGAGCCCATGACCATGGTACAGTTTGGAAGCCAAGAGCACAAATTATTTCAGAAAGAGATCTGACAAATTCCTGGAGGTTAAAGACACTGGTAACTATTAAACACAATGGTGCATGTGCAATCTTCATCTCAGAAAGTTTCTCAACAGCGGTTTGCCAGAAATGGGGAGGTTATGCCAGGGGACAGAGGACTTTGTAATCGCTCAGTTACTCAGTGGGTCTGTTGATGATGGCTATGCAAGGTGAGGGACTGCACTGCAGAGACAGGGCCAGAGCCCCCAAGGCAGTCCTCTGGTTTAAACACTTACTTTGACACCAGCCAAGGGCATTACCACCAGTTCATAAAGTGCACCATGGTTCTGCACAGCCAACACAGAAGTGTTTGCTATCTTTACAAGATATTGGATCTTGTCCTTTGTTCTAAGACAGGATCAACTGCAACCTCTACATGAATCCTGGAAGGTTTTAAAACTTTTCTTTGAACGATCCAATGCAAAGTCTCTAGAACTTCCCTGGGTGCTCTGTTTCCAAGTCCAAATAGTCTTACTGCTTGAAACGGCCTTCCTAACACTGACCTAACCTTTACTTTGCCACAAATGGAAAGAATAAAAAGATGCTACCAAAACTTTTTAGTGGTCTGGACTAGCATCTCTGTCTTGTTTATTCTCAGGCAGTATTAAAAGCATATAGAGCCAAGCAGAATACAGATTGCAGTTAGCCCCCAGCCAGCAGGTATAGGTTCTTCTCACAGTGCACTATGCCATTCCAAAAAGCGTAACAGTGTTTGCATGATTTATGTGCAGTAAGATTATACATACATACTATGTTTTGATCAGAACTGAAAGAAACAGGAATAGCAAGCTTCCAAGAGGACAGACACAAGGAAAGACTGTTCAGCCAGTGGTAATTTTCATTCCCACTCAAAGCACAACAAACCTGAATAAGGTATTAATGTATGAGTATATGGAAAAACAATTTAGAGGTGAAATCTAAAGTGACAAATGCGCTTGAGATCAGCAGTGGCTGTCGAGTAAGTCAGCCCTTTAGTCTTCCCTTGGGGGAATGTCCAGCGTAAAACTGTTTCAAGTTACTCTGTCGTTTTAGGTAATTGCTTCTCTCTGTCTGTCACCAGTGAAATCGTCTTCCTACTTGGTAGTTCAGGAACGACAGTTTATCTCCTCAAGGTGCAGAGTGCTCAGACTTGCTGGCTGTTTGCAAGGGTTCAACCTCACAGTGTACCCATGCTTGCTGCATCCTGATGCTGTGAGGAGGTGACAAGTGGCTCTGGGCTTGCTCGGCCAATGGTGTGTCATGCAGTGCATCTGAATACAACCCCTAAGGGGCTGTAGTCATTTGTTCTTGTTTGCAATTTAAAAGTCAGTTCTGATTTTAGAAGAAACTAAGTACTTTGTAGGTTTTAAATATTATTCTTCACAGTACTGCTGTCCATGCAATTTTAGGAGGAACAGGTTCTACAGTATGACATTTCCCTCTGGCACATGTGCAAAAGGAAAGGAAAGACATAAGCCATGCTCTCCATTGCCCCACTCATGGGGACTTCTTTTAAAATAGAGCAGAGGAAAATTACTAGAGAAGGTTGTCTTAAAATCCATTCACACCTCTGCTTCTTGCCAGTACTTCAGACTTACTTACATTTCTGCTTTTAAAAAGGCACGATGTCTTATTCCCAGCCAGCACTATTTGACAAAGGAAACTCCCAGGTAAAGACTTTCTCAGTTTTCCCATCTAATGCTTTTTTTTCTTAAGGGGTCCTTTGCAGGCAGACAAAAACCTTTTCATCCACACAGCTCTCCTCTGCACCACAAGCTCCCATCTTCCCCGTGCACACTGCCATAGCTGGGGTCCTGCCCCCGGCATTGCCCATGGCCTCAGTGCCACATCCACTCATGGGTAGGTGGGCAGCAAAACAAGCAGCTCCAGCCACCTCAGCAGGGAACAGCTCTTACACCATCACCCTCCAGGCCAGTTCCAGGAAAAGGGGCTTTTGCAAACAGGTTCTCTACATCACTCTTTTCTTACATAAGCAGGCAAAGATTTTTTTCCCCTTCCCCCTGCAATAACTGGGGAAGACATTAGTGAGCTGCAGGCCTACCCTATTGCAAAGCATAATTAAGATAAGAGACTAGTAATTCCCTGATATAAAGTAAGAACTTTCAATTTGTTGGCAAATCACAAAAGAAACCATGTTAAGATTAAATTTTTTGGTTGTTTTTTTTCCTAAAAATAAAACAAAACCTAGGGATTTTGGCATAAGATAATATTTCAAGAACTGGGCAGTACAATGTTGTGTCAGTACCTTTCCTTCGTCCTAGCACTTATAACTTCTTTTGCATGTTTTCCCTTCAAAAGTTGATCAAAGCTCCATTTTTTTTAAACATTACAGCATTCTGTTCATTCTTTGACTGACCAAAACTATTGTTGAAATGCTCATAAATAAATTAGAAAAAAAACCAACTCAACCCACCTCGCCTCAAATTGAGTAAGAGCTAGCTCCAGAAAAATTCATATTGTTGTGAATGCTTTTCCTTGCAGAAATATCACTGCAGTCTACCAGGCACAACAACGAACTTGATACATGGGAGAGACAAGGGAGCATTCTTGCCAGGAGCTTACATTAAAAAAAAAAATAAATTAAATGGCACATGTAGTAACATATCATGCAAACTTCTTTTTTTTTTCTTTTTTAGATTAATAGTAATTTTTAAAGATTAACAGTAGAGAGCACTAGGCAATGAGAACTGACATTTCTGACCTCTGTCATGAGGTGTGTTTCACCATCACATGGGACCCTGACATAGTGCAATGAGGTCAAGCACAGGTCTCCTGTTGAGTCAGAAATTAAGGGCACAGCAAGATGGGGAGTGGAAGGCCAGCTCTCTGCTCTGGGGAATGCACTTGCACGAAGTTATGACAGGTTTAGGAAAACTGAGGACTCACCCTGCGAGGGCAGTGGCCTCCACAGGGGAGCAAACATCACCTGTGAACCCACTGCAGCTTCTGAGTAGCTGTGTATTCAGGAATCGGAAAGTTATTATAGACTCCTGCTTTCACACATGGTGAAGGTAGAAGCAAATCATAAAATGTCTGTGGGAAATCTTTCCCTCTAATCAACCCATAATCCTCACTTTTCTCCATCCTCTCCCCCTCTTTCTCTCCCATTACTGGGAATAGACAAACTATTTATGGTACACACAGGGATTATGCTTTATCCACTTTATCCAACCAGCTACCTACTGGAGTTTAATGTACTTTAACAAATATGAGCTACCAAGCTGCCTCTTCCAATTGTTGTAATTTCAAGTATTTCTTGCATTTGCAGATGCCTAAAGGCTGGGAAACAAGCATTGCAGAAACAGTGAGAAGGGCTGGAAACCGTTTCTACCTCACATCACAAGCTCTCAACTGACCTGTATCTCATTTAGAAACCTGTCAAAACACCTTTCCAAACAAACAACTTTTTCTCCTTTCGGAGTTCCCTGTTGTACATCTTGAAATACCTCAAGGCTGATGTCAGTTGCAGAGGTAAAATAACATTTCCAGTACCTGAAACATGGGCTGGCAAGAGCTCGCATTTGAGAGCTGCTGGATGCTTGAAGGAGACTATAAATAAAGGACAGGAGTTTACTCCGGGCCTCGAGGAGGTGTGGGTTAAGCACACACACAGTTTTATCCTGTAGTTACAAGGACTGTGGAAAGGAAAGGCTAATGACTCACTTTGCCCTCCCTCCTGTCCCCTGTGGGCAGGGCTTGTGTGCAGGAAAGTGCCCATAGGTAGCTGCTGAACATAAGCTGTACAAGCTAGGTGAGGCCCAGCTTGTAAGCAGAGATGGTTTAGGCCCTGTTAAAGACTAATCCTGTGTTTTTCTTCAGCTGAGTTTAAGGCAGTGAGATAAGCTCTCCACAGACTCACAATGCCTGAAGTTTGTTACCCCTAAGCACAGCTCTGTGGTGATTGCGACAGCCCATTGCCTACCGCTGGGCTCACATCTTAACTTCAGTTTAGTCTTAGGAAGTCCCTGAATCCTCACAGCTCGTGGTGCTTATGGACCTGGACAAATCACTTCATGTCTCTGAGCCTGTAGTTTCCAGTTGTAAAACGGAGATAATTATATTGACCTTCTTCATAAAATGCCTTGCAAATGCTAGACAACAGCTAAGTATTATCATGATTATTGTACAAAACAATCCATTATGGCCCCTGGATGCCAGAGAAGAAATGAATGATGGCTGGAGTCCACATAAACACTGTGTTAGATCAATGCACTCACTATTACAGTGCTGATCTGGTCTCCTAGTGTGTGTTCCCACAAATCCACAGGGGGATGAAAAATCCAAACATATCTCTTGGCTGACAACTGACTGAAGCTATGTTACAGGGAGAAAGAAAAAAATATCTAACCCCATTGCATTAACCAAACTACATAGTTTCTGCTCTGATCACAGAAGGAAAAAAGTTATTTTGGCCAAGTTTTCTGCATATGAAGAGAGCTGTTTTCAGTTTGTTTTGGGGATTACTTTTGCAGATGAGCCATCTGAGTTAGCTGTGAAAAAGATGCATTTAAATGTTTAACACTCTGTCAAAGTGAGGCACTCATTAGCTTTAAAAATTAAAAATCGTCTGGGAAGAAAAGCACTGTCCCGTTTGCTGACACTGGGAAAGAAAAATCCCAAACTCCATGCAAGCTCAAAAGAACATCTTCTGTATTCCATCAAGCAAAGAGGCAAACTAGAGAATGAATTCAAGGTTTTTCTAGGAAAGCTTCAGAAGAAACCAGCTTAGTTCTATGCTGTGCTAAAATCAGTCCAAATCCACTTGCTACTTTGTGGTTGAGGAACTGTCTGCTTCCGACCCTCCCTCTACACATCCCAGTCATCACCAGTCAATGCCCATTAACGTTTTAGAGGAGCTACCCCCAAAAGCAAAAGACACTTACCGTGCTCAAAAAGAAGTGCATTGCTTTCATTCTTATAATGCCCCAACTCTTGCATTTTTAACAGGGGTGTGTGACAGATGTGCTTCACCCACTGGTGAGCAGAGAGCAGTTGCGTGCCACAGGCTTGCCTCAAGTGGTGGGTACCAGTGTCTGCTGGGAGTATCAGCATCTGTGATGACCCTGCACTGCCCAGGAATGGAAATGCATGGATGGTAGACACTATTCTGCCTTTTCCAAAGTCCTACAGTGAGGAAGAAGAGGAACAGGTTTATATGGATATTTTCTTCTAAAAAGAGCTATGCTTGCTGCACAGCCTCTGCAGTCACAGGAAGCTGCACACACTGCGCAGCCCCATTGGCTTGGGCATCCAGATCAGCATGTAGGAGCTGGACTCCCTGGGGTCACCATCTGTACAGCACATCTGTGGTACCCTCACCAAGCATAGCGAGGCTGGCATGGTAGTTGTCTTGAAGGACAAGCTCATCAGGATCCACACAACATTGCACTTCAGGGAACACTCACAGCTTGATACAGACTGGTTCCTAAGTGCCAGGGTGGTTATTAGTCCTTCCCAGGGCATTTCAGCTGCTACCTATGGCTTTTCCAGAGCTGCAGAGCACAGCACTTAACTAATCTCCTAATTACAAGCAGAAGCCTTTATTTTAATGTGATTCCTTCCTTCCCTGTACTCTATGCTTTAAGCCTCATGATGCGTTTCTTGAGGAGACTTGTTGCTCCTGGTACATTCTCATTTTGTGAACGAAAAATGCCCCAGTGACATACCAGCAGATAGAAGGACCATGTGTCTCAGTGAGGCTTTTGGTTGCAACAACTCATCACGTTAAACAAAACAGTGTATAGCCCAATCATCCTCCAGAACAACAGGGGATGTGGGGGTAAAAGCCCAGGATTCAGATTTTCAATCACGTGGCCTAAAATCAGAGGTCCAGCCTGAGATTTTGTAAAAGCCTCACATATTCCCCTTGGTCTCAGCTGCGGTTTAAAAGAGACAATTAATCCAAAGAAAAAGCATGCACAGTATTGGACAGTTAAAATCTGCGACATTAAGAAATATGATGGTGTTTTGTCTACACGTATCTAAGCATCCCTGCCCCATGAAGGCACCAAGTTCCTGCTCAGGATGTGTAGAATGCATTTAAACACTGAAATAATTTTCCTGCCTTAGCCCAAGTTTCTTATTTGGAAAAGAGATGACATTTATTCAGTTGGTAAAATAATCCCAGCAGCACATATTGTGCCCCTCTCACAGCTTCTGGAAGAAAGCCCAATATACCCATTCTTACTGGTATAAAAGCTTTTCTGCAGTCACTGGCAAAAGTATTTGGAAAGGGTTTCAAAATACTGATATCAGCAAGATGCATATGCTTGATTTCTGTTTGCATGGCTCCAATTGCAGAAGGTCATGTAAAGAAGTGGTAAAAAGGCCTTTAGTTACATGTTAGAAAACAAAGTGATTGCGACAGGATTTAAAAGTGCCTTTGCTAATGGGAACCAGGCAGCTAATGTCAGTCCTTTCATTTGTTTGACAATAGCTAAACCAAGGAAGTTAGATCCAAAGGCAAATAAAATAACCAGTGCTTCACACATCCACCCGAAGGCACAGAAGATCTTCTGTTCCCTGCAGTATGTCCCTGCCCCAGCACAGTAATCCCCAAGCCACACTGGGGACACTGGTTGCACCACAAATGGCAGCAGAGCTGAAGTGGTGGAAAAAGTAGTGTGGAGAAAGCAAAAGGGGAAGAGGAGAGCATGAGCTCCACTCTGTGATAGAGCTCAGTGCTGGGTCAGCCTTCTAGGTGGATATAGCCAGATGAGGAGAAGGGGAGCAGGAATGAAGGCACAAATCTGCATTGTTGTCAAAAACAACGCTCAAAGCCCCAGCACAGCCGTTTCTTGGAAAGCCATAGCTGGAACACAACCTCTTTTTGCAAAGCTGTCGTCTCAATACAGCCACTTTTTGTCTCTCCTCTGATTTTCCCAGGTCAGGCTAGACCATGTTTGGGGGCTGAAGAGTGCTCAAGGAAAATATTGCCCACATTCATGGCTGTACTTTTCAGATCCTACCATTACATCCATGCAAATGACCACATTGGTAATGTAAAAGTTCTCTCCATAATAATTTATTCTCAGCTGTTGCCACAGCAGCAATTTTTTTTTCATTAAGAGGTACCCCTGTCATACTGGCTTGAAGCATGAGATGGTTTAATTGAATATCTGATTTCTGGCAGTGTCTGATCTTGGCTTCTTCCAAAGAAGTCTTAAATATGCTCTGTAACACATGCTAGTGGGCAGCAATATGTTGTGGAGGAAGATTTTATTTCAAAGATGACTAGAGCTCAACATGTTTTTGAGAAGATAGGATAAACAGTGTAATTGTGCATTTATTTTTTCTATGCAAGTGTCTCAACCTGACATTTCCAAAATTTAAATGCTCTAAGCAATGACTTTGGGGCAGCTAGGAAGAGCTAGATTTTTCATTTTTTCAGCATCAAACGTCTTTTGGCTGGCGCCTCTAAAAATGAACACTCATGGAAACCTCGAGGCAAATTGTTTAACAAATCAGAAAAATGGCTGAGCAGCCTCCCCTCACCCCTGTAATGCCTCAGAATTATTTCTATTTTTTTTTTTTTTTTGAGGTGAAGTCTCATCCTTCATCAAGGCTTTGCTCCTCCTTGATTTTGTATTAAGGCAGAGAGTACTCAGTAAGACTTTCCTCACTGTCCGCTGTTTGCTCCTGCCCTAATTCTTGATTTCACAGACTCTGGTTTTCATCTTCTGCTGAATTCTACAACACATTTTCTCTGATATACTAATAAATATACATCTGTACATCTATCCCCCATTTTTGCATTATCCTTCTCATGAGGGAACCAAGAAAAATGCTATATTCAAAGCAGTGCTGATTTTCCAAGCAGTATTAAGTTTCTCTCCCTGTACTGTGACCAAGAGATTTGTTTGCTTTCTGCTCTAATACAACCACATGCTGTGTTTCCAACACTGACATACCTGTGTTCTTCCCCAGAGACTGCCACTAATTCCAGCACAGCCAGATGAGACAGCAGTGAATATTGTTCCTGACAGGGTTATTACCTTGTACTTAGAATGCTGAAACATTTAGAAAAATTATCCCAATTTCGGTGTTTATTCATATGGTATGACATTACTGTTCCAGAAGCAACACCACACTCTGCCATTAATCCTCTGTGACAGGGCTGCTCTGCTGTCCATGCTGATAGCATCTGTATGAAAGGAAGAACAGAAGATCAAACCACACATAAACTGGCTCCAGGGCTGAAATTAAGAATAATCCTTCCAATGGAACAATAAAGGTTTGGAAAGAGCTGACATTTTTTATAATGTACTGCCGATAAGACAAAAATGCCACAAAAGCTTCTCAGTTCAAAAGTATATGGAGGAATGCAGAAAGCTGTAATATACTGCTCTTTTAGATCATCCATAAAGGATCCAGCTGCTGAGAGAGGACGTTCTGGTGAAGAACCTAATTTTTCTGCTTAAACACTATTCTGTTTAGAGAGTTTTGTCTCCAACTTACCCAGATGCTATAGGCAACCAGAGCAGGGTGAATAATAGACTTTCAGCTTGATGCTAGTTCCAAAAGAAAAAGAAAATTATGAAAAAAGTAGTTTGTGGGTGAAGCAAACGTTTTGTAGTGTCTAAACATTTTGGCTTTGAGCATTTAAAACTTTCAGACTGAACCTGAATAATTTTGATATAAAGTTGTGGCAAAGGAAAGGAATGGTTCAGCTGCTTTGAAGTTTGGGTGCTCGTTTCCCCCCCCCATTTTGTGCATATGGACAATTTGACTAAGCGGACATTTCAGTCTCCAAAGTAACTTTTTTCCCCCAGAGAACCTCTGGCAGTTGAAATGTCCTCTCTCTGTGTAGCAAGAAGATACAAAGAGAAAGGTCTCCCACTTGTGTCCCTTTAAGTTGCTCCAATACTCCTTAAAAGTGTGAGCAAGATGTGACACCCAAACCCCATCACTTCTGTTGAAGTGCATACAATGAAAGCAAAGTCACAATGACTGCTTTATACTGACAGTAATTTCTGACTACTGGTATCCACTCGCTGAGCTGATGTGGAAAACCATCATGCTCCAGGTCAGTTCAATATAAGGTTCTATAAAGATTAATTAATAAAAATCCTCCCCTCCTGGAATGAAACTACTTGTGAAGTCCTCAATGAAGAGAACTTACACCTAGATGGGCAGAACAATTCCTGTTGCATACACCATCCCCACTCCATCTCATCCTCCTCCTTGCACAGCTCCCTGCACCCTAGGAGAGCAGGAGGTGCAGGGCCAGGCTAGTGCAGCCACCCCTTTCCTTGAGGAATGGGAAAAACAGGAAAGTCCCTGACAGGGAGAACTCCCTAAGACCCATCTAACTGTAGGAATAATGTACCTCCTGGCTGGATGTGGGTGGAGGTGAGGCAGGCATACAACTGCTCAGTGCACCCAAAATAAGCACCGCTGCTGTGCCTCACCAGTGACATCCACTGCAGTACCTGCCTCCAAAGTAACAGGCCTGAAAGCAGCCAAGTGACTCTATTTAAAGCTAAAGAGGAAAGTACAAAGCTTTGAAGTCAGAAGGCATATAATGAATTCAGCAAAACTTTATATTTCAAAGCCAGTTCTATTTGCAGAAGCCATCTGCCCAGGGAAAAGCTTGAACATGCACCTCTGACAGGAGTCAAAAGAGTTGAGGGAAACAGATCTCATTGAGGATGGTTCAGATCATCCATTCCCACAATATCTGAAATGTCACTTTGTAGCGGAGCAGCTTCCATCTTTATATCAATTACAACATTTACATCCAGCTCCCGCAGGGTTGCTGGCATTTGAAGAGACTGTCCAGTCCAGTAGCTCCCAGCAATTTCTAATTAGATATGCCAATAAGACATCACTGCTTGTCCCTCCTAATGCTAACTGTGAGCTCTCTGAAGCTTTACCTTAAGCTACTGTCTTACGTATCCCTTCAATGATCATTGACCTTCCTCTGTCCCCTTGCCAGCACTCAGCTTTTAAGCCACAAATCCAGAGATGGCTCCATCCAGAAGGACAAAGGGTAGTGTGATGTGCAGCCCTTTCTTTCACAGGACAGGAGCACAACCCTTGAGCCACATTGTCTTCACAGGCAAAAAATGCAAACCCACCCTTGGAAAGAACCGGCAACAGAGACAGCTTTTCCCAGCACCATCTTCCCTGAGCATCCATCAACCAAATTGTTTTGCAGCTTGCAAGGGCTTACATTTCTACTGCAGGCAAAAAACATTGTGTAAAGCTCGAAATAAGTCTGTTTAAGAATTCCCTCTGATATCCCTGGTCTGTCATATGACCCATAAGAGCCATTAAAATTCTGTCTGATAACTGGTTTCCCGAGAGCATGAGAGCCAGGCAAAACCATGCCAGCCTCAGACTCTGCCAATACTTCTCCTGGCTTAAAGCAGACACTAAGATAAGCCTAGAAGACATCTGTGGAAGCCAACCTATGTCTTAGACTTTGAAGATTATTCTCTTATTCACAAGGAAGCAGAGAAAACCAGAGGTTATTCCCCTGGGAAAAGGTCGAAAACCATCACTGGAAGTTTACATCAGCCAACAGCTGGGGCACCTGAAGGGCAGTTGGCCATGGGCACTGGCTCTAGCAGAACTTGGAACTGTGTGAATGCTGACTGTCCACAGGCAGCATCTCCCCAAATCTCTCCCCAGATACACTGCTGGCATTTACAGACTTCATAGGATCATTGCTGTCTTTGATAGTCAACAGAGGCCCTAATAGAGGCAAAAGTTACCGTGGAGAATGGGGAGAGTATAAGCCAGCACAGAGAGAGACAGATAATATGACTGTGCAAGCCTTATTTGATTAGAAATCATCTTAAAAACAGTTTCCTCTTATTCCCAAAATCTTGACTTTCTTTTAATTTTCACTGGATACAGTCCATTGCAAATGTCTGCAGTTCCCAGTGCTGTAGTGTTTCAGCTCATCAGAATATTTAGTGTGTTTCACTTTAAGACATTCCTGTCAAGTAGCTATTTCTTCACCCGTGGGTTTGGTTAAGACATTATCAGCCTTTGCTCACCTGCACTGACATTTATGCCTGTGGGAAATCAGGTCCAGAGACCTGCTGCAACACGTCACAGAGCCCTTCTAGGAAAGGCTCTCTAGGATGTGGAGGAAGCAAAGTGCAATATGTATCCTTGATAGCCTTGAAACAGAAGCTTTTAGCCTCCACAGCTTTGTCGGTCCAACAGATTGGTTGTTTTTCTGTGCCTGTAGCTGTGGCTGAATGTGGGGGTAGAGATCCTCCACGCTGTGACAGCAATTCAGAGGGGTGCTTCAGAGCCCCTGTGCCACATAGATACACACAACAGTCCAGGGCATATTTATAACCAAGCAGCTGAAATTAAGTTGCAGGCACTGGCACACAATCCCACCTCTGATCTTACTGTGACTCCAGGAGAGGAGCAAACTCCACACTTACAGCTGCTCTGGCTTCAGCTGGGCTCCGTCTGCATCCAGCTCTTCTTGGCTCAGTGCCTGCACAGCAAGAGGAGCAAGTCTTCCAAGTCAACTTTTTCCTAGTCTCAAAATAGCTGCTATAAAAGAAAAAGCAGACTCTTCACAAGCAGTGACAATTATAATAATAATAAAAACTAATAAAATATATTTTATTATATAAAATAATAAAAAATAATAATAAAAATAAACCCACTGGTATTCACATAAAGAAATTCTAACTGCAGCATTCCATTAATACTGCCTAAATTAGCATAGCATCCCAACAGGATTGCAGACCCCATCTGAGTCATGTGGCACATTCTCCAGCTGGTGTCTGTCAGGACAAACCCACACAGGTACAATGACCTCCAAAATGCTGAGGCTCAGGTGCTTCTCACTGCCTCACAGTCTCTATGTCCATCCTGCTGGAGGACCTCCCAGGAGCTGGTAGAAAACCTGCTGTCTTGCTGCTGATGCCTACTGATAATTACCCACAGAAGAGGCTGCTTAACCTGGCACAATCCTCAGCCCTTTATCTTATATTTTTGGACAGTAACTTCTTTCTTATATTGTTCTCAGTTTTTTGGGGGCTAATTTATTATCTAGACACCTTCACCCAGCATGTTACCTCCTTCCCATTTTCAGGCCAGCTGTTGTCTTCAGAGGCACTGGACAGCCAGATGGACTGAGCGATGTACTCGCCTGTTGGACACTGTGCTCTGTCAGCATTGCTTTTGGTGAAGGGTAAGACAAGGATATGGCAAACACCAGTGGTTGGTTTCTTCCACCTTTTCTTTTCAAAATGTGTGTTTAAAAAATACCCACAGATGTTATGGGTTAATTCCAAACTGAGCAATTTTTATTTTTCCTTCTCAGAAAAAACTTGTGGCAGAGCAAGCTGCTGCATAAATTGTCATGACAGTTAATGCATTGCTGGGTTTTAATGCATAGAGGTGGGCACTGGATATAGGTGCCTTTTGGCCCCTGAAGTTTATATGGAAGGATGGGAGAGGGAACGGGAGCATAAAAACCTGGAACAGTTTCTGAAGGTGGAAAACAGTGGCAAGCCCTAGTTCAATAGTCTGATCCCAGGCCATGGTTGTAGGGGCAGAGGACCCCCTTTCCCAGGGCAAAGCTGCCTCATCATGGAGGCCAAAATGCTGGATTTGAAATCCAGAGTACTTGCTCCCAGAACTTTTTAAGCACATGCATCAAGGAGTCAAGCAAGTAAAATCACAGCTGGCAAATTATTTGTATTCCAGCAATATACAACTGAAGTGCTAATATGTACCAGCTGTACCTACATGTCAGCTTTTTTGAAACTGAGGTAATTTCTTTGCTGTACCAAGAGGAGGAGAAGGTCAACAAAGACACATTTAGTCCAGGCTCTGCACTGGTAAGAGGTCTAGCGCAGGCTGTTAGTTCCTTCCCGCTTCAGGAGGTCTGAAAAAGCAGGAGCTGGACTCTTCTTCAGCATAACCTGACATTAAAATGGCATTCTTCAAAAAATGCCTGCAATAAAACAGCATCTTCTTACTGAGAAGGTGTGCTCCCAGAAAGGATCAAGATCACATCTGCTGAATTTAATGACAGAAAATGAGCTTGTGACATATTACTTGTGCAGTGTTAACTTGGCCAAGAGATAATTAATGGAAGATGTGTAGTTGAGTCCTGTGTGCTGCTTTGAAAGACTCAGGCTGTAATTGGTACCACTGGCTCTTGTAAAATAAACTGTGCTTCTGATCCAGCTCAGAAATCAAAACATGACATTAAAAAAAAAAAAAAAAAGAAAGCAAAGCATTTTACTTCAGGATCTGGCCTTCTGATAAAGTGTTTTTAAAATTCAGTGTTTTAAATGAGTTTCTGGCTTCCAGAGCTGTTACTCTCCTCAGTGTTGTGTTATATACTCTCTGATTTCCATGCCACGGCTCGTACTTTATGTTGCTGGTGACTCTTGATGACGCATTTTGATGCATTCAGCACAACCACACACTAGCATGAACCAGAGCTCACCATATTTCTGGCTGTGGAGCTCGAGTAAACATGGACCTGTGCCCAGACAGAGTTGGCGGTGGCTGGAAAACCAATACTGAAAGTCTAACAAGAACTGGCAAAAAATCTGCTCTACTGAAAACATGGCACTGGAGCAAACCTGTCATCTTTCAGTGTACTGAGGGCTTTCAGGCAGCCTAGTTTTGGTGTCAGGAGCAGGCATTACTCCTGCATTTCCCTGGCTCCTTCCCACTCTTCACAGTCACTCAGGAGCCATTTCCACAAATCTTACTTGTGCACATGGATCAGGCAGAGCTGATAAGGAAGGAGAGGAGGGTCTGATGGCCGAGTGTCTCTGCTGCTGACTCCGTGTGGCCTCATCACACCATGGCTCAATTTCTCCCTATAAAATGACTAACAGCACTTCCCTACCTCCCAGGGGAACTGGGAGGATAAAAACAGCGACAGCCACAAAGCACAAAGTTATTACAGCCATCAGTCCAGAGTGACCATCAGCTTCAGCACGTAGGCTGCCCTCAGACATGGTGCCGAGAGCATTCCCAGCGGCTGCCCTGTTGGATGGAGCACGTGTCATGCTTCTCTGGTATAGGTGCCCCTAGGCTCAGACGGTTGAAGCTCGTACTAACTATATTATGCCTCAGAGAGAGAAAGTAAACCTCTTTTATCAGGTTTCTTATTTTCTTCCAGGAGAAGGCAGGAAAGGAAACCTCTGCCACCTTGGATGTGTTGGGGAAAACTGAGCATGGGATCACACCCTGCTCTGTGACAGCCTCCTCCCCTGACAGGAAGAAGCTGAGAAGCCATACTGAGAGCAATACTGGAAGCCTCTGCTCCTCCCTCCTCCACAAAAGCAACAACTAGGTGTGGAAAGATGCTGTCAAACCCTACACCACATCAGTTCTTGCCACAAGTGCTCCCTTGCTTCTAACCACCCTGAAAGGAAGCACAGTGTAAACAGTCTAGAAAGATCAATTCCAGACGCCTGCTGTGGTACATCAGGAGATTAACATATTAACTCTTAAAAGCCCTCTAATTTTAAGGAGAACTCTGTACTTAAGCTGAAAGAAGTTTTGCAGAGATCAGCAGAGTTCCTCTGATGCTAGGAAACCAGGGAAACCTGTTAACAGCAGACTCTATGGATAATTGAGAAAATTATTCAATGATACTTTTAAAGTACTTTGGATTACAATATTGCATGGGTTAGTAATACTTTTCTCTTAATCTTTTCAAGTATTCATTTGCAATGGTTTGTTTATTGCTAGGTTTTGCTTTGCAATCTGATAAACACAGGCTTTGCTCCAACTGGAGTTCCAAATACGAAGAGTAAGCCAAGTCAGATATGGCAAGAAAGACCATGGACAAATACATCTATTTGATGCGCTAAGTTTGGGGGGGGTTTGGGGGGTGGTTTTGGGCATGTTGCATTACCTCCAATCTGTCATTAAAGTACTACCTGTTAAAAAAACAAGAGAAGAAACAAGCAGCTCAAAACTGTGCAAGGACCTGAGATGGATACCAAGAGAGCCCATGGGGCAGGGAGAGGCAGAAGCAAGTACATGATAGAGGTCAGCACAGTAGATGGGAGGGATAAACTTTCTGAAATATCCAGGACTGGCACCATGCCTAATGTATGCATCCTGGAGCCTGGCAGGCTTCCCCTAAAAACAAGTTTCACAAGTGACGCTATGTTAGTTGGACCGTCCTGCCAACGGCAGTGATTAAGGAGAGCAGCCTGCCTGTGACCAGCTGCATCTTCTAGGCAAAGGGGAGGAAGAGGCATGTGTTACACCTTTTGCACCACAACTGATTTGTTTCCATGTCTTCCATCATGCCGTGTGCATACTCTGACTGAGCTCTGCAGAAATCAGCAGTGACAATAAATGCGCTTTCACAGCCAGCTGCTCCCATGGCCCCTTCACTTGGCCAAACAGACGACATATACTTCTTTTTAATTATCAAGGAGCAGTCACAAACAAATGCCATGAAAATCTGGCCCTGAAACAGTGCTCAGAGCAAAAATTATTCCCAGAGCAATTGGATGTTTGGGCATGTTTCCCACTTTTTCATCTAGACATACTAAGCAGCAAGAAAGCTGGTAGAACCAGAGAGCTGGGAACATCCCTGGTGGAGCAAAGATCTGGCTGCTGGGGGTCTGCAGTGGTTGCTCTGGAGGAGCTTCTCCATGCTTCTGGGCAGGCAGTGCTGGAGAAAAAAGGGACACATCTAGGGGAGGCTAGGATGTTAGGGAGCCACAGCGAGAGTGGCATGACATGGCTTGCAGATGCCAGAGTCTCAGCTCTGTCCCAGAAACCCTATTCTCAGCCTAGTGTGCATCTGTCCTCATTCCTGAACAGCACTACATAAAATGTCCATGTGGGACAACCACTTCGGTTTAAAACATAAAACCCAAACCAGTCAACAATTCAGGAACCCAGAGCTCCGGCTTTTCCTCAAGATGGATTTCTTTTGAAGCCAACTATTCATATTTCCTCCCTAGTCTTTTCAACAATGGTGCAGGCACAAGCTGTTTGGTTAAAGTAAGCTGTTTGGTTAAAGTTAGCTGTTGCCCCAGTTTTATCCTGTCCCTTTCACCTTTACATCACATGGGGGCGATGCATATTCCATTTCACATAAGCCCAGAAGTATGTGAATGATTATGTATGACCAGCTACATATATAATTGTCTTAGATGTAGGCCTATAAATGATTCATTAAGATCTGTATCAGCTGGTTATTTAATGTGTCCTGCTAATTAAAACTTTGTGATAAAGACAACTACAGCTCTCTGTAATTATGCCTCTGGACAATGCGATGCACTTCCAACTAGTATTTGAAATCCTGGGTGTAAGTTGACACCTAAAGTAGGATAGAAAAATATAGGTTAACTGCTGCTCTTAATTGCCCTTTGTTAGTAAGATTATTGTAGAATTTCATTGTACAACTCCCTGAGACTCTTCTGCACGGTGCACATTACAGTCACCGTTAGGTGACAATGCTGTACACTGCATTATCTTTTTGTATACCTGAGAAGCTTGTGGGGGAAAAAAAAAGAGGCAAAAAGGACTATTTCAGCTAGAAGGAATGTGTCTGGCTTGGCTCATCTGGAAGGGAAAGGAGTGGACCAAAGAAATACTTGAGGAAATGCAATGTGTTTTACCATACATGATCAAATCTGGCATTTCTTGCTCAAGCCAGAGATCCTGCTAGGCTCAATGTCAGCTTCTCCTGAGTAAGGTCTACAGATCTGTGGTCACCACATGCTGGATATGGCTTCCACAAGGAAGAAACACAGTGACTCAGAAAGCACATTAAGCCCTGTTTTGTTGGTCAAAAAGGAAGCTTCACTAAGTTTATGCCAGAATAACTAAACAGGTCTAACAGTTTGTCTACAGTCTTGTTCTCTCAAAATACGTTCGGTGTTGAAGGAAGTATGTTTATGTATGAAACAGGTAAGGCCATTAAAATATTTTTGGGGAATGGCTATCAATGTAATAAATCATCAGTAACAAGTGATTTGTGCTAAGTAAAATAAGCTTTTCCTAAGCAGCTTATGCTAAGAATATAAGTCTTGCCCCACTGCCAGAAGACTACATTAAGTGTCATCCTTCTAATCTCATTGGCAGCCTGATATCACCACTAGGATAAATGTTAAGATCAGTCACCTCAGTGGCTCTTCCACTGCAAGTTCCGCTTGGTTAGACACAGTGGGAGATGACTGCCCTTATGTCAACACTTGTCATCTGCTGTGAGGATGTTCGGCTGGCTCCTGTCATCATCAGTCCAGGGCATGTTTCACCCAGGGGAATGACTCAGGTATAACATGTTGGCTCTTGTTAGCCATAGAACATTGCCTAAACCCTAGAGTCTGCATCCCACAGGAGCAACGCACTAATCAAATCTCTGGTTAGTTTCTATAAACACTAATTTGTGAAGACAAAACAAAAACTATAGAAGATGTATCTATCAAATGCATTTTGGTCCCCAAAGGTGACCTGGTATAGTCCATACCACTGTGGACAGTACCATTAACTCACAAGTGAAGAACAAGCAAGAAGTAAACTCCATGCTGACCCTACATGCTTTCTTCTCCCTGCTGTCTTTTTCCAGCTTCTCATATCCAACTTCATTCACGTGGTACCACATCCTCAAAAGCTACTAAAGGAAGGAGCTAGAATGCAATAGGTAAAGAAAGTCTTTAAATATAACTTTGGTTTGGTTAACAAGGTTTTTACTGACTGACCTTGTGCCTATAATAACATAGGAGTAGTATGTAAAAACCTTGACCATATTGTATAAAAAAACCAAATGGAGCCCGGTTTCCTACAGACCTGTCTCAGACCACCTTACAGTGCCTTCTTTATTTACTTTTCTGTTACTCTCACAATACAATGGATATGATTAGTTCTCAGTTGCTGTTGTCTCACCTTTTCTTTGCCATGTGTTGATGTCTAAGTTTCAACTTAAGCTCTTCAGTCATTTCTGATTACATTGCTGATAGGAGCCTCTGGTGATTACTCAGGGGAGCACTCACAGTGTAGCTTTCTACACTGTGGGAACATTTCACAGGGGTTCTCTCTCCAGTGATCTTTAATTAAGCTGATATGAACTTAACTAAGGTTGAGACTACTACCGATAGTTTATTGAAAGTGATTCAGGTGGGTCAGTCTCAAATAAAGAGGTGCTGACCAAGTGAGTGTTTAAGTCTCAATTTCCCATAAGGCAAAAAAGTTTACAATAGGATAACTTTGTGTGTGCCATCTCCAGCCTGTGATGGCTGTAACAATGTCAGCACATTGTTATAGCTTGTAGAGAAGAACTCTAGGCTTAAAAAGGAGGGAGATGAAGCTGAAGCTGTTCAAGAATTCCTCAGCAAGCACCAGCCTTGCTCCTGTCTTTGAAAGATGTCTCAGACAACTTTGTTCTTCCTTAGGAGCATTTTGCAGAGTGGCCCCACTGACCAGCAGTATTCCCAGCAAGAGAAATGGGGTAGCGGACAACACTCAAAAAGTTCACCTGTACACAGCTCATCTCTGTTTTCCCAAGCTATTTGTATGGCCACCTCAGCAAACCACCCAGGACAGACAAGAAGCAGCTTCTATGGGGTGATAAAATCCAGTCAAGTTCACCCTGACCTGAAATTATAAGGCCAGTCAGCAACTATAAGTACAGTGTATCCCTGTCAAGGCTCACACTTAAGTGACACTGTAGAGCAGTAGGTGCCAGTGAGTGAAGGGCAGGCACAGACCAGGCTCAGGCGTAGCTGCAGTCACAGGTGTGTGGCTGCGTCAGTGCACAGATGGAGTACAAACAGGGTGTGCTGGCACCTGTAACAGCAGCAGCAGAAACAACTAGAGCCTGAAAGGACAGGGAGGAGGAGAGTCTGCCTGCTACCCTACAAGGGCCACTCACTAGGATGGAGACGTGCAGCTCTGAGAGGGGAGAAGGGAGACTCTTAACACCACTTACTGAGCCCTCGGCTCGGCAAGCAACGCACAGCTGTAAACAGCCTTGGTGAAACTCAAGACTTGCTGTGCTTTTCTCCTTGCATATTCTCTGGGTGCAGCAGCACTGCTGGAAAAGGCTAAAATTCCCATTGAAAAACCATTCCACTGAATAGCAGAGGCACTCAAACAGGGAAAGCGCTGTTTCCACTTGTGCTGCAGCATTTACCTACGGCCTTCGGGTGACATCATCCTGGCATTTTCCTCCAAAAGCAGGTGGTTACAGACATTGACTGATGGTAGGAAAAGAGTTATCATCTCCCCTGAAAAGGTATGGAAACAGAACAGGATTAGATGTTTTACCCCAAGGGCCATGAGAAGAAATGGGGTCTAATCCAGAATTAGAGTGAGGGTGCTCTAACAATAGGCTACAAGCTCTAGGTCTGCATGCTGCCTAGCACAGTGTGGCCAAAATCCTGCTGAGGCCTCCAGGCAGCACTGCATTATGCATCATCATAATAATGAGTTTCTAATCCCAATCAAGTGCCCAACCCAGTAGGCACCGCCTGATTTACAGAAAGGATTAGCTGACAGATGTAAACAATAGTTGTGGGAGTCACTGTGCCCATTATGCAATCCTTTTATGCTGAGTATACAGAAAGAGCTGAGAAAATTAGGAACTTTTGCTGAGAACAAAAGTAACTGAGATTTTCAAATGTATGTAATGGGTAGTCTCATTCTTCAGCCCTAGGGATAACCCATTGATACCTGTGCACCCCATTCCTACCTTTTGAATCAACCAGGTTAACAAGGACAGGGACTCATGCTCATACCATGAGACAATAAAGACAAGCTACTTACAAGATGATCCTCTGAAGCATCCAGATGATGCCTGCCTCTTCCCATGAGTAGGTCACAGAAGCGCCTCTGTAACAAGTTGAAACATGTGGAAGAACCAGGGGGTGCATGGGGAAAATGGACAGAAATTAGAGAAATTAACATTTCTTTATGAGAATGAAGAAATGGAGATTGAATAGATATTTTGCTATTAAAGTGTGTGCTACTAGTCTAGAATTTAATTCCAGGAATAGATGGGAGCTAGTATCTAGGAGACAGTCAGAATTGCTTGAGTTACTGTAACTCAAGAAGAATTCATCTGAGAACAGACAGCTCTATTGCAGACCACACTCAGAGACCACACTGTGCAGTTCCACCAAGCTTGGGCTTCATCGTTCACCTCACAAGGGAACTGCTTAAACCCTCCCCCCAATTCAAGTTAGAGGGAAGGTGTATTAAAAAGGAGTCAGTTAGGGACAGTCTTCAGGTCTCACTTTTAGATAATGATGAAGGAAACAAAAAAAAAAAAGTTTTTATTAATTTCTCTCAGTATTCAACTTTTGTAATTTATGATGTTTTCATGTAATTTGTTTCTAATTTTTCCACCTTTTCCATAAGAAAAACAAGATATACAATAATAAATCAGACCTAACACTTAACGTTCTGGATTTTTTGGTTGAGGAGACAAAACAAACTCAGAAACAAGGCTTGCTGCTAACTTTGTCTGCAGGCATAAAGAAAATGAAGGCGAATTATGTGTGCTAATTTTGTTATCTTTCTAAGGTTTGTGATCTCAAAAATCCTCAGGGGTTTTGTGAGATGCTCCCTCTCTGTCAGTTCCAAAGAGGAAACATGCTCCATGTGCATTCCTCAGATGAACAGCAATTAACAGTGAAACAACAATTATGATAAAGGATGAACAATAATAAAACCATGAAAGGAGCCATAGTTCCTACCTTTCCACTTGCCTTTTATGCACCATCACAGCTTACTCCTTTTTTTGACCAAGCAGGACACATACTCCAGCACAACTGAGGGCAGAGCACTTGTGCTATGGACTTCAGCAGCAGCAGGACAGGGGCAAAGCAGAGCTAAGTGAAAGGATTTCAGTATGATCTGAGGCCTGTCAAAGAACCCTTTAAGCTTTGTGTGCCGGGTGATGCTGGAGCTGACAGCAGCAATGAGCACTTTGTTGGTCACACAGTTGTGGTCATGCCTGTTGGATGTGTGCGGGGGCTACTGTCCTGCACCAGCATCCTCATCAGCCTCTGATCCATGGGGCAGCCCATGAACAACAGAGTTGATCTTAAACTCAAACATGCGCTGCCAAGGCAATAGGGGAAGGGATGACAGCAGTGCTCTATCTGGGAAAATCCCCCAGCACCACTCAGAATGGACCAGTGTAACTGTAGCTAATGGAATTAGGTATTGAACTAATGTAAACATTGCTTACTATTGTAACATGCTGAAGTTAATATTGCTTTGGGAGGAATGATTCAATTTACTCTTTTCTTTGTGCTCCGATTTTCACTTTTCTCACATGCTCACGTGCTCACAAGACAAGCTTTACATAGCTGTCTGGCTTTGGTAGGTTTCAAACCACAGGTTTTTGTGAGAGAGGTATATAACAAGCCAGGGACTTCTTTTTAAAACAGGAGTATTTTTGCAGAACAGAAAAAAACAGCTAGAGAAACATGGGCTTGAGTAGCTGTGGCTGGATCGAGCTGTTGGCCCTACTTGACCTAAGTCACAGGTCACTCTCAGCAAGTCCAGTGCAAAGCCTCACATTGGCTTCGAACAAAGCTCAAGTATACAAAGGTTGTTAAGAACACCAAAAGAAACCAAAAGGGTTGCTCATAAAGATCTGTAACTAACGTGCCTAAAACAGCAGGAGTAATCAAGTGTGCTGTTAAGTATCTACCAGACCTGCAGACCATTTTCATATATGTAAGAGCAAGAGACTAATAAAGGAATTTTGTCATTAACTGTGAGGTTTAGTAAATATTTCCTTTGTTTCATACTAGGCCTGCCAATGATTTAGTCACACATGAAAGCAGAGAGGTTGCTCCTTACCTGTAGTGCCGTGCCAACACAACGAGCACTTTGACCATTCTGTACACTAGAGCATCCTGCAATTCATTCATTTTCCAGAGAATGAAAGTTGAAGGTTGTAGCTGACTGTGCAGCTCATTATTCCCTTTGCCCTTTTACCTTTCCCTGTATCTTATTTCCAGGTAAGCAACAATGTAGATTATTTTTGCCATTGCTAGAGTAATCTTTGTAATGCAGAAAAATGAGATCCATCCATAACTGTTTGGTAAAGCAGCAGAAACCTTTAGAAACAAAGCAGGGCTCAGTGGTGGGAAAAGCCGAATATTCAGCTCTGATCACAAGGTTGCAGAAAGTCAAAGAATGTGAAACAAGACTCCAAAAAATGGTCCTTGAGCAATGCACAAGAACAAGACAAACCCCAAAGTTTTGCCAATTCACCACATGAGGAAATTCCTTCCTATCCCAAATGTAGTCAGAGCTTCAGCAGCATGTCTGGGGGCAAATATTGTTAGGGCTGATCCAGCTTGTTTTTATCCAGGCATGACACTGGCACTCAAAAGACGATGTTGGGTTTTGATCTCGCCTTTCAACAATTACACAAGGAATCTCCCACAGCAAAAAATTCCAAACAGCGATTAACCTTCTAGGGCAAAAGCCAGACTTTTCATGTGTTTGATCTAAATTCAGTTATTTTTTAATTTCCAGGAGTGGCTTTTTTTTCTTCCTGTCACTGCTTAGTTCACATATATTCCTGTGTCGGTCCTGAAGATCTCCTGAAGACATGTCAAATCCTAAACAGAGATCTGAGGTTCAGTAGGGGTGAATGCATTTAAGCTGTGAAAACATGTTTCTGTAAGTGGCAGCACAACTATGCAGAAACCTTGAATATGAAGTAATTTCATATACAAGGAATGTCTTGCGGTTCTCAGTGGAGTCAGGTTGCTCTGTTAATTTCCATTCTTGGGGTGGTAGAGGCTGCTCCCTGGCAGGGAGAGCAGCATGGGGCTGTTACTAGATGGGCCTCCTGGGGAGTCACTGAGCACATTGGCTTTCAAGGAGTGCAGCTGGAGTTGAGAATATTCAGCACTACAAAGGATCTGGCCTTTCAAATGCTTTTCACTGTTGCAGGCCAAAATAATAAAAAAATCTGGGGATATCTTGTTTGTATATTGATGTTTCCCATGTCCAGGCACTTCATGATACTTACAATGGTCATATAAACTGCTCCTAATCTGATTTGGCAAGCTGGTCCAATGATTCCTGCTTCTGATTAAAAGTGTTTCCACACTTGCTGAGTGAAGGCTTAACTCCAGTTAAGCCCTTGCACTGAAGTGATGAACAGCAGACCCAAGAGATCATTTCTAGATTCCAAATCTGGTTGTTTAGTGGTACTTGGCACGAATCAACTTCACTAGCAGCAGCCATCTGCTACCTACCTCTCTGGATCCCCCTCAGAAGACAGATAGCAATTTTCTGGAAGCACTGGTTGTCCCAGGAGTGTGGGAGCAGGAAGCTGGGTCAGAAATTCAGTTTCCATAGTCATGAGGTGAAAAACAGGGCTCAGTTCTACTAAAATAAGCAAAAACAAAATAAGCAGCATTCTTCAGTCTTCTTGCAGTTCATCATGTAGCCTGGCAGTGTTGCTCTGTGTAATAAAACTTCTCCCAAACCAAAGCTGCACTAAGGTATAGCTGAAGGGAGACAATTCAAAATAATAGCATTGTGCGGTAAAAAGCTACAGACGCTGCAATGATCCAAAATCTAAGTATTAGATATTCAGCATGAAAAATGCACTGAGAAATAACACAAGCCTGGCTGAGCACTGAAATAAATGGTCACTGCAGTCAAAATATCTTGCCTCTGTTTTAAGGTGGTTCAATATCATGACCTTCAAACTAAACTAAAACTCTAGGCAGGTAAGTGTGATCAGAGTTATAGTCTGATTATTTTACAAAAATTTAAGGTTTAAAGATGTAAAAATAAATAAATAAATGCAGACCCCGAACATTAGCTGGCAGGAAAAAGCAGTATTACCCTACAATGTATTTGTAACATGCTTTGACGAGGCTCTTCCCCCTTCCTTTGTTCTATTGCCTGAGCTAGCATACAAATACTTTTCTAGTTAAACAATAAAATATACTGGCGTAAGGTGGGGAAAAATTGGATTCTGAATAAGTCCTTAGGAGATCAGGAAAAGGGGATGGGTAAAAGAGCAAGTCTGCTTTCCTATATATTTTATTCTATTCTTGATCTCAGATATGAGTTCAGAAATACATAAGTATCTGATCCCTCAATAGGATGGGTGGAAAGGAGAGAGCAGGATTGAGCCTCTGCCTCTTACTTGTGGAGCAACTCCCCTCTATGGAGTTGTCTGGTAGCAAACAGATGTCCATGGAAAAACACATCCCCTGGGGATGGCACTAGTGCCATGGCCAGCAGCAGCGTGGAGAGAGGAAGGAGAGGGAAACATCACTACTTGAATTGCAAGAGTGCAAGTTAATTACAAGTGTTGCTTCTCAAGTTCTCAAGTGCAGTCTGCACCAGTAGTTCCTTAAAACCAGACATGCTGAAAGAACCACAGCTCCCTTTCTCTTTTTGCTGCTCTTCCTTTTTAACCAAACTCCCGTGTGTGCCGAGCTTCTGCACACGCTGATGCCTTCGCTCGTCATCAAACATGCAGGAGATGGGAGCAAGAGGGAACTCGATGGCAAAAAAAGCTGATCACATCTGTACCAATAAGGTCAATACTGGTGATGCTGAATCTGCTTGTTGCATACCCACTTAGGCTCCTACGAGACCTCTGTGTCACATTTAGGACACTGTCCTATTTCAGCTTAACTTTGTTTTCATTGTGCAGAGTGGTGGATTTTAAAATCTGGGAATACTGTGAATAGCACCCAGCATCCTTCTGCATCACTGGAGTTCAGACATAGGAGAAATCCTTTCCAAGCTATGGATTCTTCTGATCTTTTTTCACTCTTCAGAGAGGAATACATACAGAGCTGAATGTTTTGTTATATGCTAAAACAAAAAGTACATTAGATTATATTTACTTAATCTGTGCTCTAGGATTCATGAATTCCATTTTACTCCCATGCTGTCCTTAGGAGTCAGCCTGCCTTGTTCCTTCCAAGGCTATGAGCAGCACTCAGGTCCTGTATGTAATCCTGGTCTCTTGCACATGTTTTCTGCCTGGCATCATTGGATCCAGGAGCTTCAGCTTCCCCAAGGTGCAGAGTCTTCAGATGTAAATTTTCAGTTTAGCTATCCAGGAAAAAATAAGGGAAAATTGCAAGGACTTTTAAAAGCCTCTTCCTAAGCAAAACCAAGTTGCTTATAAATTACAACAAGGAGGCGTGCAGTCATGGAAAAGCAGAACACTGAGCACATCTACCTCCCACCAGGTACCTATGCTGCCATCAGGTCCCTGATATTTGCAGGAAACCAAGGGACTCCAAGTCTCTTACTTCTGCCCCTTACTCCAGAGAGTGCCTGTTCCTTGATGGAAGGCATTTCTCTCTAGAATAGTCAGCCCATGGCACTTTTGCCCATTCCCTCTGTACTAGGATTTTCCATGTGCCAGTCCTCAAGTGGGAACACCGACAGAGCTATTTCTAGTCAATGACTACCCATTTCTGCCAGGGATTTTGCCAAGGTGGGGTGCTCCTTGATGGGGTGGGGTGTGCCTTGATGTACTTTGCTTCAGTGTCTAAGACTGAGCTAGTTTCCTGGTGCCAAAACCCTCATAGTATTCACTAGAACAGAAATTAATTCATAGGCTGCCACTGATGCTCTCAAAACCCTCGCTGTCTTTCCAACTTAGGTAATGGAAAATGGAGCAGTTCTCAGAATCTGCCTTTCCTATGCAGGGTAGGCAGTGTACAAATTGTACCTTACCAGTTTGGGATTTAAAACCCTTATTTTTCTCAGCTGAAACCATACCAGTTTTCTACATGTACTGTGTGAGAGCAGCTCTTGGTCAAAGATGCATTCCCAGTAAATCCCCCCCCCCATACTTGCTGTGGATATCCAGGGTGGGATGAATCCTCAGAGTGTGTGCACTGTAAATAAAAAACAGTGGAAAAATCCCCACGAAGGAAAAGTTAGTACCCTGTTCATATTTAGCGCTAGTATTTCATGTAAGCTGTGATGTTACAAAGTCAAGAGTGTGTAGTTTTATAAAGACATTTCTCCTTGCCCCTTCATACATAGGTTGACAGAAGCAAGAGCAAGAGAAAGTCTCTGACAGATGCTGATGAAATGAGCTATCTGGTTACAGAGCTGAAATATTTGGAAAGGACACAAGTGAGAACAGAATTTATTGCCTTTGTGAAAAGGGGATTTAATTTCTAAACTATCCACACGTGGCAATGAACAACCTTGTCTCTGCCCTCTGGTGACAGCCTGCAGGCACCATGCAATTATGATTAAAGCCTTTTATTGTTTTTGTCTCAGATTAGATTAAGTTGGTATTTAAAGATACAATTTTCTAATTGCATTGTCACGCCAGAAAAGAGACGTGGTTGTCTGTGCACCTTTACTGAGGAACAAAAAAGAAATCTGAATGCTTTGAGGTAAACATGGCTAGCAGGACTCCTAATTTCCAGGAAGAGCAGGAGAAGTAATTACAATTCTTCTAGATTACTAGTAATTCTTAGTGCTCAGTTTAACTGGGAAAACAATTTGAATGAGTTCACACAGCCACTAAAGACAAAGCAGGGAAGAGAAGGCCGCTGCTCTGTGCTTCTAGTGCTGCTTACAGCAGAGATCTTCTCCCTTCCTAGCCACAGCAAGGTCAGCATCCCTGCTCCCAAAATCACGCCACCTTTGTGGTAAAAATAAATCATAATGACTTACACTAATCTGGATAAAAATCATACTGCTTATTAGCTGTATTCCAGTATTACAAAGCCAATGGTTCTGAGTGTGAGACAGACCTAAGAAATGCTGTCAGAGCAAGTAAAAGATGAGAAGGAGCTATGCATGAGTACTGCCAGATATCTAACATCCCCAATTTTAACAAAGAGGACCAAAGGTGACAAGAAACAGCTAATCGTCTGAACAATTTCAGAGACAAGAATATGAAGGAAAGAAGAGACAAATAAGTAGGGAGGTTGAGATGACAAGACAAGGAGCACCAGCTTGAAACTGAAAGTGCAAAGGAAACAATTTAATGAGTCCTGTTTAAATCCCTCTTCCTATTCCAAAAAGCAGTAAATGGCTCGGGGATTTTTCTAGCATACCATGTGTCAAGTAAGGGCCAAGGGATTCTGAATTCTGTCTTACAGCACTTTTACTGTGGGGATTTTGTACAGGAGGAAGACTTCTGATTTGTTTCACGAGTTGTGGACAATGAGCTCCCTGATTTTTTTTCCTGTGCGGGTACAGAAAGTCGCCCAAGAATTGAAGATAGCACATTTGTGCTGTGGAAGCACATGGAAGAATGGCAGTCATGTTTCAGTACGTCATTTCTCAAAGTGAATGAGAGCTCTGCCAGCAGTCACAATGGTGCCGTGTAACAAAGCCAGCTCGTGCTCATCCAGCAAATAAGAGACCAGAGCAGCCATAGGCTTGCTGTATATGGAGCCAGAGGCAACAAAGAGCCTTATATCAAAACAGCTTTGGTCAACATGACAGGTTTGTTCTGGCTTGCATGGGCTGCTGCTTTCAGTCTTTTGGGATTGACTGTGATGCTTCCTAAACCCATTACTTTCACCCACCAAATCGCACCAAAAGGACATTATGGCAAGGTATCAAATCTAGTGCATCATGGGCAGCACCTACACAACCAATTGGACTCACTGCCTGCTTGCCCAGCCTGTGCAGCCACACAGCAATGTTGCTGCCTGGACAACATCACACTCAGGGGTTAATTTCAGCTGTAGCACCAGCAAAGCAGTACCCTAAATGTGGAGCTGGCCTGGATGGATACCAGCGCCTTCTGCAGCACAACCCCTCCAGTGCCGGATTATTTCTAATTATAATGCCTGGCAGATGTGCAGGGTTTTGGCAGAGTTTGGCACAGTGTTTTGAGTTGCTCCAGATTGACTGAGGGAAGCAAGTGCCACCAGCTGAGCAGCTCCCGAGGCATGTCCATTAGCAAAAGCAATGCTCCCCGATTAGCAAGTCAGCCTCTTCTGCCTGAGCACCAAAGCTCTGCAAAAAGAGCAACTTTGTACCAGTAAGAGGCTGAGCAAGAGCTCCTGGGCCTGCCACCACCAGCTGAGACACAGCGAGACAGGGCCTCTGCGGGAGGGCAGCTCTAGGAGAGATGCCGGGCTGGGACTGAGGAAATCCCTGCTGTTGTGCCTGCCTCCACTACCCAGGCTCACCAGCGCCTGGGGGCACTTCCTTAACTCCACCACCCTTCACTTTATGTATCTATGGGAGAAGATCCTCAAGTCAGACAGTGCCTTTAATATGAAGCTGTCTTATACTGCTTCCAAGGAAACCCAATTTCAAATGGAGCCCCTACGTGCTGTTACACAGCCTATTATGAATGATCCCAACTTAAAGTGATGCAGAAAAAGACCCTAACACCCGAGTCCCATCCTGAAGCCAATAGTCTAGGCAGACCTCAGTGACCTGCATTTGCAGGAGCAGAATGTATTTAATTGTTTTTAAAATACAAAGAACAAACATTTTCAATGTCATGTTTCAATCTCTGATTTGAGAAGTGGGTTTATGGCATTTTTAAATAGAAAATACTTGAGTTGTTCATGAGGTGCTGAGAGTCATATAACATGCAGAAAATCTGTCAAGTCCCCATAGAAATTAGGATAAGTGTGGCTCTACAGCTTTTTTTAAAAGGCACTTGAGAACAAGACTTCATAACAAGCACTGCTGAGAATCTGCAACTGTCACAAAAGGGAGTTGAAATACATGTGCTATCTTAGAAGTGTCTCTCTGACACATTTAAGACATAAAATCACAACAGCCCCTTCAGGGTAACCTCTGAAAGATCGAACTGGAGAGATGTATTTCATATACAGGCAGAACATTCAGCTTCTCTCCCCTTCCTGGGATTTTTCTGGACCTGTCTGGGATTTCCTTCTACTTCTTCAGCTTTTATCTGATGAGCTTCTGCTCATGTACAGTGCTGTTCATGTGGTTGGCCACCCTGAGCTCTAACTGGGCTTCTAATTATTTTTTAACAATCTAGCAAAAGATCTGAGGGAAAAAAGAAAACGAACTTATTCATAAGAACATCCAGAGGACTTAACATACTTAAGAATATTAATTTCATGGCTCTAATGGATTCGTCCTAATAATCACAAGCATCCTAGTAATGATAGCTCTTCCTACTTCTCCCCCACCCCCATTTAAAAAGCAGTGAAATTAATAAAGCCTGTGTTTCCATAGATTTACATTTTCTGTTCTGCAACAATCCTCACCATCCCACCAATAATCAGCTCCCACCCTCTGCTTCCACTGACATATGGATGGGCAAGATGCTGGGTCAGCATCAGGTAGACTGAGCTATGAGCATGGACCCCCTTAGTGGATCCCTGGCTGGGCCCAACTTCTTAATTTAATGAGCCTCTTCATAGATCTGCTGAGAACATATAATTAGCTTTGAGACTCCTAAATTTCTCTTAAACTCTGATGGATTTGCCAGTGGGATCAAAATTTAATGGTAGCAACAAACAGCTAAGCGTCACTATCCTGACACTGGAGGCTGGAAAAGGCGTCCATTCTGTGAGCGAGGGGCAAACTCCTCCACTCCTCCATGGTGCCCACATCCCCTCACCTCCTTCTACCACCCCTCCTCACTCAGTGGGTTACACTGCTACTGCAACAACTGTTTCTGGGAGGCAAGGAGGACTCAGGGCAAGCTGTGAGCAGGGTGGCAGTGGGAATCTTCCTTGAGGTGCTATTCCCACTCAGTATGCCCTTCCCTCATGTTCTCTGTGAGTCTCACAGCCCATTTTTGAGTCTCCTGACTTAACTGGGTGTGCTCCAGGTGGCAGACACCTGCCCAAACCCCTACTAATTACACTGCACAAGTAAATGCTTCATCCAGAGAAAATAGAGGAGGAAGGAATGAACTCATCATCCTTCCCAGCTATATTAACAGGGTATTTTACAAACATAGCATCCCTGGCAATGCCCCCAAGCTTCAGGAGAGGCACCCAATAAAGTTAGCTGTGTATCACCTGGAGGCTACACAGCTGCTGACAGGAAGCAGCAGGCAGCACCTTGTGTTGCTCCAAGCTTTTTAAGTGGAAAGCTGTCCTGCTCAGCTTCAGTTAGAGGACCTTCCTCCATGGGAAGAAAATCTCTCTCTTATCCGGGGTGAGAAGGGTCTATGAGAAACTGGCCTTGGTGGCAACCTCCAGGATGACCTCCACACTCCCTAGGTTGTCTGATTGATACTCCTGCACCTCAATATTTAAGAGACACCCCTTAGGGTTGTTAATAGTTTACTTTACTCTTGAAAAAGAAAACCCAACTGCTCCTGCTAGAGCACAAAGCTTCCAGCATTTGAAAAGCAAGTCAGGAGAGAGCCCACCCTATAAGGCTGAGTGGCTCCAGAACCAACCTGCTTTGTGTCTCTCCTGGGGGAATACGGCCTCTTTCCCTGCCTTCTCTAGCCACTGAGCTTCTAAATGTCATACAGACAGATATAATGAGTTGACTGAAGAACTATAGAGAAAGAGGCTTTTGGAGGAGGAAGAACAGTACAGGAGAAATGTGATACAATAAATCAAGTTTTGCAATACGAATATTCTCAGATTTTTTGGCAGATAAAGAAATAAAACTTTGCTGTCTGAGAGGGAAAAAGAAAGGTGTCATTTCAGACATTGCCGATCCCTGCCCAGGATGAGGTTGGGCACGTCCAGATTCTTTAGGTATTTGGCAGACAAGCAAAAGTGTTACCTGAGTATAGGTTTGGAGGGTGAAATCATAGTCTGCACAGTACAGGTCAGGGCTGAGTGGTCTCACCACTGGTCACTCAAGCAAATGGTTACCAAAACAGGCAAATGTCTGCAAAGTGTGTCAGTGAATCGGCATCTTACAGCAATACAGGTTGCAGAGGGCAGATGAACTCTAGGCTACCAGAGCTCGCTAGTGGACGTGGTCCCCTCACCACACAGTCTGCAAAGGGCTCCCAGGAGCCTCCTCCTGCCCAGTCTCAGATTTAGAGCCCAAAAACTGCTGCACAAGCTGATGTATCTGCCAGCTGCCCTCGACAAGCTGGTCCAGGCACCTTGGGCTCCTAAGACCTGCAAAGGGGTGAGACCAAGACTGCAGCTTTGTTAATGAGGGCTTCAGTCACCCAGGGATGCTCAGATTTCTGAGAGGCACCTGGACACACACGCTTGTTTCTGCACAAATCTGCTTGAATGCCAAACCTTCCTGTTTTCTCCCCACAACAAGCAAAGAAAATTTGAAGCCGTCACATCAGCTACAGGGAAGGATGGGAAGAAAACCTCAGGGAGCAACACCCATCCTTGCTGACCAAAATCTCTGAGATAGTAATCTGCCTAGGAAGGGCATGTGCTGCATGTGACAGATGTCAGAAACCTGGTTTTGCCAAAGAACAAGAACAATGATTCTGGCATAAATTCAGGCATTTCTCCTTTCCAAGGGCACCTGCTTGGGAAGCAGAGCCTGACTGGTAACATGAGAGAGAGAAAACGGGAGCAAAAGTGAGAAAAAAACCCCCCACAATACTTGCAGGTATAGAGAACAAAGCATAATTATGCATATACACACTTTAATTATTTCATTCCCTTAAAATGGGAAAAGGCTATATTCAAGAAGATAACTTCCTTTAAAAAAATTGAAGCATTATTTATTGTGGGGTTTTTTCCTATATTTCAAGGATGCTCTTTAAAGGTTCCAGGACTGTAAAAGAGTCTTTGACTTTTCTATCTCTTCCTGTCTTTGCCTTCCACAGCTGGGAGAAAAATCTAAGGGCCTTAAATAAGTTTAAATATGAAAGTCAAAAAAAGGCTTTGAAAATAAGCTGTGAAGGAACACTCTGTATTGGAACTCCACAGAGAAAATTAAAATCAAGGGAAAATGTAGAGCTGAAACTGTAATACATCAAATTTTTACATGTATTTATATATATATATTTCAATCAGAGGACTCAATGTCTTACAGCTTTCAATGGGACTTTTGTTTGTGTAAAGACGGAAGAACAGAGCTCTGTTTTACCATGGCTCTGTGCTTTGTCTGCTATCTCCAGTGCCCAAGTTTTTACTCCAAACTGTGGTAGGACACCCATCTCTCAGAGCAGCTGACCTCATGTAGGATGGGAGCGTTCTCCTTTGTGTGGCACCACCAGTGCTGAAATCCCAGCTCTGCTGAAATCAGTGGCAAAACTGCTCCAAGAGAGTTTGCTTCCCACTGCCAGGCACACACGGTCACCTTGCTGACTCCCCCAGCACCCTGCCACCCCACAGGGCCCCTGCCATGTAAAATTAGTTATGCTTGTGCTCATAGGGACTGTGCCTTGGTGGGTTTTCTCATCTAGGGATGAGACTGCTCTTGCCACAGCCTGAGCTGCCTTTGGGCTGGTTTTCACCACCTGTGTCAGCCCCCAAAACCAAGCTGGAGGGAGCAGTGCTGAAGCTGAGTGGACACGTACCAGCATCAGGCAGCATCCTCCAGTGACTGCTTTTTCCTCTTCACAACTTGCCTGCTGACAGCTGCATGAAGGTCTCTGTGGCAGGTTCGTCCACACAACCACACCAAGGTGAGTCTTTCCTAGCAAAATCTGATGAACACCAGCCCCCACCCTCCATGTTCCATGTCCTTCAGCGCAGAGTACAACATCCCACAGCACAGAAGCACTACCCTGCAAACAACCCTAACTCAACTACAAGCAACAAACACACTCCGCAGGTTTCCTAAGGTATTTATGTGGCCTGCTTCTTCTTTCCACTGAGTTTTAAAATACAGCCCATCACTACAACATCTGAGCACAAGACTGGACATGGTGTATGCTGCAGACCCAGTGCAGTGCTCTCCTTTGGGGTCAAGGAAAATCATTTATAGGCAACAAAAGACTGGACAGTAATTAAGGGAACAGATAATGTTTCCTAGTAACTCACAGGCAGAGGAAGGCAATCCCTGCCAGGTTTTACTATTGTGGTTTGTAGGAGCAATGAGGAGGATGGCTGGAAAGAGTTTATTTTAACAATACTCACCAGCCAGAGAGGGAAGAAAATTGTTGAAGCTTCAGTCAGCATCTCACAGCTTCCTCTGTTCCGAGTGCAGGGCTCCAGGGCACACAGCAGCAAGTGTGGCATCACAAAATATTCTTTCTCCCTGTTTCTACTCCAGAGTCTCTCCAGCCTCGAAGAAACCTCTGATCTCCATGCCATGGCTTTGCCTCTGGGAACAAACACAGTACCCAGCTACATGAACCACTGTGGACTCCTCTGCTCACCAGGATTGCGTGGATGCCAAATGCCTAATTGAAGTTCTTTTCCTCTTTTGTAATTCTTGTTCTACCTGGATTAACTTTCAGAGAAAGTGAGGGAGCTGCTTTCTATCCTTGTCTGTATCTCTTCCAGTCATAGACAGACCATGGCAGTGCCTTTTGCTTTTGATTAAAAGAACTTTAGGCATCCATTAGAGTGCACTGACCCAGTTTTTATCATCTGACCCCACTGGTGCAGCTCTCTTTTGGGAGGCAGGATCCCTCAGTGGAGCTATTACATCAGCCTTTCAGCCTTGCATCACCAGAGAGAATAGTTCTGCAGAATAAAAGCTAAATGATGGAGCAAGACAGAGTGGGTGTCTGCATACATAAACATTAGAATTTGTTTACTAATGCAAACAGCTCTCAGGGTGAGAGGAAAATAGCAGAAATATTCAGTTAAACGTTTATCTCAGTTAAACATTTATGCAAGATTTACATATGATGACATACACCGAGGTGGTGTTTGCGTGGCTGACACTACTGGCAGAGTTGCATTTTTTAGGGATGCTTTCCCAGAGCATTTTTCTTGCCAGAAGAATTTTTAGAGAAATTGTGCAAGTGTAACAGATCCATCATTCACATACAGAGCTGTGCAATTTTTCTTCCTTCCAAAGAACAGCTTGTTCTCCTCTTTACAAGGTATTAATACAGGAGGTCCTATTCCTGACACTTGGATACAGCTTCTCAGGTTTCCCACATGGGTTCAGATCTCTGCTGATGTAACCCAGTGAGGTCAGTACATAAAACTGGAGGGAAGTTAGCAGGTTAAGATCCTTCTCTTTAAACAACAAAAATGCTCCTTCTATGTACATATTCCTCCAGAAAGGTAACCCCCAAAGTCAAGGACTCCCTTAGAGTACTTACTGCTGCTATTACAGCACTGTAATAGCAGCAGCACCATAATTACAGCTAAGGATTGAGAATGGAAACCTTAAATTAACCAGAAGATCTGAAAAAAACCCAAAAAAACACTTGAAATTTACTTTTCTCAACCAAACTGAGATGTAAATTAAATAAATAATACAATTATCAAAATGCAGAGCAAAATCCAAAAAATCACCTAATCTTTTCTAATTTACATTTAATTTACATTAATGTGTTCTGATAGACAGGATATTTTGCCCAAACAGACCCTGGGGTAGGATACTTTAAGAAAGTTAGGTCCCATGTCAGTCACGTGCTTAAGGATTATACATTCCAGGTATGCATTTAACCTCTCATCAGCTGTGAAAGCCACCTGCATAACTGAATTTACAGCTCTGAACAACAGGGCCCGACTCTGCTGCAGCATAACCAACCTCTGGTCTCTCAAATTTATGATGCAAGGACTCAAAAAAAGCATTTGTGGAGTAAGTTTACTTTGAAAACCTGAGATGCCTTTACATACCTTGTCATGCCTGAGTCCTAAGGGTCCCCTTTTTCATTCTCATCCACAGGTAGAGGGAGAAACTTCTCCCCTCTTTTCTTTCTGACAAGGACAACTGAAATGCAGCAGGGCTCTCATGACTCCAGGAGCTGCAGCTGTAAAAAGAAATGCACAAACAATTGAGTGCACACATTGAAACCATGAGGTCATTGTGAGAAGTGCCATTTTTTCTGGTCCAACTGCAATTAATTGGAGCATTGCTACTGTTTTCCAAGGCCAGCAGGACTGCCTTTTCCTGCCTGCTGAGCTCTGTGGCAGCTGAGTTTCAGTGGGATGAATTCCAATTTAATTAACAGAAAACAATTTTCTTAAAGAAAGAAAGAAAGAAAAAAAAGAAAGTCCAGACAACAAACTGTTCCTACAGTTCTCTCAAAATGACTATATACATCATATAGAAAACAAAAAGGTAATACAAAGAAACTTGGCTGCCTTCCACTACTAGGAGATGCTAGAAATCCATTTGATACTATGTTTTAAAACACCGTTTTTACTAGCACTGGATACCTTACTTGGAGGACCCCATAATGGATGGATGTTTTCCTCTCCATGAAAAGCATCCATTTCCTCTCTTAGGCCACAAACATAAGCATAGAAATAGATCATTCTGAATTGGTCTGTTTACGATTACTTATTTAATGGCTAACCACAGTGCCTCGAGCTACTAATACATAATTTAAATGTCTCATAAATACAGCACTTGGTTTTCACTTCATTCTCCGTACACATTCAATAAACTGAGAATGTGAAAACAATAAAGAAAGTGAGGCCTCAGTTATCGATTCTGACAGGGTTCACAGTCCTTCTAAATACGTCTTTAAGTCATTTTAGCTTGCATTGGAACATAATTATCATGACAGGCATGCCTTCAACTGAGCCAACAGAGCTTTAAAATAAATACTGGAAGCTGCTTGCTCAACATTGAAGCAAGGTCTGAGTCTCAGTCTAGTAAACATCCATGTTTCCCTCAGTAACCCCAGTCCCGGCATGGCCTGGCAGGGTGAGCATTCTTTGTTAGCCAAGGTGAGGGTCATCAGAAACGTCTGCAGGAAATAAACACCCAGCCTTGAAATTCAGCTTTTGTCATGCCCCCACTTCTTCTTCCAAAGCCAATCTGGATTTGGGGCCTATTTGCCCTTTGTACAGGGGTGAACATCCCTGCTGTGCCCCACCCCCAAAGAAGCAGGACAATCCTACAGGCTTTCTGCTGAAGTCCCACAGGACTATTTGTGTAGCCTGTTCTGCACAGTTTCAGTACTTATGCTAAAGCTCTTTGCATGTGAAAACATTGCAGCCCACATTTCACACTTACACTCATTTAGGCTTTACCAGGGGATCCATTTCATATTGCAATTAAAAGCTACTCTAGTATGCAGCATTTTAAGAAAGAATGCACCTTTAGTATACTGTATCATGCTGCAGGAAGTCAGATCTTAAATGAAATCTAGTCTGCTTTGATAAATAATTGATGATATTTTTGCATAGGATAGAAAAAAAATCCCAAAGACACTCTTCCTATTGATCTGAAAGACTCAAATGAAACAGATTCAAACTTTTGCCTATGTTTGTTAACTATTGATGAAATGGCAGTACTGACCAGAGGCAGTCATATGTACAAATGTAAGGATGGCAATAGAAAGAGTTTTAGATGGCATCTGGTTCAACTTCTTGAAAATCTTATTTGATGTTGAACAGCCAGAAATCCTGTGTATACAGACAGTACAAGGTTATGCGTATCTTCCATAGGTATTGCAATGTGTGTTAACATACAAGAAGTAGTGGAAATTGTGCAGGCACCCAAATGACAGAAACAATTTTAAAGATTTGGGGTCAGATCTTGAGCTGGGAAAAGAAACAGTTTTAAAAGTACAGTTCATTAGTCTGACCTCTATCATGTACAGCTTTTTCCAACAGATACTGGAGAAAATAATAATCAAGATGCAGAAACAAAAAGAGGCCAAAAGGCAATGTGATTTTAGGAAAGACACATCACATTACACTACACTTGTTTGGATAGGTGCTTGTCTTGATCAGAGAAAAGTGGTAGATCTAATCTTTGGACTTTGCTTACATTTGTCTTAGACTCACAGGGAAAGTTATCAGTGGAGCTGGAGAAGACGTGAGTTGTTTTTTGTTCATGGTTTGGTGACGTGCGTTTGCTTGTTTGTTTTCTAATTAACTGCCATTGCTCCAGTTCACTCCAACAGAAGACTAGTCCTCTTCCAATTTCAACAACAACTTTCACTGTGTTTGCAGGTTGCGACTCTGAGCACTGATGCAGACAGAGGGGTTTCTCCAAGCAGAAGCTGCTGTGGCTTCCCTGTGGCTGCCAGCAGAGCCAGCAGGGTCTCAGCAGCACCCTGGGCTCAACGTCACCCTGCACAACCCCAGGGAGCTGCTGGAAGATCTGTCTGGGTAAGAAGCAGAAGTCTGCTCCATTCGATCTGTGGGAGAGGTTTCAGAGTCACGGTGAGGGGATTCTAATTAACCAGCAAGGATGCACTGGGAGGGCATTGCCAAGCAATGAATTTTTGATTAGAAGAGCTGAGAGACAGAGGCAATCTATAAAAGAAGACTGATGAGTCATTGACTGTCAGTCTGTGCCTTCCTGTGCATCAATATTTCTACTGGAAGTTCACAAAATTAAAAATATTAATGGGTCAGATTTGGCCCCAGAAGTTTTGAAAAAAGTTGAGTGAAGTTATTTCCACAAAATTATTTTATCTTTCCAGCTACATTTAGCTAGTGGCAAGTACTGCTGTTCTTCAGTGTTTCTAGTCCCATTGCTTCTTCCCAAGTTCAAATTCCCCTCTCAGACCAAATGGCCTGTGGTTGAGGATGGCTCATTTAGCGTACACGAACATTTATAAAAATGCCCTCCTAAAAAATGCCATTGCACACAATTTTCCCTAGCAGGACTACAAAAAGGAAGAAGTCTTATGTGAGAGACATTAGGTACTGTCAGAGGCAGAGCAAGTCAAGATGAGGAAAGACATCAACAAATCAAACACTCCAGAAGCACCAGCCCCTTCGAGGCTCTTTTTCCTTGCGTTTCTATGTCAGGGTCATGCCTACTGCAACACATCAATGGTAGAAAGCAAAACAGAAAGCAGATTTAAAATATATTAAATGAATTTGATATATGAAAAGCAGTTAAAGTTGACATTGCTCAAATGAGAAATTAATACATTTCACTTATATTTACCTTTGACTATGGCATTGCATGGGACAAAGCTGAGGAAAAAAGCAGTAGTTTCCATTTGCTGGAGGGATCAGTGGAAAGGACGGGCATCCATCCCAATAACTGATAAGTTAACTGTCCAGAGATTATTGTATCTTGACACACCATGGGGTTTTTTTATGTTGGATGATTTCAGCCTGTCATTTTACACCTAAGAAATTATTCTGGGTGGAGATGCCTGGGCGTGTACCAGTCACTCCTCAAAAGACTGATAGGAGAACTGCCAGTCTGTGCTTTGGTTTTGTGGAGCTGGTAAATCTATTAAATCTACTGATTTCCCACGTGATTATGGATAAGGATTTCAGACTAGAATCTGTGTCTATGCCTATGCCAGGGCAGGTATGACAGGTGTGTTTCACAGTCCTCACCACCCTGCAAATACAGTTACAATAAATGACTTAATCCAGTGACATCGAAATCCATTAGAATTTCATACTGACTTTAGTACAGACAGGATCAGACTCTATATCACCTTACTGCCTATAACCTACCTTACAAAATAAAGAGTTAAAAAAAGTTAATTAAATCAGTGATTAAACCCCTATGACTCTGGAGGCTTGGGAACAAGCCCGTGGTGTGAAAAGCCAGCAGGATACCTTCTGCAGGAAAAGCTAAGCAGAATTGCTTTTCACTCAGTAAGCAGTAGAAAAGCAGCAGCAACTAGACAGCTTCTCACAAGCTGAGTGCACAATTGAATCAGTACTTTCAGTTTTACACTCTTACACATGCAGTGGATAGAAAAGTTTATATTCCAGTCGTGATATCTGATGGCTCAACAACAAAGACCATTAAAGAAAAATGGAAAAAAACCCAGAGGCATTTAAAAATTCATTGAGTGACAGTGGGTGCCTTGCCTTTATGTAGGAAATACTTCTACTAAAGAGACTTTAGCAAAATTAATCAGAAAGGTTTACAAGCTACATTCTCTGAGATAGCAATTTTCATGAACCAGTCTCTTGAAATGGCTAGCAAAACTCTATAAAGAAAAATCACTTGCTAGGTATATCCCTGCAGATTAAATACCCTTGGTAGAAGGAGAAGCATTTAAAAAATTCGAATCAGTCTTCTTGCAAGTAGTGAATGAAGAAAAGTCCTCCCATGCCACATCCCCAACTTTAGGCATGTGCAGAAGCACTGTTTAGGTGAGCGAGAAGCAAGTCTGCCCTTTGAGCTGTTCAAGCCTTTCAGAGAACAGGCCCTCCAGTGACAGCAGGGCTTGCCCTCTGGAGACAGGTAACCTGTGCCTCTACACCACTTCTGGCTCGATGCAGGGTAGAGGAGGCTGTGGCACGCTTGGGCTGCTGCAGACTGCAGGAAACAATGTGGGACTCAGCTTACAGCCAGCTCGGTGCTAGTGAGCAAAAACGAGGGATTTTTGTCTTGTTTATCCTATATTATATACAATTAAGACTGGTGTTAAATTATCTAGCTGCATGTGTGTTGGTGACTTAGGGGTTACAGCAGCAACCCAGCAGTGCCCTTAAACACATGCTTAGATTTGTCTCTAGTAAATCATACACCTGTTCTGCTGCACCCCACATGCTGTTCTGCACTTTTCTACAAATCCCTCTGCCAGGTGAATGAACTCATTTTTTTAAGAGCGGTGCATCCAGAAGCAATGGTTTAGACTGGACTGCTCTTCCTATGGGTTCTCAGAAAGGAGGACCAGGTGGAGCCACCTCAGAGGAGATGAGAGTATATCAGAAAGTAAATACTGTGCACAAGAGCGAAAGGGGTGGTACACCATCTTCAAGGAATGTGACAAAGGGACATCTTAAGGCCCTGTATGGCAGCACTGCATGATGTCCTATGGCTTTACAAGGCACATATATGCTTACCTTTTCTTATTTTCTCAGGCATGTATTTTCAAAATTGACTTGCAGTGAAAGCTTTTTACAGTAGCTATGTAATTTTGGGGATGTAGTCTGAGGACTCCAGCATCTTTGAAAATTTTATGTGAACTGAATTGCTCTTGAATATGTAGAGAACTGGACACAGGCCCCCAAGATGCAGGTTAGTGCCTTATGTGGGCACAAGCATAGGGATCCTGCTTTAATTCAGAAAAGTGCTGCCCACCCCGAAGGTGAACCTATGCAGTTTGAAGGATGTCTAGCTTGTCTACAAAGAGCAAAATGTGTAATTCTTTAATGCCTGAAACTGTCTGCAGAGTAGTCAGCAGACCCTAGCGTTTCACAGCAGCTGACAGCTCATCTCAGAGAGCAAGCGACTTCAGTGGATACCAATGCTTGACTTATTTCCAAGGAAAAAACCCTGTTTTATAAAACACTGATTAAAAGCAGACTTCAGTTCCTAAAAGTAACTCAGCCCAAATATCAGGAAAAAACCCAAGTGCTATAGATTGAAAACTCTGACAACACTGTTGCAGACCAAAGCAAAGGCATATGAGCATTAAACCATCAGTATTTCAGTGACTGGCTTTCTTGCATGGGGAGCAGCAGCAAAACAGTGCTGTGATGCATAACATGGAAATGCCTTCGGTACTAGTGTCCAGGGATTTGTACTGTGTGGGTACTCACACACTGCAGTAAAATAAATACCGAATGGCAGAATGGGAAATCCAATGGCTTTTTTCATATTGCCCCCCTTCTGTGTACATATTCTTCCCTTTTGATGTGCCATTCCTGGTCAGGGCTGGCTTGGAGAGCCCACATTACATGACATACATTTCCCATGTCAAGTCCATGGGCAAGACACCAGGTCGTTTCACAGCACCTACCTCAGTTTCATGTGTGACCATGTCTTCTCTTGGATTGTTTGTCTGCCACAGTTGTGAGCTAGATGTGCTCTGAACTTGCAGCAGAGGCCTTTATCTTGGTAATTTTGGCAGGGAGGAAGGCAGGCCTCTTCACTCCGCGCTCCTCTCGTGCAGGAGCTGTAACTTCCTGGGGAAGCCTTTGCAGCCACCATGCACATCAGCTTTGCAACTGGTCCCACGCTCCGACGGCTCCACGGAGAACAGCTTTGACACACCTGGGAGCCCCAAGAACAAGGATCTCTGTGGCAGCTCCTCCAAGACAAGGCACCAGAATCCATGCTGTCATAGCAGGCAGAAAGTAGCTCTAAAAAACTGCTCTGTATTCAGGAGAGCTGTAGATCCCCCAGGTTCCATAGTGATACTAGGAAGGGCTGAAATCTGCAGAGTGACCCCATGTATTTGCTTTACTTCCAGGCCCACAGGTCCCCTGGAACCCTCCTTACCATGTTGCCTCTCTCCAGCTGGTGTCCCCCGGCTCTCCCCAAAAGTGGAACATTTCCTCAGGTGAGTTGGTACATGGCCAGAAATATATTTCTTTGGTGCTGAAAACCACCACATGCCAGGTGCCACCACTTCTTCCGCACATGTGGTTGACCTATGGCAGAGCCCAAGGACGCTTAACACCAGCGATGATGATTCAACCCTTAGCTAAGGCATGTGGGCAAGTGCTCTCTGCAGCAGCTGCTCCTGGTACTACTGTTCCCTTAGGGACCAGGGCCTGTCCATGCCCAATGCCTTGGTTTGTGACACCAGCACCAGTACACACAAAGTATCCCAGAAGACCAGGGGTGCTGGGCAGCCTGAAGCCAGAGCACATGATTTTCAGTTCGCCTGGCACCAGCTTACACTTCTTGGGAAGTTTTCTTCAAAGCCTCACACTGCAGCAGAAAGAAAAAGACAAAAACAAGACGCACAGTTTTACAGCTGCCACAAGGAAAAGGCATTTTGTGCCCTGCTTTGGCACGCTGACTCAAGGAGATGGAAGAAGAAAGGCAGAACAGCAGATGGGATTCAGTGCTGGATAGTGGATGAGCTAATGGAGGGAAAACATCTCTCTGAGTAAGAAGACTGAGATGATTATAGGACATGGAGTGTGCAAAGGAGGGTGATAACCAGAGGATAGTGGGATGGAAGAGGAGAAAGAGATAGTAGCCAGGGCAGAGATCTGAAGATTTGGACAAAGGCTTTTAATTACAGAGCAGAGAGAAAACGCAACACATAAGAGCTACACTGGAAGAAACAATAAGCTCGGGAAACAGAGGCAGAAATTCTCACAGGATTGGCTGACATTCCTTGTGTACTGCTGGAACCACACAGTAGAAAATACACACAGTCTATGGAAAAGACTTTGGAGAAGTATCAACATTTCCCTCCACGGTGAGGAGAAATAGGCATTGTGCTAGTGGATACTGGTGGTGTGACCCATGCAAAGGCAAAAACCTCTCAGTGCAGTGTGGTGGGTTGTGGAGGAGTCTGGGAGAAGAGATGAGACTGGCTTTGGTGTGGGGCCCTGGGCAGTGGGGTGCTCTGGAGAGTCAGCCGCGCCCTCCAGCAATGAGGTGCCAAACAATCACTGCTGCTCCTTCCAGATGCTGAGGGGGGGAGAAAAGCCTTTGAGTGGAGAGTTAATTATAGGGATTGTATTCTAGTTCCTACAATTAAGGGAACCGATCTGTAGAGATTTTAATTAATGGAGATCTTACGGGGAGTTTCAGTTTGGCTGGAGGGTCTTACTGGGTGTACTCTGTCTCCTTGGTATTTTCTGTAGTTGTGCAGTCATTAGCTTTTGCCATTAAAGACAGTGAGATGGCAATAAATGAGAATGGACAACACCATGATTTTCATACGTAGCAGATGAACATATTTACCTCTTCCCCTGACTCCCACCATCTTTCCCTAATTAATACTAGCTACAAAAGTCTTTTTTATTTAAAAAAAAAAATGGGTGGACGGTACAATTCATGTGCATGAAGCCACTTTTTAAAAATTAAATGAGGACATTTCACCCTGTATAATATATCAAATATAAACAGGCATAGGGTGAATATTAGTAAGAACTCTCCAAATAAACTCTCTCTCTATCTAAAGCATTTTAATTCCATTTTTTTCTGTGTGTTACAATTAAAACTTATCAACATTACTGTTGATCTGTCTGTTTTTTCCCAGCTTCCTTTAGACATAGCCCTCTTTCTGGGACAGACTTATTTTTTTAGTTTAACCTACTGTGTTTCTCCTAAATCTATATTGAAATGAGCAGTTCTTAGAAACAAAAAGTAACTTAAATCATGCATGTCACACTTAGCATGTGCCTAAGACACCACAATGCACTGAAGTTTGTGCAGCCATCAGTGTGTAACCAAAAGGTCAAACCACTGGGCATCTCCTCTTGCTGCAGGGACTTTGGGTCTGACATATGCACATTCCTTCATTCACGAATTGACCGAAAGGTACCACACTGCTGGCTCCTGCTGTAGACTACCTAGTTTTTGCTTGGTTTGAATTATTTCTCATGCCCCAATTATTCCCCATTTCCCCAGACACAGCTGAGAGCTGGGAGCTGCCAGGCTTGCTGGCCAGGCAGTGCTGGTAAAGCCCTGGTGTGAAGCGAGGAGACTGAGCCCTCCTGGTTCACCCTGCTCGTAAAATGACAAGCATAAAGAAGCTAACATAAAGAAGCCATCAGGTCACCCAGGCATGACTGACTACCCTTTGGAGGACTCCATCACACACTGCCTCCAGCTGCAGCCTGCCTATCTTAAGATAAAACAAAGGTCTGGGAGTGAAACCCCCGGAAAGCAACAGAGGCAGCTGCTCTGTGGTTTCTAGACCCTGCATGCTGAATGCCACCGCCCATATTCACCTGTGTTGCAGCCCAGTCCCGACATTCCTCCAGGACCCAAGCCTCAGCTCTGTGGGAGAGGCTGCTCCCTTGGGGAAGGTCATGGAGCTGGAAGAGGCCACTGCTGAGTGCTGTGGTTCCACAGATGCAGCTGGAGTAGTTTCTTCACTTACATGTAGGTGCTTTGACTTTCTTGCTGCCTGGATTTTAGTTCAGTTCCTTCTAATTTTTTTCCCATTTTCAGAGACCATTTTTCATTCACTATCTGTAATGAGACGTTCAGTTCCACAGCAATATCCAGCTCATCAATCTTTCCTTTCAAGAGCACTGCTGCTTTTACTGATCCTCTATTCCTTTTATACACAAGGCCATACCACACACTCATATATATGTGTGTATAGAGAAGATTTCTTTTCTTCTGTCTTTTTGTTCTTTGCTGTGTTTAAGTTGTTTGCAGCATTTTTGTAATTACCCGGTCTCTGATTATCCTACTGATTTATTGCCCCTAACACTCTCTCTTACATGTCCTTCACAAAAAGTATTAACCACCTTTCCTGTTACTCCCCTTCAGTGCCATTCCTGCTTGCTAGCTGTCCAGTGGGATCTATCTACTCATGCATAATTCTCTGGTGAAATGTGCTCTGCAGCAATGAAGTACACCCGTTCTGACCTTCGGAGAGTTAGTCTGAGTCAAAGGTGAATTCTTACTAACCTCAGATTACCATTTAAGAGGCTTTATAACATCTACCCTCCTAACAAGGTCTACCATGTTGTTCAGAGCCCCAGCAGACAGCTCTGCTTTCTCTCCTCTTCATGCTCACTCAGCTCCCAGTGCAGTCACTCCCGAAGTTTCAAAGCCAAAAAGCTTTACATATTGTCTCTTCTCCATCTCAATGCCTGGAACAAGCCGTGGTCGCCTTTACTATTCAGTCAAGTGTTACTGAGAACACAGTAGAGAGACAATATGCTATGCAAACCATCAGGCCTTTGGGGGTTTGAGGCAGGGAGAAATGCTACTTCTCCTGTGGGAGCAGTGCAGAAAAACAAACCAGCTGTCTGGATTGAAAGCATGAGCAATTAACAGTAGTTTCAATTATCCAGAACAGAACTTTATAAATATTTGCAGATTAGACTCTACCTATTTTTGCATGAAGAGTGGCAACCCATGAGAGAGCTCTTCCTAGATCAGAGGGATGTCATCTGAGGGAACTGTGCAGATCAAGGGTTCAAGAGATATTTTGAAATTATCTTCTTAATTAGAACCAGCACAGTTTACTCTGCTGTGTGTAGATGGGCACAAGACTGAAATTAGAGAGGGAGATTGGGGGGAAACTCAGCCAGTGAGTTCTCATCATAAGACACAGGATGGCAGGGATTCTAGCGGGAAGAGATCCCACCCCTGCCTGCCTCAAGCATCCAGTGGAGACGCCACAACTGTCAGACTGCAGTTAGCATCGGAGAAAAAAGGACCCATTCATTTATACTTGTCCCAAGAGAAGAGATTGGCTTGAAAATGAGTGCTCTTGCATTCAAGAATGATTTCCTTGGGTGGGGGTGGGCCTAGGTTTCCTTTTGGAGGCACTGGATGCTGAAAGAAACTTATAGATAATAATATTTACCAAATTAAAATGCATTATGTCATGATAGCTGTAGAGACAGAAACCCATCCCAGGTCATCTGATAAAAATAGCTACATGGGGAATGGAATCCACCACCACCTCGGTGAAGCCACAGGAATCTCTTTCCATTGTAAATATGCTCCATACAATGATGCCAGCTCTTGCAAGAGCGATAGTAAAACATAAATCACACTAACTCAGCACCCACCAAACAATGCAAAATGGCTACAGATTGAGGCTTGGCTTTGCGTGCAGAAGACTGTGTCTAAACTTGGAGCATTTGCTAGGGCAGCCAGAGGAGAGACTCCAGGCTCTGCTCACATCATGGGGAGGAAGACAAACCTGGGACACAGACTTCACAGAAAACTCACACTCCTGTGTATTTTATTGCTATCCTGCTTATGGGGAGATTGTTAGTGCCCAGTGTGTCAGCAGAGGCACAGGTAAAGAGTACTTAGATTGAATTTGGGCAGGAGCTACACACCCATGGCACCTGTGTGAAAGAGGCTACATGCCTATCAGTGTCAGATGAGAAATAGCTCAAAACCGAAACTCTGACTACATTTGGCTGTCATCAATTATTTAGAAACCATCTAAATCTGATTTAGATCCTGAGGTCAGGCATTCAAATTTGAAAGCCTTGGCTTATTCCCATCTCCCATGGCTTCATTTCTGTCAGGATTTTCCATATATAATAACAACAGCAGTAAGAGAAGAGTGACTTCTTTTAGCAGTGCACATTCTCCCAGCCCACCAATTCCAAGGGACATGCACATGTAGCCTGAGAACCAGCCCAGGATTTCTTTGGCGTTTGTAACCTGTGAATTAAAGGAGAACTCATCAAGCAATGCTGTTTTTCAGGGGTTTCAAAATTGCATTATTCTTTATCTGGATCCACAAACACAGGTTTGATTAGGCCTGTAAGTACATGACAAAGTGCCTTGCAGTACAAATGCTACACATTCATAAAGATAACATTTCAATAATTTTTCTTCTATCTTCAGGCTTCATTACTTTGGGTGATATTTTACGGTATGGACCATAAAACCGTAATATATATTTCAGGTAGTACCTTAAAATTTGCACCAAGGTGATTTTGCCATTACCACTTGTGAGTTGATTTGGGGTTTTTGCATGTTGATGTAATACTTGTGGCATTAAACCGGAGGATTAAACCAGTGCTTTCCAAAGTGGGACCATTTACAGCTTCTAGGTCTCATCTGGAGCCCATTAAGAATGTTGTTAATAAAAGGTGTCTCCCGGCAAGCTGCTGTTTGCTCAAGAGCAGGCAGCTCCAAGAAACGAAGGAAGGGTTCTTAATTCTCCCTATGGTGACCTGGGCCACAGTGGGGCAGCCTGGGTTACTCTGAGTGACCACAAGGTGTTTCTGCCCTGCAAGTGGCTATGGTTGCACAGCCACCTCAGTGCTCCTCTTGCTGCCCAGGAGCAGAGCTGGATAATGTATTCATATTGAACTCTGCCAAAACCACACACCACCACAGCCTCTACAAGCATCTAAAATCCCAGCTTTTTCACCCTCAACACACATGTGACATGGAGAAAAAGCCTCTGATGAGCTCCAGCTTCTCAGGCAGAAGTCTAGCAACAGGAGCCACAGCAGAGGAGGGGACCCCTCATCAGTAAGTGTTGTAATTAGTAGCATTTGAGGTCACAAATAAAACCAAGGCCTGACAGCGCTAATTGCAAAAAAATACACACATGCAAACATTTTACATGAGGCAAGGCAGTCCCTTAAGTCCCAGCCATGCTTTGCTGAGCACACCAGAGGGATGCTGAAGTCCCCGGGGCAGCTGCCCTGCAGGAGGGAGAAAAGCCGGGTGTGCTACCCCAGAACTCTTCCCTGGAGGGGCTGGCAGCAGAACTGGGACCAAATCCATCAAAATCCACAAGCACTTGGAAACCAAACCCTATGCAACGCAAGTATTTCAGAAAATTGTAGCACTGTGTAGCACCTAAAATATCTGCAAGGATCATTTCCTCCCTTTCTTCACCCTCTTTAAAAAAGGCTTATATTATAACAGAACAATTATCTAGTTAGCCAAGACATAATGGATGCTAAATGTATCCATAAACCCTTATCTACCAATTCTTACCTGCTTTTTTTCTTCTTTCCTTCAGCTGGCTACTTCCCTTGTACCATCCCTTTAATTTTCCTTCTTCCCTCCCTAAGGCTTCTGCAAAAAATCCTTCCTTCCACCACCTTTTGCCAAGCTTTCTTGAAATCCTGTGTTTTTTGGGTGTGTAGCAGCCACCCTGAAGTCTGAATGCAACATTATTGATGTTTGTTGGTGTAAGCCATTCCTCAGAACAGGGATGTGTTTCCGCCACTATCAAGTAAAGATGACTTTGCTTAAAAATATTCCTAGCTTGGTCCAGGTAAAAGGCACTTCAGAAAAATGTATGGTCCAGATAATTAAAAGCCTTGTGATGACCACATGGTCTGAAGCTCTAGAAAGCCAAGCAGACCTGAAGAAAATTCTCTTTCTCTGTAATTGCTGCTTATAAACTGCTCTTATTATTAGCTAATGTGCTTATTGGTTACTCCCAGTCAGAATAATCATAGTTAATAAGATTATCTTCTTGTGTTTTGTGTAATTAGCAGGGGTAAGAAAAGCAGAGAAAAGTATAATTTACCTTGCATTAGGTGCACAAGCTTCCACTAACCACAGATTCTTGAATGCAATCCTGCACATTGGCTGCACTTCAGCATTTTGCAGCTTTTCTTTAAGAGTCTTGGATATTGAAATTTGCACTAAGACCTCTTGCAAGCAAGCGAACCAACAGCATCGTGAAGATTGCATTCTTTAGTTTAATATTGAATTAATTTTGCATTTGCGGTGCACACTGTTCAGAATCAGGAGCTTAGCTCCCTTGAAATCAACATTAAAATTATTTCTCTTTATCTGCTTTAGATTTCCCTGTGCTTTCTGGATCAATGCAAATTTCCCCTCTACCCAGAAATTTACCCCACTTTTGAAACTCTAAACTTCTGGGGAAAAAAAATTGCAATAAGCATTCAAGTTGAAAGCTGAGGTAGCGAGTGAAGTGTGAGAATTTCAATTGCTTAGTCCTTTAAGAGCAGGAATTCTTGCCCAAACAACACTTTTCTATTGGAAATAAGGAGCACAAAGAAGAAAAAGGAGGTTCTCTTTGTAGCCTGCTTAATCTAATCTAATCCAATCTAAAGCAGAACAACACGGCTGCCAGCAAGAGCCTGTGCAGGAAGGCTTTGGGAATGGGGAGAGCTCTACCTGAGGCTGTTCAGCAGCTCCGTGATGGAGCAGAGACAACAACCTGGATCTCAGGCGTCCTGGCTCCATGATCTGGTCCGAAAGGTTCCCCGGGGACAGTAACAGCCCAGTAAACATCTCAAATAGGTAAAAACTTGACAGTACTTTAAAACTGGCTTTTGGAAACAATCTCTCGGCACAGTGCATTTGAAAAAGAGACTGTATGTCTGTGCAGGCAAGCACACGCGGCAGCGTTCCTGAAAAGCAACTTTCAGAGTAACAGAAGAGGTTTGGTTTCTGACTGGGAAGCACAGGGTAGCTATTACGCAGCCATTCTATAATTTCCCCGTATTTCCCCTTCCCCGGAGTACTTTGTTACCCGAATACTTGGGATGACGAGGAGCTGGATTCGCTCCCTCCCAACGCCAGCGTCTCCCTCAGGGCCGCGCTCGCAGCGCCCCCTGCAGGCCGGGAGCGGGGCCAGCGTCGCTCGGCCACAATAAACTTGCACTGCTTCCAGCACGAATCCAACACAGCTCCGGGCCAGGTACTCTGGAAAAAGATAAATTAACTCTGCCCCAGCCAGCACCGGCACGAACACACACCAGGGACGTCAAGGGGTTTGTGTTTTAACTCCTTTTGCTCCCCTCCTTTCAAAAACCTCTGTAAGCAGGTAGCACCAGTACAAGATGGGTCATACAAAGTTCCTTTGCAAATACTCAGGTTCTGAACGCTTGAAGGCACTTAAAAGCTATTTTTTTCATCCCAGGTATCCCCTAAAGTTGTTCCTGCATGCTTCCAGAGTACATTTTTTGGTTTCCAAAGACCACAAGTTTGCAACTGTCCTCTCCCCTTCTCCTACCAGCCCAGGGAAGGGCCAGCTAAATCCCGTGGGAACAGAACTTCTTTAAGGAATATTTTAAGCTCCATTTCTGGAGGAGACATCTAATAAACAACAATATCCTGGCCCTTATTCCATACAGGATTTATAGCACATGTCCAACTCCTTGAAAAATCACAAGGGGTTAGTGGGGGTGTGGGGAGAAAAACCCTATGTTACAATGGTTTTAGTAATTTTTTAATGTGCAACCAAAGCCTTCACCTTTTCTTAGTTATTTTTGTGGCCACAGCACTTAGTAGGTTGGAGGGGAAAAATATGAGGCAGAGGGCTTCTATGAGGCTGTTGCTACTCTGAAGGCAACTTCTCCCCTCTCTCACACTAAACTAATCACAGACCATTTCTTCCACAACAGTCCTGACACCAGGACTCCTTCAAGCCAGCTCACAAGTGAAACAGCATCTCCACAGATTTTCCTTTGCAAATCCAAGGATCTGCCTCCACCAAGAAGAGGAATACGCCTTTCAGCACTTAAGAAGAGGGGAATTACCTTACCATAAAAATAAACTCCTTGGGAAATTTCTTCTTTCACCTACTGAACTTCCAGACTGCTTGGGGGGAAGGTAATATTTAAACAGATGTTCTTACCTTGATGAAGTTTCTCTGTGGGAGTTTCATAGCCTAATCATTCAGAAAATCTAGGTGGAATATTTAATTTAGATGGTATGGTTTTTTTAATATAAGGTTAGCCGAAAAATTCAGCATGATCTTGACAGAGTAAAACATGTCTTAAGGCAAGCTAGTCCTATTTTTTTTTTCCTGTTTTCAGACTACCTAAACAGAAAAAATAATTATTTATTCTCCTTATTATGTATGTCCCCAGGGAACCCCTCCATTTTACTTGGACTCATCTGTGGAAAATATTTAGCATCTGCTTCTCTATTCTCACCGTTGAGTTCTTCTTCAATTTCAAACATTCTCTGCCTCAAGACGGTAGACATGCCTCTATTTTCTTAGTAGTGCTTTTGATTTTGCCATTGTATACAAATCAGTATGCAGAGATATTTACATTAACAATAATAATCTAAAATCTAGTACCATGGCAATTCATTCTGCCCCAAGAGCCCTGCTGCATATGTTGTTAACCCAAAATTCTAATCTGAATTTTAAACCAACACACAAAACTGCCCCCTGTCTTGAAGTCACCAATACTAAGAACAAGATAATTAACTCCTCTCACTTTAGAACTAATTAATAATTAATACCAACTGTATGCAGTTTAACAAAGACAAGTGTTGGATTCTGCACCTGGGATGGGGCAGGCCTGGATGTACAGACAGACTGGGGAATGAGATGCTGGAAAGCAGTGCCATGGAGAGGGACCTGGGGGTCCTGGTCAGTGGCAAGTTGAACATGAGCCAGCAGTGCCCTGGCAGCCAGGAGAGCCAGGCGTGTCCTGCAGGGCATCAGGCACAGGATCACCAGCCGGGCAAGGGAGGGGATTGTCCTGCTGTGCTCTGCACTGGGGCAGCCTCACCTCAGCGCTGGGGGCAGTTTTGGGTGCCACAACATAGGAAGGCTCTAAAGCTCTCAGAGTGTCCAAAGGATGGTGAAGGGTCTGGAGGGGAAGCTGTATGAGGAGCGGCTGAGGGCACTTGGTTTTTTCAGCCTGGATAAGAAGAAACTTGAGGGGAGACCTCAGTGCAGTCTGTAACTTCCTCATGAAGGGAAGAGGAGGGGCAGACACTGATCTCTTCTCTGTGGTGCCCAGTGACAGGACCCCAGGGCATGGCCTAAAGACGTGTCAGGGGAGGTTTAGGGTGGATATGAGTAAAAGGTTCTTCACCAGAGGGTGGTTGGCACTGGAACAAGTGTCCCAGGGAAGTGCTCACAGCACCAAACCTGACAGCGTTCAAGAATTGTTTGGACAACGCTCCCAGGTACATGGTACCTGAGATTCTTGGGGATGGTGCTGTGCAGGGCCAGAAGGTGGACTTGGTGATCTTTCTGGGTCTCTTCCAACTCAGGATATTCTAGGATTCTAATTTGGGTACCCATTCAAGTAGGGAACTAACCTAGTCATATGCAAATTCATACTGCTTCTTCAGAGATCTTAATGGTCTGAGAAAACATTTACATACAATTTCTATAAACATTTGAGACAGTATTTGACTGAGCATTCAGCAAGTCTGAAATCAACATCTTCAAAAAGCAGCGAATTAAATGCATTGCAGGAAAGACTTCCCAGCTGTCAAGCAAATTTTAATCATAGCAGGAAAAAAAAAACCAACTCAAACACCTAGATTGTGAAGAAACACTTAATAAGTCCATCAGTGAAAAACACTTAATGGTCAGAATACATACATGCAGTTCCAAGAAAAAGGCCTGGATAATTTGAATATTGTTTTTCTTCAGTATCATGAAACTTGAAGTGAAAGGTAACATTGTTGGTGCCTTCCGGATTAAGTCTAAAAAGAGTATTTCTCTTCTTTCCTGAAACAGTTTTGTTTGGAAATCTATGCAGGAGCAATAGAGTACACAAAAGACAAAGATATGTATCTATATATACAATTTTCTTTTATTAACAAGGTATGTCATTACTGAACAAGGCAACTGGGAAATACAAGGACTGGACATAAACATGAAAATTTTACAACTCGACTAAAATTGGCATATGTTTTATATACAGATGTGATTAATTACGGTTACAGCTCTACTGTATTTGATTAAACACTGTCCTAAGCACCTACGTTATGAAAATATGAAGTTGATCATACAGAGCTCAAGTATGGAATCTAAAAATAACAATTTAAAAACTTCCAAACTTTCTATGTTCATCTGTTTTTCAGAACAGCACTATAGCTTTTCCTACTACCATATACATGAAAGATTATCAAAAATATATTGATGGGTCTATCACTAATCATGAATATTTATATTTACAATAAGTTAGCAAATTCTTCACCAAATACTTTATATACAAAACTCAATTTGCCCTTTGTGAAAGAGTCATTAAAAAGTTAAAAACCATAGAAATGCCAGTTAGAAATAATGCATTCCAAAAATTGGACTTGTTTACAACAACTGAGAACAATTGAAAATAATTTATGAAAAAGTATGTAATTTTAGAACATGAACTCTCACAACACTTTAGTTCCAATACAGAGTAGCAGGAATTTTGTCCCATGTGTTCTTTGAGTGGCAAACTTCTCTTCCAATCAAGCTGCAAGAAAAAAAGAAAAAAATATATTCTTAAGCAGTTCGATGTGAGTCTTTGAAGAAGACAGAAGTACTTCAAGGGACCAATATTTTTTCCCCCCTTCTCAGTGCAGGAAGCCCTGTCCCCATCTGTACTGGCCCAAATACTCAGAATTCTTATTTCGCACCTTAGAGGCTAAATGGGGAAGGAAAAAAAATAAGAGAAACCCAACAAAAGCCTCTGTACTCTGTACTTTAGTGCTATTCAGAAGTGCACAACCTTTTGCCAGCAGTGTTTTTGAGTATGATCTTGGCTGATGTTTGTATTGACTATAATGCTTTTGCAGCATGCTTTGAACACCCCTAACAAAATCAGTCTTCTCTGCCAAACTAGAAACCCCTCCAACCTGTCTCTCAATTGAAAAAGAGCTTAGACAGGAACCAGACGTTCGCTCTGCAGGTACTTCTTCTACACAGACACGAGCACCTAAGGAATTCTGCAATACAAAACATGGATGCTGAATGAATCTACACATACTAAGGATTAGACAGCTACTGAAACACAGACTCCCTTGGAATTATGTTCCACTCAGGCCCATCCGAGTAACAGAAAGCAGTTTGAGAACACAGAAGCAGCTTACAGCGCTTCTAGTATGTGAGAAAATAGCAGATGGATCACTCACTAAGGTCTCAGCTCACTTCCTCAATCGACGGCATTATGGAAACAATGCTGCAGTTCTGCACTGAATCAAATCACTATGACACAATTGTTCATAATGCACTGCAGTAACTTTGACAAAGTGCTGCCACTGCATAACAAGCAAAATTAGATCTTGCTGTCAAATCCAAATGAAGTAGACTGAATTTCCCTTTTTATCTCTAGAGATGATGAATGTATCTCCTACACTTGCTGTACGGAATCCCTGTTTTTCAGTTCCAACAAAATCTCTTTATGTGCTATTATCTCGCTTGTTGTGCTATTCTTACTTATTCTTCAAACTCCATAATGACCAGTGCTCCACTTGGTTTTTTTATAAACATCTCAATCACCTTTAATCTTTGCAGCCACAGTCCCAGTCTTGAAATTCTGTCCCCTCTTATTTCAGACAGTCCTCCATTATTTGGCTTTCCTCCTTAGTAATTACTCCTTAATTTAGTCTTGATTCTTTTCAGGCCATCTTCCTTGTTCCTCTCAAATCAAGCTTACTGGGGGAAGAGGTGTTACAATTTTGACCTTCTCCTTCCTCTATGCTGTTCCCGACTTCATCCAAAAATCAAAATCTACTTATCTCTCTGTTGATGATTTTACACATACAAAATTTCTTCTCCAATTTTCCACTTCTCTACACATTTTCACACCTGTTTGTGTGGATCTATCTGCAGTGCCTCCTTCTCCAAATTCAAGTCTTTTTCACCACAGCCTGACAAACTTGGGCAGTCTGAGTAACCTGCTTCAATTACAGACCAATGACAAAAGCTCATGTCTTCAAATCTTATTTGTCCCTACATCTTCACAATCAATAACTACATCAGCATTTTGAAGGTTTTTGGCAGTTATCTCTCTAAACCATGTTCTGTTTAGTCCACTTACATGGCTAAACTAATCCAGGCCCTGAGCTTTTCCTCTTAAGTTGTCTTAAGTCTCCCGATTCAAGTCACCATACATTCACACAAACAATGCTACTGGCACAACTTAAGGTGAGATGTGGGAGCAGAGAGTAACTGAAGCTACTTAAGCAGCTCTGCTGATGTATTAAAACCAGAGTTTATCCATCTCTCTTTCATTAACACCTGGATCTGTGTCTGATAATCTTCAGTCTGGCTCTATTTTTGCAACTACTTCCTATCTCATACTTCACAAACTCTTAGAGCCAGAATTTTGTACTGTCTGTACAGTCCCTGGAAAACAAGTATTTGCAGAAATACCTTAGGATCCTTTGCATTGCAGTGACATGAATGTTATCACAGACACAAAATTTGCACAGAAATTTGATAGCTTTAAGGTGCCTCAGATCTTACCAGTTTAATTTGTGCTCTGTCGCTGGACTTTTGGTCCAACGCTCTGAGTTTCTTCTTCTGGATTTGGGCGTTTCCCTGTACTAATGCCAGTACCAAGGGCCGTTCTCCCTGATAATTTAAAATCAGTATTTACATTAAGACTCTATTGCACCCTTATATATTCAGGAAAAGTGTTTGGGGTTTGTTGTTGTTGTTGTTTAAATTACCTGCTTGCAATAAATGTGATTGCTGATTGTCTCCATGAGCATAGTGTAAGATACTACTTGCTTGACAGTAACCTGTTCAGATACAGTAGATATTCATTATACTACATAAAATTTAGAGCTGCAAGCAAGCGTAAAATTATGTTCTTTACAACAACAAAAAGGAGCCAATTGATTTATTTTCCATCATCAAGAAAAATCCTGCCAGAAACTATCCTGAATGCAGAAGAGTTCATATGCGAAAGAAAAATAAGCCTCATGGTAGTCTACAGCAGTTAAACATATATGCACTTATATATGCAGAGTGAACAACGTTAAGTGCCTACATATTTATGCATTATCTTTGCAACAAGCAGAATGTTTATATAGCCAAACACTTCAATTATAAGTTGTTATAAATTTTAACATTACTTCTGCTAAGTCTCCTCATCCTTTTTATTATATTCTTATAGCAATGCTAATGAATCCCTAGCACAACTTAGTTGTGGAAAAACAAATAAAGCAAGTAACTTAAAAGAAAGATGCAAACTTTCTTCTGATTCATGTAAACTATCTCCTGGCAACCTTGAAACTGAGTATTCTGCATGAATAGTGCAATCAGCAGAAGCAGTTGCAAGGTTTCTTGTTCTGAACAGTTGCGGTGTTCCGGTTATGTTCTGGGTGCTTAAACAAAACACAGATTACAGCCCTTCATGATCAGTAAACACACCACCTGGGTTAAGACTGCAAAGAAACAAACAGTTGGGTTAAATTTGATGGCAACTTGGATCTATCACAAACCACAGCTTAAGGTTCTGTATAGTTAAAGTAACAAAAATTTGCTTCCACAACAAGAGACTATCCACACAAGACTGTGGAAATTAATTATATATGAAAAGAGTGGTAGTGAAATCAGGGAAAAGATAACATACAAATTTTGCTATCCAACACACAAGGTGAACTTCTGGTTTTCAGTTTCATTTAAAGTAGCCTAGGATAATGTTTATTAATTTTTGTTTAGTCACACTTGTGATCCCTCCCACTCAAAACATACAAATATTGCTCTAGATGAGCATTTTAGAGATAAAAATGACAAGACAAACAAGTTCACTCTAAGAAATAATTTCTATGTTTTGAGAACAGAAACAAGGTCAGTTCATGTTGTAGACAGCAGCTGTCACCCAAAATCTATCCATGCTATTTTGATGTTTTGTCTGGTTTTCCATAATTGCAAGGATTTGGAGATCCTCTACAGACAGGGACTGCCATAATACCTTGCTGCTGAATTCCACTTGCTCCTGTATGAGAGTCTCCCAGGGCACATGACTGAACAACAGTATGACCATCACCAGTTCCCAGCTGAGCTCCTGGAGAGGCAGGGAGAAGAGTTAAACATAACAGAAGGTACAATTCTAGTTTTGGAATTTAAAGTGTGGGGGGTTTACCCCCTCTTCAAGAGATAAGCTTTTTATTGTGGCTTTTAATTTTTTTTTTTTCAAACCACCTCATTACACGTCCAAAGCTCTAATGATTGTTGTTTTTCCAAATTCACTGAACCTCCGACAAAAGGAATACGTTTCTGATGTGAAAAGTGTAAGTACCTGTATATATTAATACATTTTAATGAGAAAAGAGTGCAAATAATGTTAATTTTTTAAAAATAAAACCTTCTTGTCTTATAAATGTCCTAAGAAATAAAGAAATGTAAGAAATAAAAGCTCAAGCACCCAGCTTTAAGGAGTTTGCAATTTAATCCTTAAGAGAACTGTACTGGCTAAGAACAATCAGGTCCATCTTCCTCCACAATCTGCTTCTAACCTTGACTAAAGCCTATGAAGAACATAAAACCAGTAGATTTCCAGTTCTGCTGAATCCTTTTACACTGAAGAGTCTAAGGTATATATAGTGTGTATATAGTATTTAAGTATTTAAGACCCGCCATGGGTTAATACAATCATAATACTGTTCTTATTTTTCCTTAGTAGCAATAAATTCCAGTTAGCAATCTAATGCCAGCACTAGAAAACTTCACAAGTTAACAATTCTCACTTGAAAGTTCACAAGTCACTCTTTATTATAAATATCAGGATGCTTATACACTTCTAGGAGAAAATCATATTCAAATACTTTTGAAGTCAAACTGTTCAATACAAGTTAGTAACTAATTTTTGGAGGAAGGAAAAAACACAGGTTAAAAATATTTGCATATTAGAGATTAATAATTTCAATATGTCTTTATACAAATACTATCAAACAGTGAATAAATTTGAAAATATTTGTGACTTGCACTAAAAATTGTCTTATAAAAGCAGTTCTTTCTTATAATATGAAATGGCAAGGGCACTATGAAAGAAGTTCATGTAGTTCAGTTCCAATAATTCTATGCATTGTAAGAATTTGACTGACCTCCTGTACTACCACAACCAGAAATGCTTTCTCCTGGTGAATAGCCCATTAGGCCACCGTTTCCATTTCCATTTGGATTAGAAGGCACTGTTGCAAGAAGACCTAAAAATCAAAATAAAATATATAAAGAAAGATAGCAAGAAAAAAAAAATTAAGTGCAGCATTCTGTTTCCCTTGTGATAGCCAATTCTCCACCCGCAGCTTGAGTAGTTTACTTTTACAACAGAACATCTCTCTGTCTTGCCTACTTCTGTTTCTTGCCAAACTATTTTAGTTCACATTTACTTAATATTCTGCGTAACTTTTCCAAAATTCCTTAATTTACACAATCCAATATGTTGGGTTTAAGTGCAACATATCCTGATTCCATGTCCAGTATCTGAACATACTGACTGCTCACACCTTCCTGAGCAGTACAATGCACCTGGTTTACTTCTCGGAGCACAGGGGAAGAATGCTACCAGGGGCTGGGCTGGTGCCTACTTCTGCAACAGCATTTGCATATGCAAATACACTATCATTAAAGTTATGAACCACATTAAATTTCTAATCACTGGTACTCAAACCTATCTGTACGACAATATCAGAATGCACAAAAGGCCCAGTTTAACAAAAACACTTCCAAAAACCCATAGAAAAGAAAATCCAGGCAATATTTGGAGAGGCACTCCCCTCAAACTCTCTCCTTTCTCAGTACATATATTATTTTCATTTACTTGGATACAAACCCTGGTCACTACCCTGAGCTTACACCTGACTCCCACTGCTATGGGACTAAACTATTAACTGCTAGAAGATGAGAAAAGTTTAAAAAAAATAAATAAAGCAAATAATCGATGATCATACCCAGTCCTCTGTATCGTGAAAGCTGCTGGTAGATCTGTTTCATTCTCTCAATATTCAGACGGCTTGCCTCTGCATGGTTTACCATTGGTTTGGGATAATTAACTCCTATAATACATTTTGCAGCCTTCTGGATGCTCTCTGGGGCATTCCAAGGATCATAGATGTATTTTGCAGGGAAACCTCTAAGTACTGGCAAATAACGTCTTTAAAAAAATAACAAAAAGGTAAAAAGGTCACGTTACATATCAAGCTGCTCAATAGTTTAAGCAACACCCATGAATCAATCACTGCAATTTCTGGATTGTGAGTTACCTGATATAATCCCCATTTGGGTCAGTTCTTCTGCCAAAACCCACTGGGCAGTAGCAGTGAAAAAACTGCTGAAAGAAGGAACTACAGGATAGCCACATCCAGCTTCCAGCATTCACACTCCAATCTGCATCAAGTAAGAGCTCTTCAAAGACCTTAAGAAATTAGTGCAACAAGTTAGTCTGGACATGGCACACTGTCAAGGCACCTACTTTTTCAGGATTAGATCCTGAGTTTCTGATTTAAGCTCTTTCTTACCTGGCAGCATTCACAGAATGTTCAGTAGCAATTGAAATGCCTTAACACCAAACTCAAGAACAAAACAAAAAATTCAAAACCAGGCTTTTATCCTGTAAACAAACTTGTAAACATCTCAGGAAGCTAAGCATTCTTACATAAACACATCCTTGAAAAACAAATCCCCAAAGGATGGCTGGAGCCTGATGGCTTCCAAGTGGCAATTGCTGTTTTCAGAAGAATTGCTTCATCACATGACAGTTGAGTAAGCTTTGCAAACTTCCAGAAAACAGGGAACATACAAAGTGCATTTTGAACTCAAATTGTTGGTCTGAATACCTCAACTTGCACAGCACTTTTCACTATGTGAGGAATCCCAAGAGTAGAACTCAAGAGTTTCAGGGTAGCACAAACATGCAGAAGTTGTGTTCTTGAAGGCTAATAGTTAATCTAGCAAGTCACAGTTTTGAGAACACACTCAAATTCCTGGAGGTATTTTGAACCACCAAGAACACTGAAGGATGGTGTGACAGATAAAGTCTGGAGTGAAGACAAAAAACTCCCAAAAACTTTAATTCCAATTTGCTACCCCTACTATATATATTAAAAAAAAAAAAAAAAAGAGAGAAAGTTGAAGATTTATGAGGGTTTCACTTTAAATCCAGAGCTCAGTAGTTGTGAAACATTCAAGCTTCCAGCACTGATTGTTTTTTCATCTTCGATACAGACAATACTAACTTGTATAAAAAGAAGTTTATCTGTTCAGTCAGATCACTAGCAGTGCAGGCTGACAAAAAACAGAGCAAAGGCCTCATTCTGTGAAGGACAGTGCTCAAGGACCTTTTATAAAAAGAGTGCACCTACAAGTAGTTTTAAGAACAGATACTTATTTAATACATATTTTTGCACGTTCTGATTTTCCTTTCAAACTTGCATAATTTCCAAATGTTCCAAAGCAACTACCATCTTTCTTCATGCTAAGGCACAAAAACCCCAACATCTTAGTATTCCCATGCAGCTTCAACTAATATTATTCCTATACAGGGTCTAAATAAGGTAATAGCATTAAACAATGATCTCTCGATCTCTCTTGCCATATATTCAACAAGGCATTCGTTCCACAGTATACACTGAATAAGTGTTACAAAAGTATCTTTGTTTAAATATCTGCAGCTACTTGGGAAAAAAGTTTGTTTTGAAAAAATAGGGTTTATCTTAAAACACTTTCAAAAAACAGATGGTGACTCATAATGCAACAAGATCTTTAGACATTAAGTGTGTTAGCATACAATTGTCCCACTAGATGCTGCCATGTAGTAAGACTTTGGAAATAACACCACGTGGAAGGCCAGATTAACTTTTGCTAGCTATGGACACGTGACTTGAACATCTTGCACAAATCTGGGGCCTTCTGTATTATTGCAAAAGTAAGAACAAGCTGCCATTTTTCTGTAATATACAGAGTAATATATCTAAGTTACCTATGTGGATCTCCAATGTTTGTATTTATGAACTGCAAAAGTAACCAATTTTTTTAAACGGAAAGGTGTTTGCTTACAACTGATTTTTAAGAAATGAAATTTCCTATGATTGTATACATATAGAAATATGGGGTCACAATCCTGATGGCAAGTAAATTTTTTCAGATTTCAAAAATAAAATTGTCTGATTCTCAATTTTTCATAGATTATTATTGCTCAGTAAAAGTTATGCTACCTTTCTAAAAATGCAAAACTGTTCAAAGGTTTAATTTAGTGAGATTAAATTATTCCATTGTTTTCTTCAAAAACCTGACATCTTAAATTTGAGCTTCAGCATCTCATACTTGCACAAAATTAACTGCACTGAGCCTTCAGCCAAATCATGTTGCCTGTGCTCACACTTCTAACACTGGGCAAAGTGACACAAATTGCTGAAACAACATTCTCAGTTTTTAGTTTTCTCTCTTTAATTCCCATAGTACTTCCCCTTTGCAGGGAAGCAGATGCAAGATATGAACAGAAATTGTTGACACAGAATGACTGGGAAAAAAAAAATCTCAATTACAATAGTTATGCATGTTTATTTGCCCAGATTTAGAAAGAAATCTCAAATTTAAAAGAATTTCAGACCTATTCCAACTGCAAGAAACACTCTAACATTCCAATAAAAGAGAACATTCGAGAGGCAAAATTTCAGCATACCTGGTTTTTCAGAATCGATTTAGTTTTGCCCACAATTCAAGGTTTAAAATTCAACTTACAACACACAGTAACAATTCTAGAATGACTTTAATAGGCACTCCAAGACTTAAATTCAAGAATAATAAACAATACCTTCATTCCTTCTTCCCAGCTAATCCAGAGGTCACCTCGAGTCAAAAAGCATGCTACAGCATGCCGGGCTAAATGGTGAATCCAACCCTCCTGACGAAGTTGTGTCATAATTGCATCAATCCAAGGAAAACCTGTCCTGCCTTCTGCCCATTTGGCCAAAGCCTCAGGATTCTTATCCCATGGAATTTGAACACAGATAGGATTCCCCTCCATTTTATCAAACCGTGGATTGTTAGTCGCCGCTGTGTAGAAAAATTCACGCCATAACAGCTGGCCATAGAGGGAGAGGGGAGGGGAGCTGTTCTTTTTTACCTGAAGATCATCATTAAAGAAAAACATTTTATTAGGAGAAGTAGGGGAAAACTGTGGCATCTAACAATATGTAGCTGGCTACACAGAAATCCTACCTTTTTGTACAGATCCGTTAACTTGAAATAAAAGAGCCGACAGGACAAACAGCCAAAGCGGAGGTAGGGACTAAGCCCTGTAGGGCTTGCCAGAAGGGAATTTGCATTCATTCGTGGTCTTTCAAAGTTTGCTACCCAAGCCTTAAAAAAAACAAAACAAAACCCACACAGCAAAATCAGACTAGAGGCTACATAGCAACTTATAAAGGGAGAAATCACGCACTGTTTGTAACTGAATGCAAACAGTGGACAGATGGTCAGGTCACCTACGATACCCAGGCGTTCCTTTTGCATCAGCAGAACCTCTAGAAGGTAGTTCAGCTCAATACAGAAGGCATGGACTGTCTTCCAGAACTATCTGTGATTTTCTTTTAAATACATTGGAAATACAACTAGCAACACATTAGCTGTCAGAGGAACTCCCCTTCAAAGTTATAAAATGCATGCTTCGAATAAAATTACTTCAAAAATAAATTTAATTTTTTTTAATACAGAAGAGTAAACCAGACTGTCTCTAAAATTCATAGCAAAGATAATCTGCTATCATCATTAAAAAACAAACTGTTGATTTATATCATTAATGCCTTGAGTTCAAGTTTGCGGGGTTTGGGTTTTTTTAACACAACTTGCCCAAATCCCTTTAGGTTTCATGGCAAAGAGTAACTATGTTTCCCAGATATGTCAGACTTGCAGTGATCTGAAACATACCTTTCGTTCTAAATGTCTTTCCAATCGCGTGAGAGCTTCTGTTTCTCCCCCTGGCCACACTGCAGAAGGCAGACCATCTGTGTCAAAACCTGAAAGACAAATTGAAACAAGGAAATTCCTTGTTTGTTTATACTGTAGGGCAACAAAATTATTGCATATTGATACTTGACTACATTCTACTGCATCCTGAGAAAAACCCTAAGTTAGGATACATGAAAAAGTGTGTTTTAAAACAGTATGTGACCAAGACTTCTCAAAGCACATCCAATACCTTTAACATGCAGCAAAACTCAAGTTTTTCCTTTTACATTTACATTAATATACATTACAAATTTTACACGCTGAATGGTCTTACTTCAGTCCCATTTCTTCTGGTTTTGGTTTCTTTAGGTTTTTTTTCATAAAGTGACCTCTCTATCATTTCCCAAATCTGCAATATGCAGGCTATATCCTAAAACCAAAAACTTTTTTTTTTATTACTACTAAGAAGCAACAATTCCTATTGTAATTTACAGAATGTCTAAAAACTTTTTCCTCCAAGGTAAAAGCGTGAGTGCCATCTTCAGAACATTCCTAGATATCACTGACCTCAACTTAAATAACAGGGATTGTTAATTTGATGACAAACATGTACTTGAGCCACAAAAGAAAGATAAAAAGAAGGTAATAAGATTTTTTCCATACCCTCCCACCTGCCCCAAGATTGTTCATCAGATGCATGAGAGAACATGTCTGTCTATAGTTTAACCACTGCATAGTGAGATCATCTCTTCTTAGAAAGGCTTTAAAAACCAAGGTCTGTTTTGCGAGAGTTCAAATGGACTTGACAGGGCAGTCACAGGTTAACCAAAATCTGTCCAGACCCTTTTGTTAGCAATTTGGAGGTCATAGCGCATTTGCTTCTATTTTGGGAGGTGTGCGGAGAAACAGGAAAGAGACTAGGAGAGTCACAAGACAATAGCTGACACTATTCCTTAAAATTACATTTACAGAAACATAAGACTTTTTTCCCCCCAGAACCTTCTGAAGTAATTGTCTTACTACTATCTTTTTTTGGTATATCAAGGAAAGAGGGTTTTTTTTAAAACTAGTTTGTTAAATGACAGATTAATGACCTGAAGCACAAAGATACAAAGTGTATTTAATACAAAATGAAGCATCAAAGACTATTAATTAATAGCTTAAAGATTATTTGGTACCCTGGCAATGCTGTATTACAAGAAGCCAAACAGTACTTAGTATATTTTGACCTGACCCCTCATTTACCAGAAAACAACCAGAATTTACAGAGTTGATTATCTTTTTTTGTTCCTTTTGTATGCCATAATTGCATCAGGTTAACAATTAACCACTAGCAGGACCTCATTCATTGTTTTAAGTATTGTGCTTTTAGTGGGAGATTATATCTTAGTTGTTTCAAAATGTGAAAGCCATCTCAGAACATACCCAGCTCCTCAAGTGATGGCACACCGTACTTCTCATCGTGGTCATCAGAAACTGGAGTAGTACATTTTTTCATTACTTCTGGAGTTATAGTCTCCACAGGCATCTCCAGGGGTTCCATTCTACTAATTAGGGTCTGAAATCGCTTGTAAGTAAGAGGAGGCTGTCCTCCATTTAATTCTATTATTCTATATTAAAGAAAAAAAAAGAAAAGAAGCATGTCAGACAATAGTATTTAACAGTTTTTCTTATAAAATATACTCAGCTATACATACACAGAAATATCTTCTTACTTTCCTCCAGCTTACATAGAATCCCAAATATACATGGTAATCCAGACAGTCAGAACTTTAAATATACCATCCTTTTTTCCCCACCACGGAGACATATAAATTAACTGTTTATAAGCAAGTCAATTTTCTTCATTCCTGGGTTACAGAAATTCCCTCATGAACAAGAATATAATGAACATGGACAGTTCAAGGCAAAGAAAAGAACAGATCAGGAAAGCAGATAGAGATCCTAGCTACATACAGAAATATCCAAGTCACTTACAAGACTATGGTATTTGCATTCAAAAAACCCATCTTTCCCTTCTGGTACTGAGAACAGCAGTTGATATTAAAACTATCTTAATATGGGGGGAAATTAACATGTAGCTTATACACAATGACTGCTGTAAAAACACAGTTTCGTATTCTGTATTGTATATATCTAAACTAGTCTTGGAAAAAAGGGAAAACTTCAAAGAAAAATTTACAAAGTGATAGATGAAACCAAATGCTTATTTAGTGGGGTGTTTGGGTGGGAGGGGAAAAAAAAGGAATTTTCAATTTGGGATTTTAAAAAAAGTCAGCCATTAGTTTCAAAAAGTAAATACTTCCAATTTTGCTGCCCTCCCATGTGTCTGTCTCTTATACATTGGCTTGTAACAGAGTACAATGGGCAGCTACCACAATAAATCACTCAAGAGAAGACAAGTCATACTTCTAACTAGTTTGTGCATTATGTTTCTGTAATAGGGAATTAACACTAATCCATTAAATAGATATGTGGAAAAATATAAACAAGACATTAAGTAAGGCAACACAGGGATAGCAAACAATCCCCAACTACTTATTGAATAGAAAATTGGTAGGAAACAGTTCTTAAAAAAACAAAGGACAAGAAGTAAAATAAAGACAAAACAATTTAACAAAACAACTAAACAAACATGTTACTTGGGAGATGCCACAGGCATGCTTGAGTAACTTAATTATAAAGGACAACTAATTAAAATGAACATTATTTTCAAAAGAACTCCAAATTAAAACTGCATTTCAGATACAGTTATATATCAGTTTTTAGAGTTTCAAAGTTCTACTCAGTATGTAGTAAAATTTGGATGGATGGATGGATAAAAGCGAAACATGAAACAAATTTGTAGTTTTCCTAATCATGAAGTGTTCAGTGTGGAAAGTAGCACACAATATATAAATTAATACTACATAAAATTTTAAGGGGCTTTTTTCCTCCTTTTTTAAAATCCAAGGTAAACAGTAACTTACTTGTCTAGGTCATACAATGTGTGGGAAATCCGAACAATGACCTCCACTCCAGCTTCACTAGCCAGCTTCTTGATAGCTGCATCTCTTTCCTTCCCAAATGGTTCAGAATCATATTCAATAGAAAGTTTTGCAATGTTCCATTCCTACAACACAAAACAAAAGTGTGGTCCTTTAGCAACTCAGCTGCATGATGGAGGGTGAGGGAAAGGAGAACTGGAAGGACAGGGGCAGAATGGAACACCAGCTATTACCTGTGAATAGTTATCAAAGATACAGAAAGATCCAAAATACATTAGGCACCCAGAATAACAAAAATAAAGTCCAACTTTTTGGCATCTAAGTAGCTATCAGGCATAAAAAAAGCCTCCATCTGTCCTATTACTGTGGGTGTTCACTGTAATGGAACAACTTCCATGCAAATTTTGAAAACTCATCTCTAGCTTTAGGATCCACATACCTTAAGAGACTCAACAGAAAAGGAAAGATGACAAAGACTGTCTTCTGAACATGGATCAGCAGCAGTACCTTGCTCTGCAGAAAAGCTTTTTACATATGCCTGTGAGCTTTAGCAGCAGAACTGAAGTTTCAGGGAAGAGGGGTGGAAATACTGCCACTCTCTCATACCAAACACTTTCTTTACCTTTTCCAAATCCCTACTCCTCACTCAGACAATCTTCAAATTCTTAATTAAAAAAAAAAGAAAAAAAGGCTGTCTTCTACAAAGAGAATACCTTATACCTTGAAGTCTAATATTCTTTATGTCACAGATTCTGTTACCAAGGCCACAGTCACAGGTGAGGAAAAAGAAGCGAACAAAGGGATCAATAATGGCTAAGGCTTCTGCAACAGTAGGAAATTGGAAAGCTGAAGTATGCACAAGATGATCCTAGAAAGCCATCATGCCAATCAAACTCAAAGAAATACCTTTCTAATACCTCAGAATCTTAATGACTTGGCTTAATACACCATAGTATTTCAGAGACTTGGATTTACACCAGAGACAAGGGCACTCAGTGCTAATCACCTGAGGTGCTATTTCACTTCTGAACTCCAGCTCTCTCCCAGCCCTGAGGACAGATGATTCCAAGAAGTGCTTGCTCTTCAAAACAAGGCTGGGCTCCGGCCATCCTTAAGTCTGCCAAGACTAACCCAGCAGGCCTTGAATCCTCAAGCAACCTCCTACACCATCACATAACATTTACTTCCCATTTCATAATGTAAAACCACTGTCTGACAAGTTGCAGCAGATACTTTTCTAAACCCTTCTTTCCTCTGGCTTATAGCAAAGATGACCATAAAAAAACCATGACCAAGACCCAGAGCCATGTCCCTAAGGGAGTCAAGAAAACTCTGCTGTGTAATGTGAATACACCCAGATCACACTGACGTGAGCCAGGCAATTAGAAGAATCGTGGACACAGATCATTTTGCATGTACTCATACTGCAGAATGGTTTTAGCAACACTGATGCATTAAAAAAAGCAGTGATTCAATTTTATTTTCTTTATTGAGACAAGCCCAAAGAGCTAAAGACAGAAAGCAGACCAGGACAAATTGAAGAGGATGAGGCAAGAACAAACCAAAACTTAACTGAAATGAAAGACCCTAAAGGTGTTTGAGGCCTTTGGCAAGGATAAAGATAGATCAGTGTTCTGCCTTTTGAAGGAATTGTTCTTCAGTCTATGAAAAGGAAAGCCTTACCAAGAAACAGCTGTTGTACATTCATTCCCAGGAAATCCACAGATGCTGGCATCTGTGATAGGACTACTGACACCAGGCCATACAGAAGTTCCACTGTCTCCTACCATGACTTAGCTAAAGTTATTTTTCCAAACTTAACTGATCTTTTCCACATCTGTTTGTTCTTCAGGGTCAGGATCATTGCTCACCTTTGAAACATTTAATAGGGATGATCTGGAACGCTTTGTTCAGCGTTACAATCCCTTCACTGCACTGCAAGTGTCTGATGTACAGCTACTGCTCTGGCAGAAGTAGTTGTGAGATATAATTTTAAGAGATAGATACACGTTCCAGGTAGACTTCAGCCAAAAGTGAAGAAGTCCTCAAGAGCTTCAGTAACTTGTTTGAGCATAGAGGATGTCCTCAAAGCCCCTCAGTGAACCACTATATGATAAAGGCACTTTAATTTGAGGAACCACAAGACATAAACAGACGTGAATGTTCGTTTTTGATTGCTGTACGCTATCTATATTACAAGTTATTTTCATTTTCTTCTCACCACTAAAACTAATATTCTAAAAAAGTGGCAATCCAATGCTGCCAGGCATTGAAAGATCAGCCTAGCAGCAAGATCTGTAACAGGAGCTGTCAAAGTAGCCATTAAAGTATTTAAGAAGACTTGTTACAGGTTGCTCAAATCCAGAAGGTAATGCACACAACAGCAAGACTTTTGCTCCTATTTAAATGCAATCAAACTAAATTTGGCAGATAAATACAACAAGCTTGAATATCTGAGAGGTTGCAAGCAGCAGCTAATGCCACAGTACTCCTCCAGGAAATTCTTCACTGAGGGGAAATCAAGGAAAGTCCAGTAGAAGTATCATCCAGTTAGTGCTTCACAACAAAACCACAATAATGAAGATGGAAATATGAGTTTTGGTTGAGTTTTCAGGTTGGTGTTGAAGACCTGGGAATAAAAATCTTGAATGTATGACCTCTGGAAAAATGGGTATCTACTTTTGCCCCCACAGTCTTGCTTGTTTCAGTCACCTGAATTCAGTCATTCTGAAAACACTCTTTAAATCAATTTGCCAAGTGTTCATTTTTGCTACACTATTATAGTATTATTACCTTAAATACACTATTATCCATGGCCAACGTATTACTATCAGTAACAATCACTCACCGCTTTAATATTTTCAGTAAGACCCTTTCCCAAAAAACCCTTAAATTTCTTTGACTAGAAATTGCTTTCTAGTTACACTATGCTTTTAACAATACTACTACTAGAAAAAAGCTTATTAAATCACCTTTAATGGCCAAAAAGCAATCACAGCAGATGTTTGGCCTAAATAAAACATTGCTTTTACAGGTCAGGGTTTGAACATCGATTCACATGCACAAAATTTTATTTCAGTATTACAAAGGGAACCTGTAAAGGAAAATGTAGTAATATACAGTACCTACACTTAGCAAACCATTTGAAATCAATTCTGTTTCTGGAAGGAAAGAAACAAAAACCAGTAAAGTCCAAAAGCAACTCAGTTCAGCTGGTGATATGTACATTAGAGAGGAAAAATTCAAAACAAACAACGTTAATGAGAAACTGCAAGGATAGATCATTATTTGCATGAATAACTTGCACGGAATGAATCAGTGCAAGAAAGACTCCTAGTTGAAATTAATTTGTTGGTCATACTTGTGGATAGAAACAACAAGTGCAAGGTGGCATTTACCTTAAAAAGCCTGGGGAAAACATCTGCTGGCTGTCCACGGATAACAAACAAACGTGAATTCAGTTTCCGTAGATTGGCATCAAGATCCTCGAGACATTGAAGCAGGAATCTGCAAGAATTGTAAAGAAACATTTATTTTCTGAGGCAAACCAGACAATTTTACAATAGAAAAAGGTAACTAAGAGGAATAATCAACAACAACTATCAGACCTTGAGTGCTTGGTGCATTTTTTGGTGATGCATGCATGTTCACATCCTAATTACACTTGGCTTACAGTGGTACAACCATGTAATATCTTCCACAATACATAATTCATAAAACCAAACCACACTGTCATTTCACAGTTTTCCCCTCAATGTTATTCGGGTCTGGAATGGACTAAAACATACTCTAGTCTTAACTAAAACTAGAAGTATCTTGCCATTCTAAAGACAGAAAAACCCTCAACAAACAAACACAGATAATCAGCTGTTGGCACACTGCTACTGAACTTAATCCAAGCCCTTCTTACAAAACTGAACTGTTACTAAAAACAGCATACTAGAGGAGTACACAGTCATGACTCTCCCTCTGGTCTTCATTTATAGAAACAGCCCTCTACGTAGCATATGCATCTTGACTGTACCCTCACCTGAATTATTTATTGAGCAAATTAGCACATCAGACAAAAAAAGGGGGGGGGGGGAATGGGGTGCTGCAAATCTGCAAGTGTTCAAAGGAAACAGGTAGTTGCACAAAGAATGTTGAAACAGGTTCACATGCGCAAAGATTTATTAGTAGATATAACAACTAAAATAACTCCAATGGTGAAAGTGGTTTGGGGAAGAAATAAAAACAAAAGGAAAGAGGAAAAAAAAGAACTCTACTTTGCAGCCAGCTGGAAAGAGAAGTGCTGGGGTTTCCCAGATGAGTGCCCTTCCCCTGGACTCTCTCCAGTCTAACAAGTGGCTCCTCCATAATATTTTTCTCATGTGGTCAGCAAGTTGAGGCAGGTGATTCTGTCCCTTTACTCTGCCCTGGTGAGGCCACATCTGGAATGCTGAGTCCACTTCTAGGCTCCCCAGTCCAAGAAAGACTAGGAACTACTGGGGAGGGTCTGGTGGAGGGCTACAAAGATGATGAGGGGACTGGAGCATCCCTCTTATGAGCAAGGGCTAAGAGTTGGATCTGGGTAGTCTGGAGAAGAGATGACTGAGAGGGATCTTATTAATGCATACAAATATCTTAAATGCAGTGTCAATAGGACAGGGCCACTCTTTTCAGTGGTGCTTAGCAAAAAGACTAGGGGCAATAGGCACAAACTGAAACAGGAAGCTGCATCTGAATATGAGGAACAACTTTTTTGAGGGTAACAGAAGACTCGAACAGGCTGCCCAGAGAGGCTGCATTCTCCTTCTCTGGAAATATTCAAAACCCATCTGGACATGATCCTGTGCAACCTGCTCCAGGTGAACCTGCTTTAGCAGGGACAGTTGGACTAGGTGATCTCCAGAGGTCACTTCCTACCCCAACCATTCTATGACTCTGTACTAACAATATATATTTCACCAGGAGCTGCTCAAGCCCTCTCAGCCATTCCTTCTTACAGTGCTGTTGGCACTCAGCAAAGCACATGGTGATCCGGGCAACTGCTGAGTCAATGCCTGGTGGTCATTAACTTCTGTGCTCACACATTATTGGATCCCCTGCCATAAACCACAAGCTACACCCAAAGTGGGGGGAGGGAAAAAGAGGCAATTCCCACATTGCAGTCCATTACTCCTGAGGAAAGCTGCTGTAATGACACTGTGCAGGTGCAAGGCCACAGCGATAACACCTCTGGAGCAACCGCCCCAGACCAAGGCCGGGGAAGCAGTGCCACGACAGCTGGAGACGGCGCCTGTGCCTGGTGAGAAGGTGCACAGCTACCATGGAAGGGCAGGAGCACCTCTGCAAGTGCCCACAGTGTTATGAAGACAAAGACACTGAGCAACCAGGCGTACTAAAATCAGGAGCTCATTAGCACCTAGATTTTTAAGAAGAATCCTAAAAGCTAACCAGATACAATGAAAATGCTACACCTTCTAGGAGGGATACAGCATACATGATTGCTGTAAACCTGCTAACATCCATTTTCTAAGTATTTAGCAGTATGTAAGTGATGCCTACCTAACACACATTGCTTCCAACTTTACATGGGGAAAAAACTTACCAAAAACACTATCTAAAAGGCTGGGAGGAACCTCCCCTGGCTGCTATTAAATGCCTAAAATGTGTGGCTCACTCGACCTGAAAGAGTAAGAACAGGACTCTTGGCAGCCAGCATAAAAGAATACAATGGCTTCTTGGCTGGCAAACTATGTGAGATGTTTAATGACTAGAACAAACCAAAAATGCCTAATTTTCTCACTTTGCTCGGTTTTGTTTTGAAAAAACTCTAGGCTAGTCAGAAAAGAAAAAGAAACTTCTCTATACTCCTTTAGTTAGAAACCATGCAGGAGTCATTTTAAGAATCAGATCAGAGTTGTATATGCTTCTATCAGAGAGAACTTGAGCCCCACGTTCCCAGGACAAAGTCAATTCCATCTGGACTCTGAAAATTACAGCTTCATTTTTTTAAACCTGGAATGACAGATGTTATTCATTAGTCTTACCCATGAGAATCTCACCTTCAAGGAGCATGTGCATTCACATACACTTCACAAATCACTAGGAAGACAAACTGCAATACCGTCCTGGATAACTTTGGAATAGTCCAGAGGGTTTTGGGGGGTTTTTTTTGTGGCTTGGTTTTATGGAGTTTTGTTGTTGTTACACAGGTCTGTTTGTTGTCTAAATTCATCTCATGGAGTATAGGGAAAGGTTATGAAGAGAAACTGGTGACATAAAATATTCATAACTATTCCTGTATTTCAGGAAACTTTTGATTTTTTTCCTATTGACATTTCAGTTCCCTCTATTTTCTCAATCTCTTTTCTTCCTACCTGACTGACCACAATACATAACTTCTAGTCTGGACTTGGCACAAAATCCTATTCAAGAAGATAACATGCACCGACCCAGTCTCCAATTCACATCCAAGATCCCTAAACTTGCCCTTAATACTGTTTAATCTCTATTTGTTGGTCCCCCAAATCCCCTCTATTATCTCTCTTATCTCTCACCACACTCCAGCATTTCAATCTCCATAAAACTCTTTTAGGTACTTAACAAAAATAACAGCATAGACTCAAACTGTTAAATATATGTAGGAAGAGAGCAGGAGGGTGGCCAGGGGACACACACACCGCCCCCCCTTACCTCAACAAAAACCAGAAGAAATTAAAAACAGCCAAACCACAGCTTGTGTTGCAATACTTACGGAAAGCACAATGTTCAAAAATAATCGACCAAATCAAGCCCTAGTGACCCTACAATATCTAGAGTAACAGCAATGCAAAAGAATACTGCTTTTGGCTTCCAGAACACAGACTCAGTTTACAAGTAGTTACTCAGAACAAGCATTCCATTTTTTAAGCATACTTGAATCTTTCAGTTGAACCAAATGTGTTTTAACAAAATGTGATGCAAATAATTAATCATCTATTCTGTTTTCATCAACAGTGTTTATGCTATACCACATCTAAAGGCATTTTCTCATTAAAGTGCTAATAAAAGTTGTCTAACATAAAAGCCTTTACAAAGATTTATAGAATCACAAAATACTTTGAGTTGGAAGGGACTTTTAAAGGTCATCTAGTCCAAACTCCCCCGCAAAGAGCCTTGTTCAATATGAACCTTCTTAAATAATCGCTTTTAAATACATCCCTTACCAAGAAACTTAATAATCGAATCAACTATTTGTCATAACCCAAGTTTTCATGTCCTATTTTTCTCATGAGTACCCCTAAAACCTGCAGAAGCAGCACAGCATCTTTAACTGTATGCAAAATTACTTGACCTTTCTCTCTGAAAAGATACACCAAAACGCTCACAAACACGTTCCTTTCACAGTAGAACAAAACCGAAAATGAATGGTAAATTAGTCTACGAATTGAAAATGAATACGAAATTTCCATCTCATAAAAAGTATTTCTTTTCAGTATATGAGCTCTAGAGGCAAAGTTTCTTCACAGCAGCTATGAACTAAGAGCTACTAGGCTTGAACTCTACTATACTTTATGCCAGACTGTGGCAATGAGAAGGTATTTAAATCTCTCCCTACAATACCAGGTCATGCTTCTGAGTCTACAATCTAAACTAACTTTTTTCCCTCAACCTAACAGTCAATGGGAAAGCACTGTCTTTTATACTTTGAATGAATTACATGAGCTGTAGGACTTCATTAAAAGACACAAAAAGGATGCCCTTTTTTTTTATCAGATTAACGCATCAGCCCAGTTTCCTGTATCTGGTCTAAAAGATCCCTTGGGCAAACCAGAAGGAAATGTTCCCTAATAATTTCACAGTAGCAAACGATGTGAGGTACGTGCACAACTGGCATGATAGAGGGAGGCAGAAAAGACTTACTTACTTATTTTAACATGGGGAAGATGCTGATGCAAAGCATACCTGTCTGCAAGCAACATTCTTAGAGAGCGTTACACACATTTTGCCAGAGACATCTAATTATGATATTCAGAACTGTCATCAAAGCTGCTGAAGACTTCACTCTTTAAAAGACATGCACACGAAATCTTAGTAGTTGACTCCTAGAAACTCCACAACCTTCCCTGCTGTCAATCATACAAGGTACGTTTGGGGTCTAAAATATAAACTAATTGCCAGAAACTGGCAATAGTTGCATAATACGGGTCATAATTTTAGCTACCCTGCAACTGAAATAAACTGATACCATCAAAGTAGCTATTCAAAAACTTCAATTAATAATTGTTAACACAGTTAATCATTAACAAAATGACCTAAAGCAAGCACTACATCACGCAATGCTCCTGGCTCTGCACTATTAACGTGACTAAAGACTATCCAGGAGCAGTCTGTTAAAAAGGTAACACTTTTATTTAGGGAGGAGACTAGCAAGAAGGATACTTATAGACACACTATATAAGGCTACCGTTAAGTCTTGTTTGGGGTTATTTTTAGGAGTAATGAACACCCAGAAACCACAATCACACATAACCATCCTTGCCAGTACAAAATGAGGGCAGTTGCTGGGAACTGAGGGGACTTAAAATGCATTGACTTCTCTTGCAGGTGCTATTCACATCTGAAAATGCTAGTGCTAAACCATTAAGAATAATTTTTCTGAACTAATCCAGATTCTGAATTTAACCATTAATAGGAGTGTTAGACTGCACAGACACACAAAATATAAGAATTTAGCTAGGCTTCCTCACTCCGAGAGGAAATTTAAGAAATTGAGTGAAAAAGAACAGTAATAAAACTTGTTCCGCTCCTAATTTGATTAATACCTTTTACCCACGACTGGTCAACTTCCAGCAATCCATCCAAACTTGTGTTTAACCTGTCTTTTTGAACACCTTCTATCTGTCCACTAGTCCTCACACCAAGCCATTGATTTCCATCAATAGAGAAGCTCTGTCAAACATGAGACTCATGGATATTTGATTGCCACCCAGCTTTGTCTAGCAGAATTATCTTAGGCAGCCTAATATCTCCTAGCTTTATTACCCTGTTCAATTGTTTTTTCCAACACTGTTATCAGATATTCCTCCTTCATCTTTCAGAGTTTAGTAGAGCTGGATTCAATAAAAAGCAAGAATATTACACACTGTATAATACCAACTACATTTTATTAGAGGGAGTATAATTTACAGCATTAGACCCTAATGTATTAGTCACACAAATCATGCACCATTTCTTTCTCTTCAGAGAGAGAGAGAGAGCGCACTTTTCTTTCACACATACTTTGCCATATGTTTGATTAGGTTATTAGGAGATTTCAGTATCAGGTAAACATACACCTCCATACTAATTTCAACAGGAATCACGATGCGAATACCAAATCTAATACCAAAACAGAGTATGAGGCACTGGGAAGTATCTCAAATTTGATGTCCCTTTATACAAATATTTAATATTTTACCAGTGTATTTTCCTGTTTGATTGCCACCAACCAATGTGTCTTACTGCAAGCAGTATATTCTTACGAAACAATAAGAAGATTAAGCTCAGACAGGATTTAAGTGTTATGTACACTCCACAGCACCCTTTGGCAGCCAGCCACAGTAGTATTTTCCTGTTACCAAATCAAGGTCACAGAGGTATCCCTTATTGTACCACATTGTTTCAACGAATCCCACATCCAACTTCCACATCCTAAAATGGTATACAATAACACATTTCGTAAAGGTATTATCCTTTGAGCATATACACAAGAGCAGGAAAAAGTTCATGTTATTCAACTCTAGATACTTAAGTGAAGTAGCTGTGGGAGCTAACTAATCTCCTGCAGGGTTGCTCTACACTCAGTGAAGAAAAACCAGCTCCTTTAGAGAGCAATTCAGGACTACAGCATCTTTCATAACTTAGTAGAGCTGATCCACTTGCAAAAACAAAACCAAACACTGACCATGAAGTGCGTCACTTGGCTTTTTTTCCCCTAATATTTACTACTGTTATAATCTTTAAGCCAAAGCAGAGCTGTGATGGAGGAAGAATGCAAGATACATCCAAGCCCATGTACAGCTGTAAAAGAGGTTCTCAGGGGAAAAAACCAACCCATTCTCTGAAAACAGATGAAAGAAAGGGCTTTGAACAATAATCAAGAGAAAAACATGTTTAAAATTTAATCTCTCCAAGCTGAGTCCTTTTGGGTGCATCTTCTTTGACACTAAGGAATAAAGACCATTTCAGATATGGAGTGGGAATAGAATATCAACTACAGCAAGCAATAGTGCTCTATTAGGAACAACAAACTAATTTGAATCCAACCTAGCTCACACTGGGCACAAAGCTAGCATTTCCTTACATACCATCCCTCATTAATTTCTCTCCAACTGAACTATCTTTTCAAGGTTAGCCTTTCCCAAAGGAAGGAAACACACTGTTTTTTTGTCCTATTCAAAAGGCATTCATAATGTCCCAAAGATGAAGAAAGCAGGGTAATAGGTAGGATTACAACCCTGGACTTTTGGAGAGCTACCTCTGGCCTCTTCAAGGACCTACTTGGAGGAATCCCAAGGGTTAAGACCCCAAGAAGGTAAAGTGGTCCAAGGGAGCTGGTTAATATTCAAGCATCATTTCTCACAAGCTAAGGACCAGTGAGCATCCCTATTCGTAAGAAAACAATTAAAAGGATCAGAAGACCTGTGTGGATGAGCAAGGAGCTTCTGACAAAACTGAAACAGAAGAACACTTACAGAATATGGAAAATGGGACAGGCCACTCGGGAGGGATAAAGGCAGGTTTTCAGAATATGCAGGGCTATGATAAGGAATGCTAAGGTCCATTTGGAATTGAATCTAGCAAGGAATGTCATGTATGACATGACAAGAAGGGCTTCTTCTACACCTTCCTACCTTTCACTACAAGTAGCAAAAGGAAGACTAGGGAAACATGGGCTCACTGCTGAATCAAGTGGGTGCCCTGGTGACAAAGGATACAGAGAAGGCAGTTACTGAATGCTTTCTCTGTTCAGTCTTTATTGCTAAAGCCAGACTATGGGAATCCCTGAGCATGGAGGCAAGAGCGAAATTCTGAGGAAAGGAAGACCTTCCCTTGGTCAAGGAGGATCAGATTAGCTATCCTTTAGTCAAGCTTGACATCCAGAAATCCATAGGCCCCAATGAGATGCACTCATGAGTGTTGAGGGACCTGGCAGATGTTATTGCTAAACCATCATCCACTCTCTATCATCTCTGAAAGGTCATGGAGAACAGGAGAAGTGCATGAAAGTACCAGTACAGGTTAAATGTTGTCCTACTGCAAAGCAGCTCTGCAGAGAAGGACCTGTGATTCCTGGTGGACAACAGGTTAAACCAGGAGCCAGCAGTGTGCCTTTCTCATCAAGAAGACCAGTGGTACCCTTGGATGCATTAGGAAGAGTATTGCTAGCATGTCAAGAGAGTTGATCTTCCCACTCTACTCTGCACTGGTGAGGCCACATCCAGAGTGATGTATCCAGAGTGATGTGTCCAGGGTTGTGGCCGGGTACACTGGGCTGCCCAGTTCAAGAAAGACAAGGAACTACTGGAGAAGGTCCAGGGGAGGACTACAAAGTTGATGAGGAGACTGGACCATCTCTAATGAGAAAAGGTTGAGAGAGCTGGGCCTGTGTAGTCTGGAGAAGAGAGGACTGAGAGGGAATCTTACCAATACATACAAATATCTTAAGGGCAGTGTTAAGAGGACGGGGTCAGACTCTTTTCAGCTGTGCCCAGTGACAGGATAAGGGGCAATGGGCACAAACCGAAACACAGGAAGCTCCATCTGAATACGAAGAAAAACTTCATTACTGTGGGAGTGACAGATCACGGGAACAGGCCCCAGAGAAGTTGCAGTCTCCTTCCCTGAAGATACTCAAAATCCACCTGGACACATCCTCTGCAACCTCCTCTGGGTGAGTCTGCCTTAGGGGGTTGGACTTGATGATCTCCAAAGTCCCTTCCTACCCCAACCATTTTGTGATTCCATGAAATAGCATTATGGAGTTGGTTTCTATTTTGTGAGCCATACATCACAGCAAATAGTGTACTTAGCTTCTATGAAGTCTGGATCTTAACTTCATACTCAAAGGGCACCCATTACTTACCTAAATTATTCCCGTGTAACTCGAAGCTAACATCTCAAATTAGTTCATGTTACAAAGGTCAGCCTGCTGGTGATAGGAGACTAAGAGGCTCACAGCTTCCTAAATCTCTCTCTCCCAGTGTCTTCCATTCTTTAATGTACATATTCTGTGGTTATTTTTTTCTAATCCTCTAATTCCAATCTGATAAATCAAAATCTTTATTATTTGACTTTAATTCTTTATGCCTGCTCTCTCCAGAAAGAAACTGGTTGGATCCATAAAGGAAAACCCAATAGCAAACAAATTGTACTGGAGACAACTGGGGAAATATTACCTAGAAGCAAATTACAAAATTAGAGTTACTTGAGAGTACAGACATGCTCATACATAAATAAATTTAAATCACCTTATTCTCATGTATCCAAGCTCTCTTATTTAAATTAGCAGCTCTTAAGGCTTGATGTAATTAACAGAGAGCCGGTCTGCTTTATAAAATATTTCAGCCACGTTATTTTCAGCAATCTAAGCTGTCCATGAGAAAGTAACAGCTAAGGCTCATTTTAAAAGAGCAAGCATGATAAGAGCACTCCAACAAGACAGTCTTGCAATCTGATTCTGAAGGACAGATTTTACACTGCCCTTCATTTACTTTAACAAAACCCTCTTCCTCTCCTTACATTAAAGTGACCTCTTTAAAGTTACAATTAGTGCTAGTAAAATTTTGCAGTTTTATGTTTCCTAGAAATAAAGCATTGGCTTAAATAAGTATTTTTCTTAACTACACTTGAGAAATTGCCTTAAATAAGTCCTTAAGGTACAATTCCATCATCTCTGGCTTCCCATATCCTAAGAATCTATTTACCTAATAGAAGAGAATTAAGGATATAGCTGAAATCCTTTAGCAAGCACAGAAATTGGTAGAAAGTTTGGAAAATTGAAAAAAAATACCCTGAAGCTATTCTTGGAAATCTTAATTAGAATTGACTGGTGCTCACCTTATGGTGCTCACACTGTCTTAACTTCCCACTGCTACTCTTATGAATCAAAATGCCAAAGTTTTCTGAACTGGTCTTTCAAAGATGAAATTAGTCATTTATAGCTGAATACAAGGTAAACTTGCTCAAGATGTATTCATGGTTTTGAGTAATAATCATGTAGAAAAAAAAACCACTTAAGCCCCCCCCCCCCCCAAACAAGTAACTGAAACACAGATTTGTTTACCAAGCTGCACAAATCCCAAAAACCTCCACTTTGTCCTCAACTATCTCAGCACGTGGGCAGACCAATGGAGGTAACTGTTCACTTCAGGCTGCAGAGACCTTACAGAGCTGACGCAGGAGATGCTCAGAGCTCAGTAACATAAGTCCTGGAACTGAAGTATAGCTCAAGACACAACAGACGAAAAAATCCAAATAACTTCTAGATAAACGTGCTATCTTCATCTGCCACAACTTCAGCAGCTCTCTGCAATACTGAAGGCCAGGACCAACAGGAAGTACATCATTTGAAGTAACTAAATTGATGTTAAAAAGTTACATAGTACAGTTAAGTAGAAGATTCTGATCACTATGGAGTGATACTCAGTCATCTCTGCCCAAGTCACAGTAGTTTAGATAAAGAATTATTTTACAAAGAATGAAACCTTTACTATAACAACTGTACTTTTACATTTTCCCCATCTATCCATTCCTTTTAGAAGACAGGAATGGATTTCCAAAATTCACTTCCTAAACATCAGTGACAGCATTTTTTATTACTCTGTTGAAAGAATAAAGGTAGACAACTGGAGAACATCCTTCTATACAGAATCACTGCACTTTTTTCCAGTTTGCTTGTGTAAGGATTAGAATTAATAACAAAAGAGAAGACTCAGACAAGAACACTGCCAATTAAAAAAAAAAAAAAGGGGCGGGCACCAAGCCCACCTTCCTGAATGTGGATAAACTTTGTTGGAGACAAGTGATTAGTATAAGAGCAGTTGAATATCAAGAGGAATTGTTAGCATTCCAGAAAAGGTCCCTTCCTGAGTTGGAAGGGACCCACAAGGACCAAAGAGTCCAGCTCCTGGCCCTGCACAGAGCAACCCCAAGAATTGCATCATGTGCCTGAGAGCATTGTCCAAACACTTCTTGAACTCTGTCAGGCTTGATGCTGTGATCACTTCCGTGGGGTGCCTGTTCCAGCACTAAAGAAAGAGTTTATCTTTTCCTAGAACAAGGTGGGTTTTTTGTCTGTTCGTTTTAACTCTAAAATTATTTCTATAGACAAAATTTATAGGGGAAGACTTGTAGGCTCTGAACTCTGGAAACATAATCAATGATAGGCATTATTGTTATAATGCAAAAAAAGGTGTTCCCCACTAGAGGTCTAACTGAACAGAAACAAACCTTATTTGCTTTAATCCTCCTATATCCAACATCAGGGGGCAAGACCAAGGGGGCGGGGGGTGGAGGGGAAGGAGCAGGGCAGGAGGAGCCCACAAAGCCTGCAGCTTTCATTGTTACATATCTCCTAACCTGATCATTTCCTTATAGCGCTTTCAAGAAGAACGTTTCAATATGAATCAACAAAAATAGTTTCGTAAAGTAGGTCGTTGCTGCAGCAACCGGGCGGCTGTTTGGACTACTCCCTGCCACAATGACCTACTTTTCCAGTTATATGTAACCGCTGTAGTAAGAGCCGAATATTCCTCCCCTATGGAGCCGCTCCGAGAGGATTCCTGTACCACAGCCGAGCTTTACTCCCAACAGGCACAGAGAAAGGCTTCATTTGAGCAGGTACAAGCAGCGGGTCGGTTCTGCTCCTCTGTGTCATATTCAGAAGTGTTGGTGGCTAAAGGTTACGTGAAACCCAATACGTGCTCGGAGCTCAGAAAGTCTCACGGCAGCGCTCAGAGCCGGAGGAGCTGATAAAGAATGGAAGGGGAAGGTGTGAAAAGGAACAGCCGCTCGTGAACAGCGTGTCCCCTGCCAGACTCAACAGCTGGCACCAAACTTCGGCACAAACAGGCTGTTCCTGTACCACCAACCAAGCACAAGCTCATGGGCACCATCCTTCATTACAGGTCTAAATAACACTAAATCTGTGTAAGAGAAAAACCCTGGTGAATGGCAGGTAAAGCTCACATGTTTTTAAACCCTATTTAACCCTGCATGCGCTGGACAGGGGAGATACAAAGGCACCACACAAATCCAGGAGAAATGCTGACAATTACATAATTTCCTGTTTACTGTTGCTGTTAAAATCAGCATTTTTCCTTATGACAACGGAAAAAAGTATCACCTCTTAAACTAATGAAGGAAATAATTACCTCTGTAGAAACAAGACTGCAAGACTTCAAACATCACTCACAGTGACTGGTACTTAGGTATTTTTTGATCAATTTATTCAATCCCAAGTTCAAAAGCTTTCCTTCAAGGTAAAATTAAACAGACAAGCACAAGAGACAAACATTTCCAAGACAAAGAAAATTCATTCCAAGAAAAGGCAAGCTAGGCATTATCATATGGTACACCGTAATTAAAACTCCAGTCAACAGAAAGCTTCTGACAGATACAGCTCATATGATATAAGCAGAAAAACAAAGAACACAGAAAAAAAGCTCTCCAAAGCTTACTTTACCTTAAGTATTCTTAAAATCTCTAAGTTCAGAAGGAAAAATACTGCAACTGGTGACAACACGGTACTGCAAGTGGAAAAGTTTTTGGAATTTCCCCCACACTTTCATTTGGGAACAAGCCACTTAAAATGACATAACTGTTCCTGAAAATCACATACTCTTCAAATAGAATAGTAAAAAAACACCCTAAAAGCCTAAAAATTATTTTTACTTTACAACTGCACTTGACAAGCCATAGAGCAACAACTCTAAGGTAAAATTCTGGAATAAAGACAGACTAATAGAGGAAAAAAGTGCAGAATTATGAAAAAAAAATAGGGAAGGCTGCTGCGAAAGAGGAACATACAATTACTAGTAACAGTTTTCAGTTTGAAAGTGTGACTTCCAGTGCCAAAAATGCAAGCTTCATTGTGCTGTCTCATATGGAAGCAGTAAAAAATTGGAGTAAAACTTTCAGCAAATGCAGCATTGAAAAATTTTGCTTTGACAAACTAACATACTGTTTCGGTGTTGGCACTGAAAAAGAGGGGTTGGTGAAATTATATTCAAAAGAATGCAGAAAGCCAAGTTCTAAAATGTAAAAATAGAAAGATGCACATTATCCCCCACAAACTCATGATTTTCTCCATGGTTTAGAAGAAAAACACACTACTGCTGAAATAAAGTACTTCTCAACAGTAAATTTATTGGCAACTACCTTCCAGAAAGGAAATTTCAACCACGTAAAAAAACCCTACTCACTGAAAAGCACCATGACTATATGAGGAAAATTAATTTTACACAGGTCTCCCCAGGTTACAAAAGCCTTGAAATAAAAGGTGGAAATACACAACAATTAAAGCAGAACTGTCAATATCACAGCAATTTACAACTTTTTTCCTTTGTCATAAACTGAACAAACTACATACTAGTAGATGTTTCTAGATCATCCAAGTGAAAGAGTGTGCTAGAGAAAAAAATTAAAAATTAAAGTCTCTCATAGAGTCATTTAAGGAAGCATTCACAGGGTTTGGGAGATACTGTGCAATAGCAGTAAACAGCAAACAGTTACACTGCCTAAAAAGAAACACGGATAAAGCACTGTAAACTAGACCATACCAGGCCTGTCATCTACTGAAAAGTAATGTGGAAAGTCACAGGAATTATCCCTAGGCAACACAAATAAAACAAATAATTCAGATGCCATCCTTGGCTTGATCACCCTCATTAAGACTTGGATGAGTTCACTAACAGCAAGACTTATAAAGAACAAAACTGAAATGCAACCTCCTCCCCCAAAGGCCCTTCTGAAACCTGGATGGCAAAAATTACTGTGGAGAATGTTTTCTTTTAAATGCATGTCTCAATTTTACAGATGTAGTCATGCTTCTCCCACCAGACAGAAAAAAGGGAAAAAATATTAGGTAATCTCTGCTAAAAGCCACAATGTTTTCTTCAACTTTAAGACTTCTAGAAAAAAAATGAGCTTGTTTAGTCTCTAGAATATAAAATATAAAGGAGAAAGAAAAAAAAAAATCACTTGATGTCACAGGACTTACAGACAGAAAATTTCAACTCAGAGGAAACTCTGTAGAGAACATAGCAAAGACAACATTTAGTCCATTCTTCAACGAATCCAATATATTAGAAATCAAACCACTAACTATTTTCAATGCCAGTGGCTCTATAAAATGCAGTATCACAATTCTCTGGTACACTTTCCCAGTACTTCAGAACTGCACAGATTGTGAAATTGAGATAAAGTTTGCCATGGTGTTCTGTATCTTTAGTGCACAGCAAAACTGCAACCATTCAGACCACGATCATGTTTTATGAACTATACAAGGCATGAAGTAGCAAGCAGCCTACATGAACAAGTCACCTATTTATTTTTCTGGCTGATGCAAATTACACTCCTATTTCTGTTTTTTACACTCCTATTTCTGTTTTTTCAACCACTTTCTGTCTCTCTCTCTCAATTGCAGCACAGTTTACCCCTCACCAACAAGGTCAGTAGAACACTGGCATTGAGAAACAGGCAAACAAAATTCTGCAAGCACTGAACTCCACAGGTTCCTTACTATAAAAAATAAAGCATTTCCTACGTCATGGGTATCATACTTTGGATAAATAACAGATAGAAAAATCCAAGTTTTCCTTACAGGAATTGTTCCTAAGTAACCTGTACTATAGATATTTCATCTCCATCACTGAAGAATTCGTAGCACATGTTCATACTTCACAACTTCCCCATTTGAGCTTAAACAGAATTTTTTCAACGTTTCTGGTTTTAATTTTGAAGGGATGAGGGTCTGTGTTATGAAAGGGTACAAACCTTCATTGCAAGAATTTTACAGCCTTAACTTTTCATGTCTGTGAAAGAGCCTCAACCATACAGATGCTAGAGAAGAAATGCATGAGAGTGAACAGGAAGGGAAAGATTTCCTACAAATTAATAAACACTGAGATAAAGTACATTTCTGAAGCAGGTCCATAAAATTTCTCTAGTTTAATTGCAGGAGAAAGCAATGCATAACACAAAAGCTCTGGTGTACATCACATACCTGTCAATACAAAAATTAGATATGCAAGACACATCCTAACCAATGTTCAACTGGAAGAAATCCCTTCCATCTCTGATAAACTGAACAGGTTTTGTCTTATTGCAAGAAAGTTGTTGCACTTTTCAAAGAGATTATAAGCAACAGTTTAACACCTGAATTTACTTCTGAAGCCCTGAGTATTATGAAATTCTTATTTCCTGGCCAGGTTTACCAATGTTGAATTTTAGACTTTTCAAATATTAATGCAATTTTAAAATAAATAATAATTTTAAAAAAAAGAAAAGTACAGAACTTGCAAAAAAAAAAAAAATCGTATTTTAGGAAGCTCTGTTCACTGCAGCTCAGCTACTGTCTAAACTAATGCTAACAAAGCTCATGCGTTGGTTTTTATTATCTTCACTGGTAACTGGAATGCACTCCAATTTGTAACTGTTCCAAAAATACAGATGCACATGTAGACTTTTGCCACAGCCATCTCCACTTACACACTTGAACACTGAAATATTGACCTGTCCTTTCCAGTCTATCCTTCACCTCCACTGAAGCTTTATTCCCTTACAAAAAATCATTTACACTCATGAAACTCCAAAGCAGTGAAAGCAAATGCTTTATGGTGACCTGAAAAACAAATGGAGGCTTCAGGGTTAGAAGAACATTGCAATTATAGCTCACCTCTTGACCTAGATTGCAAAGAACATGAAAGCCAGAAGTACACAGAAGCACACAAACTAACCTTGCTCCATGTTAAATTAAGAGTTCTGAGAAATCTAAGTGAAATGTATTGCACCAAAATACTATGAAGTTCTTACTCTGGTAATCAAATCCAGTCCTTTCCTAGGGGTAGCCAAAGGTATGGCTATTAAACCTGCTAAAACGTGATATGTAAATTCCTAAGCCCATGGCACACAAAGCCACATACTCTCACACTGCTTACACAACCCACTCGTGCTCAAGCTGACTTTTGCCCTTTTAGGTCCTTATGGGAAGATCACAAAATTCTGTAAAGCAAAGAGTTTCTTCCAGTATGCAAATTCATAATATCACAGACTTTAGTGTGACTTCTACACTGAAAAAATGGCCGACTTTGCTGGCAGCTTGACCTTCCTCCTATCACAGGTTATATAACTAACCTGAAAACCTGCCAGGCACTGAGACAGAGTATGGAAAAGAACCACTTCTGAAATAAAGGCTTCCATGCTGTAGATAAACTGTTAGAAACCAAAAAGTTCAGGCAGAGCACAACGATAAACAGGCTTTTCTGCAACACTTGCATAATATATTTAAAGAGTAGCTTCCATTGGTGGGGATAAAGACATTTTCCCAAACTGGAGGAGAGTATATTTTATTGTATTAAAATGGCCAAAAGAGAATGATAATATATAAAATAACTTGGAGAACTGATGCAGAATTCATTGACACTGCCACATACTGATCAGTTAAGAAAAAAAGAATGCTGCATTCTCAACTGCCTAAAAAAAGCTGCTTTCACATTCATCACAGATGGTGTTTGTTGGGGGTTATCACCCTCCCCCTTTGTGACCAGAGCAGGAAATACCATGATATGCAGACTGATTACCTTCCCCTACAACGTGATCTATTGATACTTATTTAAAATAAAACAAAAATAGATTACTGGTCCCAAGAGAAGGAAGACTTAAAAACCCTATGGACTTGTTTCAAAACCACATTTCTTCCTTAAAACCCACATACTATTCTCACACATTAAGAACACTTGACCCAGATCTTCTCTGGACATCCTGAAACCTGGAGATTAATGATGTAAAACCAGGTGTCTAAAACCTCAAAATTTCTTAACCTGAGGAACTAAGATTACTTCAAGGTCAACCTTGGAGTCCAAACCCAAATTGCATAGATGCTCACTATAATTTTTCTGGCCTATAGTAACTGCTATTTGGAAAAACCAACTTACTGAGCACAATTCAATTTGCAGTACTGCCTGCTCCCTCCAGACCAACCAGGGCAGTCTTCTTGTCCAACTGAATAATAGTTACATTACAGAATCTGGTGATACAAGATCACTCACCAAAATAAGGAAACAAGCACAGTGTAATTTCTCAGCTAGCAGGCTTATTTCTCACATTTTGACAGTTTGACAAAAAATAAATTGCACCTTTTCCCTGCACAGTAAAAAGGCCAATACTTATTTTCAGCAGTATCATTTCAAAGGGTGTCAACAAATGGCAAGCCACTGAAAAAAACAATAATCCCCTTCCAAAAAGCACCTGGTGGTTACTGCAGACTTGAGCAATGCAGGCCAGAGTTACGTGACCATTGTAAACTGACTCAAATCCATACTGCCACTGAAAGAAATGGTACCTGCCCTTTCCATTCTTTGCCTCTTCACTACTACTACCGTGACCTTTTTGCTGGCACAATCTACCACAGAGCTAATCCCACCAAAACTGGTAATTAATCTCTTTTGGACAGATTGATGAGCTAAACTGGCTCACCACAGGGCAGTGTGCTATCATAAAAGGGTGGAGCCAACCCTTTCATCAACAGTGCAGGATTAAACCCGTGAGGACATACGTCAGTGTGCTTCAGTGACGTACTTTGTAAATCATAGGGCTAGATCATATAACACAAATTATAGAGGGAGTTGCTGAACTGCAGGCACTTTTGGGGTAAAAAATGTTTTTTATGGAAGAGAACAGGTGAGCAGCCTAGGGGTGTGGCACTAAGGGGTTTCTCCAATCTAACTGCTAGTACCACAGAACTCCCATCTGAACATGCACCTTCTGGAAACAAGCTACATACAGACTTTTTACAGATTAATCACCCTCAATTTAATGGGCTGGGTGAACAGAAGTGCTCCTAGTGGCACACACTGCCCTAGAGCTGAAGCCACTCATTAGAGGGCATGATGGGTTGCATTGGGTTTGCATGGCCAGGTTTTGGTATTGGGGGGCTACAAGGGTGGCTGCTGTGAGAGGCTGCTGGAAGCTTCCCCCATGTCTTTCCAGGCCAGTGCCAGATGGCTCCAACACAGACCTGTGCTGGCCAAGGCAGCACCTCCGGGATAACGTATTTGACAGGAAGGAAATGCTACTGCTTGGGAGCCATTGAAGCCAGAGAAGAATGAGAATATGTGAGAGAAACAACTCTGCAGACGCCTAAGTCAGGGAAGAAGGAGGGCACTCCAGGCACCAGAGCAGAGATTCCCCTGCAGACCGTGGTGAAAACCACTGAGAGGAAGGCTGTCCACCTACTGCCCATAAAGGACCATGGCAGCAAAAATAGGAGTGTGAAGAGTCCTTCCCCTGAGGAAAAAGCAGCCGAGACAATGTTTGATGAACTGACCAAAATCTCCATTCCCCATCCCTCTGTGTTCTTCGGGGATAGGAGGCAGAGAAAACAGGAGTGAAGTTGAGCCCAGAAAAACGGGAGGGGTGGGAGGAAGGTGCTTTAAGAATTTAATTTATTATTTGTTACCCTATTCTGATTTGATTAGTAATAAATTAATTCATTTTCCCCATGATGGTAATGGCTGAATGCCCTCTCCTTGCCCTTATCCTAACCCACAAGCTTTTTGTTGTATTTTCCATTCCCTGTCTAACTGAGGGGAATGACAGAGTGCCTTTAGTGGGCTTCATGTTAAATATTTCATACATCAAATAGATTTTCATTCTAAGTAAGTGCTACACAATAAAAACAAACTTAGAGGGATGTTTTCATCAGGGAAGTCATAAATATTTCTGTGTATTCCTATTTACATACTAATCATGTCACCAAAACTAACAAAGTATAATACACAAATTGTGTCTGCCTGAATTATATATATGAAACTCAAATCACTCATAGATTAATTCCATTGACAAACTTTTTCCACCAATCCCACATCCAACATACACATCTCTATTGGACAAATCATACCTACATAAGCTGAAACTATAGTTTCAAAACCACATGCACAGAATAGCAAAATTTAATAAGATACTACAGAAACATGCCTATAAGTATTAATTTTTAAAAACAAGTTCCCATTTCCATGAATTGCAGTGATTGTCCTGGAAATTAAACTTTTTTTTCCCCTCAGGTTTTAATGTTTAATTTGCTTGAAATTTGAGTATGGAAAAAAAATCACCTCTTTTCTTTCTCCAAAATCAGTACCACTATCTGCCATAATAGCAGCAGCTAACTTTGAAGGATGTTGAACACATCAATATTCTCAGAAAATCTAAGAGATATACAAAAAAATTCTTACTCTTATTTTAAAAGTGAAATCTGTTGTCTTCAAAAATGGTTAAGAAAAAGAAATACAAGGATTGGGCAAGATTAGACTATCCATCTTTATAAAATCAGCTGTTGCACACCAGTGTTTTAGGTAACATATTAAAGACAAAACATACACACTCAAAAAGATAAACTAAAAGAAGTAAATTATTACCTAAAGTAAATCCTTATGCAGCAACTAACAGAATGTTTGCATTTCTTTTCAGGTATTGTGATCAATTGCCACTGCACTAAAACTAGGACTAAATTAAACTCTCCCCTAGGTGATGGTGTTAAGCATAAGATCCCATTCTCCTTAATATGGAAAAGTCTGAGCACATACAAACACATTTTTTCAGAAGTAGGTAATGGTTACTTGTTGGAGTATGCAAGTTACATTCCTTGTCTGCTTTGTTGACACAATTAGATGCAAGCTAATGCTGGTGCCAAACGTTTAAGGGCAACTGACAAAATTTTAGGAGAGCCTTAGTGTGATTTTAGCATTTAGCATCTCCCTCCACCATTTCTCCATCACCTTTTACTGCACCAAGTAACTTCTCTCGTCTCAAGTGTTGATCTGTGAACAACACTGTGAATTCATCCCATAGAAAAAGCATGTCTCAATGAAAGCACATCTTGATTTATTTGACAGCTTGGAAAAAAAGGAACAATAAGGAGAAACAGAACAGAACCAGAAAAAAATGAAGTGAGCTGAGGGAGGTCCTGGCATTTGTGACGTAGCATTCACGAATTTAGAACAGGTAGGCTGAATGCCAGGAGAAAGGAGGTCAGTAAGACCATGTGACTGCTTAGTAATTAGACTTGCTCGGTAGTGCAATTACACAAAAATATTAGTTCCTGATTGTTACATGACTGTTTAAAGTTAATTAGAAAGCATCTATGTATTAAAGGTTGCTATTTACCAGATTTAACACACATTTTTTTATATAAACCATAACTGGTGACCCAACAGAGTGACAATACTCTAACAAGAAACTAAACCTCCTGGTTTCTTGTATTCTTTCACCACTTTTCCTCATAGAGATTGTGTTAGTCATAGTTTGATAGAGAAGAGTTTTGCCCAGGGCACTAGAACCACAAACTCACCAGAACACAAACACTTGGTGTCAATCAACTCAAATTAGGAACGAACCCCCGTAAATTCACACCAGGAGGTTAGTTAAATTTGACTCATGTTCCTAATGCTGAAGGGCTTCTGCTCCTAGTCTCAAAGAAAATGTTTTGTCTAATTCAACACCCTACTCAACAGGCATGTTAGCAATGATTCTGCTCATGGTCATCAAGTGAGCAAGAACATAAAATGTTTGATCATTAATTACAAGTCCCAAATGAGACTGGCAAACCAAAAAACTGCATCACCGATCTTGTGTATACTTATTGTGAATGTATGTATTTGCACTGGTTAAAAGCATCTCATTAAAACCACTGGGACCTAAAATGGATTCATACCAAACTAGTAACTGTCCATTTAAATCAAAATGTATTGAGAAGACCCATAATAAACATACAGCTTTAGCAGACAGTTATTCTATAATGTTATTGTACTTTTAAACTTGAAAAAAACCTGATGATCTCACAAAACCAGGCTATGCAGGCAGCAAGATTTCCTACTCAAATCCATGCGCAGCATGTGCTTTGAGGGTATTTGAGTACCAGGAGATTGCTTGAAGTGCTTTGGACAGGGGAGTTGTAATATACCCCAAACTCAGTCCCTCTGACCAGCAACTAAAACCAGGCATTTTTCTCCAAATGCAAAATGCAGTGGAAGGACTAGATGCCTTCTAAACACTGAAAACACTGTTAAAGCAAACCAATCAGCAAATATATCACACACAAATGTACTCAAGGATTCTATTAGCTAATGATCATATTACACAGTCATTGAAGAACCAGGGCCATAGCACTGAAGACATGAACTTCCTTCTGCTAGAATCAAAGTTCACACTTGTCTATCATTCACTAGCTCAGAGAATACAACCAAAAACTGCTCAGCATTTCAGTTGCAGGGCACATTAGAAACCTATAACATGTACTCTTAGACGTGATTTCCTTAACACTTAGACTTGTGCCAATTGTCCACATGCTTTCAAAACTTAAATAGCTATTCATGTATGATCCACAAAATTAAGATCTCTGAGCTTCTTCATGAAGTCAAAATGTTATTCAAAAAAATTTATTCAAAACAAAAACAATTAAAAATCTCTTAAAAATGAAACGTACATCATGAATCTCAAATAAGGAAAGTATCTAACAATTATTCTTAAGTTGTTTTTGTCAGTGCAAATGAAATAAGCATCAAGGTAAAGTTCACATAAAGCATCTTTAGTATCTCTATCCCTTGAAAACAAGATGGTTGTAAGGAAAACCTCCCAAAATCTGAAAAAAAAATAGAAACCCAGAACTGCAAAGGTAAGTTACCTGGTTGGTAAAGTATTTAATAAGCTAGGATAAAAATTATTAAATCCAAAAGGAATAATCCTTCAAGTGAACTCAACTGAAACCTGAAGTTATCTAAACTTTGTCATTCTTCTATGACATAGGGTTAAGCTAAGTTTCATTGCTTGTTCCATAATTAGGCAACTTCTCAGCATTGTAGTCTGGGCAGGCTAAGTTCAGGAGCATTTTAAGTTCCTGACATTGGAGGGACAGACAATACACAAACTCTACTGCATTATCAATCCTTTTAAAGGGTAACAATTTTCAGATTCCTAGTGATGTTTTAACTAATTTCACATGACAAGCATGCACAGAAGTCCTACTAACCTCTCTGCCTTATCATGGCACACATTTAATATGCAAGCATCAGTCACAGCTCCACAGTGAAGTTCATTTTTAAACTGGGGAGGAGAATTACAAATGGCTTGAAGGTGTAGGAACAAATCTCCACACTCCAGCAAGGGACACTGCACACCAAGCCAGCCAGAGTTCAAGTAGTACTTAGACAAAGCTCTCAGGCACAATGTGGGTTTCTTGGGGCTCTTCAGTGCAGGGCCAGGAGTTGGGACTCCACGATCCTTGTGGGTCACTTCTAACTCAGGATATTCTGTGATAACCTTTCGTGCAGGAACGCTACTCTGAGAAAGTACTTCTGAGCTAAGCGAGCAGCTTCACAGTTTTTCCAGGACGGAGTCACCCTGGGGTTCCCGACTGCCCAGAGTTCCTGAGATGGTGCAATCGCTCTGGGCTACTCCCCACAGGGCTTTCCGCCCGACAGCAGCCCCGCTCTGAGCTCCAGCGCTCGGGCACTGAACCGCCGCCCGCGGGGGCGAGAACAAGGGTCTCCCTCCCCGGGAAGCCACGGCCCCCCGCCCCGCACTGTTCCAGGGGCTTCCCGGCTCCTTCTTTCCCGTCCCTCCCACGTGCGCGCGGCAGCCGCAGCCCGGGCGGGCGCTGGGCTGGATATGTAACACGGCCGGGCCCGCGCGGAGGGCGGGCGGCCGAGGGAAGCCGGAGCTGGCAGCGGCCCAATCGGGCGCGGAGGGGAGGGGATGGCGGGGAGGCAGCGTGACCGAATACATAACGCGGGGATTAGGGCCCCCGCAGCGCCCCGCACTCACCGCCACCTGTTGATGCCCACGTTGGAGGAGCCAGCGAACCAGGGGTCCAGGATGTAGACGCAGCGCACCGTGTCTGCGCCCTGGATGCATTCCCGCAGCGCCGGGTTGTCGTGGAGCCGCAGCCCCTTGCGGAACCAGTGTACGGCGTTCACCCCCATGCCGGGCGCGGGCGCTCAGCGGGAACCGCCGCCGCCCGCGGGGCCGCTCATGGCCCGGCGCCGCCGGGCGAGCACGGACGGGCGGCGGGGCGGCCCACGGGGCCTCGCTGCGGACGGCTCTAGGACCCGGCGGACACGGCGGGAGCGGCCGCCCGGCGGGGACGCATCACCCCGCGGAGCCCCCGCGCCGGGGAGAGCAGGGACGAAAGGTGGGAGCGCTGGCTCCGGCGGTGTCTGCGGGGCGGTGAGGGCACCCTGCCCGCGGAAAGCGCCGTACGTGCCCGCTGCCGCCTCCTCGCCGCTCGCCCTGTGACTGCGCCGGCCGCGGGGCTGCGCCGGCCGCCCCGCCCCCCGCCGCCCATTGGCCGGCGCCGCCCCCACGTGACCGCGGCCCCTCACGTTTCTGAGGTGTGTTCGGTACCGGCGGCGCGCGGGGGAAGGGAGCTCTGGCCGGGCGGCCCCGCGCCCGCGGCGCAGCGGGAGGCAGCCGGGGGGCCCGCGACCTCGGCGGGAATCCCACCCGCCAAGGCGGCGCGGGGCCGGCAGGCCGCGGCGGGGCGGGGCGGCGGGGGGCGGGGCCCGACTCTCTCCCACCCCCCCCGCGATTCGGTGCGGCGGGACCCGGATGAGCACGGGGCCGCGAGGCGGCTCTTGGTGGCGCCGGTTCCGCCGGGAGGCGCAGGCGCGCGTGCGCCCGCCGGCCTGTTATGTATCGCGCCCCGCGCGTGCCCGTGCCGCTCCGGTCACCCCCCCCCCCCCACAGCCCGGCCTGTGCCCGCCGGTCCCACCGCATCCAGTCCCATCCCGCGGGAAACAGGCGGGGCGCTTATGTAAGCGTGTGCGTAGGGAGCATCTGTCGGACTAGCGGAGCTCCAGAGGTCCCTTCCAACCCTGACGATTCTGTGACGCGGGCCCAGGGCTCGTAGCCGCCCGCTGCAGCCGGGAGGTGTTGGTCACAAGAGCTGGACAAGAACCCCCGAGCAAGAGAGAGCGGCTCGGCCGTGCGGCGCTGCCGCGCCCAAATACGCTTCCAGGCAGCAGAACGAGTTAAAATGGTCCCTCTTGCGCCGTTAGTAAAGTCATTACTAAATGGTGAATTTCTCACGCCTGTTAATTACAGAGCTCAAACCACCGTCTGTGTGCTGCCAACACAGCGGGTTTCCCTGGACCTGCTCCGTGGTTACACTGGGAACGGCCAACAACCGACCGAGGCATCGCAGTGACACGACTCGGTAGAACCCTTCTGTGTCTTCACAGAGCAGCTGTAGATGCAAGTCTGAAAATAAGTGGGTAGCAACAGCAAAAGTGGTCTCAATGTCTCAAGTAAAAGGCAGAGGACCCAAATCAGCAGTACTGACCTTTCTTAACTTCGAGAATTTTAGACAGTACTTTAAGAACTGTCATTTTTCTTTCTCCTAAAATATTTTTTCTGCTAAGATACACGGAAAGTAAACATCAAGTCAACAAGAAGACGCATGCATCTTATATTTCCCTTCATGCTTTTCTTTCCTCATATTGAATGATGTAATAAATAGAATAACAGAATTACAGAATCATTTAGGTTGGAAAAGACCTCTGAGTCCAACCTTAGATCACTACCTAGTCAGCTAGACTGTCACATCCAGTATCTTCTTGAACACCTCCAGGGATGGGGACTCCATCACCTCCATGGGCAGCTCATTCCAATGTTTAACAACCCTTTCTGTGAAAAAATTCCTCCTGATGTCCAACCTGAACCTCCCCTTGTGCAGCTTGAGGCTCTGTCCTCTTGTCCTGTCACAGCTTGCCTGGGAGAAGATGCCCCACCTGACAGCGACGACCAAGGTATGCTAGTGGCAAATGACCCAGCCATGATTAGAATCCCTTTCTGTTTGGTCTTAGAAAGAAAGTTTGTATAAAAGGTATAGAGTGTGGAGACTGAACAGTCCTTGAACACTGACTTTAACAGCAGCATAAATTGATGATGATGAGTTTTTCAATTACTACTTTGTTGTTATGTAGAACAACATATTCCACAGCTCATCATTCTGATCCAAGAACTTACGGGATCCTGTCATATACCCTTGCTGCAACTCAAAGCTGGGGCAGTGGGCTCATTGTAAAGTTGAGCATTGCTTTCTCAATTAATACAAAGTACATTCTTATTTGCCTGGTTGGTTATTATTATTATTATATGCCAAATATTTGGTAAATAATTTTCAAATAAATAAAAAAGAAAAAGAAAATTCAGTAGTTAATGACCACTGTCCATCAAACTCATTTGAATTCTATAATTTTTGAACACATTGAACAAGTAGATTCCTTATTTTCAAGGAAAGTCACTTCACAACACAGTTTTTATTTCAAACTTTTTAATTGCTTTTTCACACTCGTTATTTGTCCTGCTAGCTCCCCACAAGGCTGCCACACTGAAAGTAGCCCTGAATAAAGTCCAGCATCAACCAATCTGCCTTCTTGGGAGTACTGAGGTGGAAGCAGCCCTTCCTCACTAGACCTTATGGCTTCATAAGCAAATGGCAGCCATGAAAACGGTCAGTCTGTAGGCTGTTTGTTGCTACAGGCTAAATAACAATCGCAGTATATCATTAGCATATCATTATGTCAAAACAGTACTTGGCTCTAGCCATGCCTTCTATGCGAGACAGTTTGTTCTTGACTCAAGAAGTGTGAGAAAGAACATAATATATAAATATTGTAATAGGATATATTAATATATAATAGATGCAGACTATATTAATTAAAATGTCAGATCTCAAGGGAAGAGTCACTCCAAGTTAGTTGAAATAGAAAATAGAATGATGGTTAATCAAGGAACTCATACAAGTAAACCTCACTGCAGTGTTCTCTTGTGAATAACTTTTTTAAACAATATTGCTAATTTAGACCAGACTGTGATTGTAAAAATGAAGAGAATGCGGAGGAGATAGAAGGGAAAAAATAACATGAAGGCATGAAGTGACAAAAACATAAAGAAGCAAGTATACAATACATTTTTGTGTTACAAATTAGAAGCTATTTTTTTTGGATGCATGTTTTTAACATCATTGTATGCATTATATTCACAGATTTTCTTAACTGTTCTTGGAACAGCTTTTATTTAGGAGACCAATCCCGAACTAGGTTCCTTGAGCAGGGTTTCTTTCTGTAGCATTACTCTTCTCCATTAGATCTTTTGCACAGATCCAGTGCAGACTATTGAACATGGAGCTGACAAAAGAAGGGTTCACAGAGACAACAGCAGTGATTTTCAGTCTCTGAAAGATGTGATTGTGCAAACTTGGAGTTAGTTAAGAAATCCAAACAGCCCTGGTAAAATACTTCTAGTCTAGAAATCATTTATGTGACTGCTGATTTGTTACTCTAGAAGAGAAATAGAAGTAGATATAGCTGAAAAAAATAAGATAGAGGAAGATGGTTCTCACTGAACTTCTGAAAAGCCACCAGCAAAACACTATAAGCCCAATGGCTATATGTGAAATTAATTATGTAATAAGGCAGTGATCATATGAAGAAAATATACCGGTGTAAGACAAGCCTCCCATCATCATGTCGGTGTTACCGAATCAAAAGAATTACCTGCTTCCCGTCAGAGCACACTCAAGTAGTCTAACTTTGAACACGTTCATTCTTTGCTATTATATTACTTCGAAATTATTTCTTTTCCAAGTATTTTTTTTTTCCTATTTACCCCACTCCTTCTCTCTGCAAGCTGTTTTAACGCAACGGCCTTGACTTTTCCTAGTGCCGGTGGAGCCTGCTTTGGCAAGTGGCGGAGGCTCGACGAGCCCGTGCCGGCCCACGCTGCGGGACAGCCACGTCCTCCTGCCCGCCCCGCCCCTCCCCGGCACATGGTACGTGCCCGGCGCCCCCCGCGCGGCGGCGGCGGTGGTGCGGTCCGGCGGCGGCGGCGAGGCCGGTGAGCGCGGGCGGGGCAGCGGCGGGCCCGACCGCGGGAGCTCGGCCGCGGGAGCTCGGCCGCTCTTCGGCCGGCCCGGCGCCGGGGCACTGGGGGCAGAGGGGCCGGCTGGCGTTCCGCTTGGCCTGCTCCGAGCGCCGGCGCGGCGCTGAGGATGGGGCGGGCGGCGGGCAGGGGGAGAAGCGGCTGGGGAGGGACCCCCGGGCGCGGGGCCCCGCGTCGGCCGCGGGTGACTCCGGCAGGAGCGGCACGAAGCGGCTGCGGGAACGGCTCTCGGGGCGGGATGGGCCTGCAGCCTCTGCTCCCGTGCTGGCTGCAGGAAAACATCCGCCCCCAGCCTCTCCGCCCCCAAGCGGAGTCCAAAGGGTGAGAAGGGACGGTCCAGGTGGCCGGGCTGTGGGAGCAGGCTGTGATGGAGACCCTTGTTTTCTCTGCGCTGAAAGCACCACCACTTGATGACCAGTGGTTTAAATAGTGCGGTGCGTCCTTAAGCACTGTTCAAATGTCTTTCCTTTCCTGGATGTAAGGAAAAGCTTTTTCCCCATAAGGACAGTTGAGCAGTAGAACAGAGAGGCCGGGTGGCTTCCATCCATGGAGGCTTTAAAGACTTGATTGGACAAAGCAGCCTGGATCCTGCAGACTGTGCTTCGAGCTCTTGAGATCCCTTCAAACCTGGGTTATCCTAGGATCCTCTATGTTTTTTTCTAGAAAGCTTTATGTTGGTCTAGCTTATCTTTTATAATCCTTTACCTCATTTCCACCATCAATGCAAAGCAGGGATTCATTTTTTTTGTAAGTGCAGAAGTGTGAATATTTACTGTGCATTAATGTACAAAACTGCTACCTATCGCTACCCAGTTTCATTCACAAACTATTCAAACCCTTTCTACACAGCGCTCTTCTAGGTAGATACTTACTCTTCCTGGTTAAAGTTCAATCTAGGCATTCAGTAGTTTCATTTAATTCTTTATAGCCTACTAAGTTTCCTGTAATGAGAATGGTAGTGGTCAGGCAGTCATACTGTTGCCCTCTTTACTAAGAGTTTGTGAAAAATCCAACATGAGTAAAAGTTTGGGTTTGCTCATTTTCAAAAAGTGAGATGTTAAGTCTCAAAGCACACATTCAGAAATTCAAATGAGGGATAAATCAACCAGTTGATCATTGTATCCACTTGCTATAGAAGATCTACGTAGAAGGCTCCTTAAATAATGAACCTTATAGCACCCCTTTGCTCTGTATATACAAGTCTCTGCAAGTGTGCTAGCAAGCAGGATCACAAGTAACTTCGACATTAGCTCACTTCCTTATTGCTGTTCTTACACTTGGTGGTGAGAGGGTGCTACTGGCAGTGAGAGCAAATATCTTATCTGAGCTGGTTGGGTTTTTTTCTAAATCTCTCAATTGGTTTACAGCCTCAACAGCAATCTAAGTATGTAAAAAGTTACAGTGGGGTCCTGCACATTAGAACATGCATTAGATCCAACAAGAGCTTTAAGAGAACTCTGAATTCATGAAAGCAGTTACATACCCTGGAAATGTGATACTGTTATCTGTGGACTTGGAAATACGTCAAGTAACTCCGATATTCTTGGTTTCTATAGAACACCATGACATTCCAATTCATTAATGTTATTTTATATGTTGTATTTTGCATAGGGCTTTTTTACAAGGGCTCCTGAGTACCCCAGTCAAATGAGTTCTGGCAAATAAAGTTTTCCTGTCTTTTACAGTATTCTGTGTTTCTGATGATCCTTACTAACAACAGGGAAAAATCGACTATGATGCCAGACATTTCTAGGAAATGTAAAGCCCCTTTTAAGTGAATATAACAACCATTCCCATGTCAGATTTTAGAAGAGCACAATTTACTATATCAGAATTTTTTAAAAGCTCTGTATAGTAAAAATTACAGTATTTTAAGGGACTGCATTACTCACAAGGCAATTTTGTTTAACAGCAGGATTACACGTTGAAGTAAAAGTAAGTAATGGTTATTTTTCCAGATTGTACTTTGGAAGTATTATTTGACATCCCAAACAATTTTACAACACTTCGCTTTGCTGGCAGCTTCTAGCTGAGCTGAAGCATTAATGAAGAAAGCCCTGATTCTTCAGAGATTTGCTTATTCTGACTGGACCCACTAAACTCAGTAGGACTGCTCAGAGTGCTCAGACACAGGCAGTTGTGTCATTCCTGTAGAGGAGAGGTTTAGTTTGCAGTCACTTTTTCAGGACATGGAAAAAGTCAGCACACAAAACATCTGTGACTTACCTACACTTCCAGTGCTTTCAGGGTTACTGGAAAAAATCACTTGTTCTGTGCTGGGGCTTGGGACAGCACTTCTGAAGTCACAAGCTGTATGAAGACAAAACCATCAGCCTTGAGGTTCTGACACAAGCAGCTCATTAGGAAATTGGTTTTGCCTTAGAGGTGTGATATAATACTAAAGAACAAGCTATCAATAAACAGCTTCTGTTAATAACATAATTGTGCATATAGGAAATTGTCTTACTCTGTTAGTTTATGATGTAGTAACATAACAATAGTCCAGCTTAGAAGCAGAAAAAAAGCAACCTGAAAGCAAAGGTACACTTTCTTGAGATAAAGGATTTACCTCTAGAAAATATTTAACCTTACCTGGCAACTAGAAAGAGAATCTATCACTAAAGTTCTTTAAACAAACTATGTACTTTCTTAGAAGATGGGCTATAAGGAAAATTCTAGGGCTCTTGTACAGCTGGGCAATAGGTATGTTGGTCTGTTATGTAGGAAATTAGACTGCATGATGATAACAGTATTTTCTCTCCTAACAAAACAAACAAAAAAAAAGAACAACAACAAAAAACCCAACAAAAGTAATGTAACAGTGCTCATGCAGGTACCTTTTGAAGTGTGCTATACTTAGGGAGAGGTGAAAGCAACTGTCCAAATGTTCTCACTTTCAGTTTGAGCAGTTTTAAGCATGTTACCAGCAGTAGCCATTTGCAGGAGTACTGCAGAGATCAGCAGTTCTCCCTTTCTCACTCAGTACTTCCGAAGGGTTGTTACGAAAACCCCCCCGGGAAGTTAAAGATACACTTGATGATATCTTTGTTTGACTGCTGCGGCTCCTTTGCCCCTGCAGAGCAGGTGACAGCACATGTGCTATTGGTGATAACTGGGCAGCCAGTTTGAGCAAAGGTGAGGTGTGGGGTTGGCCCTGTGGACTCCAGCACAGCCACACACCTATTCCACAAGGACTCTGCCTATAGAAGAGACCTGGAGGCAGAAAAAAGGCATTGGTGCAAGGGGCAGCTGTAGCAAAATAGGTGCTAGAAGAGGCAGGCGAAGGCATGGAAATGCTACTGTGTACTTGCTTCCTCCCCCAAAATACCAGGGTGCTTATTCAACATCAACTAACACACTCAGCTGGTGAAAAACGCTTACATAAGGGCTCATGTGAGTTTTTTTCTCCCTTAATTATATAAAGAATGATTTTAAAATGAAGTTATGCTACAAACTGCTGATGGGTCTCTGACACATGAAAGAACAATTCACACTCCAAATAATGCTTGAGAAGTTAAAGCAAATACATTCATAAGAACTAAGAGATTTAAGCTGCCATTTTTGTTAATTTAGTGGGATTGCTGTCAAATGAAATCACATGAATCATTTTTCTCATGCAGCATGAGTGATCTGTAATGCAATGACAATGTTAGCTGCAAGAAATGGCTGACAGTTTGGAGCTTGTATGACTGCAGGCATTTATATGAACAGAGCACTGCCCCACGTCAGGTCTCTTGCATCCATGTTACTGTTCCAGTGACATATCCATCAGAACATTAACCTTTCAAAAATAGTCTTTTCCCCCTGCTTTCATGTGAAACCTGGATTTTGCACCAGTAACAAAAACCACTCTTGAGAGTAATTTCTTATGCCAGTTCTGTCTAAACATGAATTCTGACCATTAACTCATTCCTTAAATGTGTTTTCTTACAGTTGTTGTGTCTCCATAGGACTGACTTCCATGATGTTGAGAGGAGTCGCTCACTGTGCAAAAGACACATTCACTCTTCTGTTGACAAGATCTCAGAGCTGTAACCCGGGACTGAAGTTTTCCTCAGTATGGCCTCACGTAGCAAACAGAAGCTTCCTAATACATTCCAGTTACACAACTGATACCAAGTCAAGAGAGGAAAATAAAAAAACCCTTGAGAGTCTCTACAGTTTGTCAGTTGATGTCACGAAGATACGCAGACTGAAGGAATGGGTCCTTCTCCAGGATGTGGCCTATGTTAAAGAAATTGCTGGTATATTACAGGAAATGGGAGCAGATGAGACCACTGTAGCCAACATTATAGAACGCTGCCCCGAGGCAATTCTCCACACCCCAGCAGAGATAAACTCTCAAAGAGCTTTATGGCAATTAGTATGCCAGAATGAAAAACAGCTGATTAAATTAATAGAGCAATTTCCAGAGTCTTTTTTTACTACTGACTGTCAGCAGAACCAGAAGGCAAACATACTGTTTTTTCAAGAGCTGGGACTTAAGAATAATATAATCACCAGGTTCTTGACAAGTGCACCCAATATTTTCTATAATCCTGTTGAGAAAAACAAAAACGTGATAGAGACATTACAAAGAAATTATTTAAATTTAGGGGGGTCTGAAGCAAATATGAAGATCTGGATACTGAAGCTATTGAGCCAAAATCCATTTATTTTATTAAATACCTCCACTGCAATCCAGGAGAACTTGGAATTTCTCCAGAAGAATGATTTCACTGACCAGGAAGTTCTACAGCTGCTCTCTAAACTTAAAGGCTTCATTTTTCAACTTAATTCTACCACTATGCAGAAGAGTATGCTTTTCTCCAAAAACGTCTTTAAGTGCAATGATCAAGAACTAAAACAACTAGTGCTGAAATGCCCAGCCCTTCTCTACTATTCTGTTCCAGTTTTGGAAGAAAGACTTGAAGGACTACTGAAGGAAGGAATTTCTATAGCACAGATTAGAGAGACACCAATGGTGCTGGAGTTGACAACACAAATAGTTCAGTACCGAATTAAAAAGCTCTCTGCATTAGGATATGATATAAAGAGTGGAAATCTAGAAAGCTTGAATGGTACTAAAAAAGATTTTGAAGTCACTTATGGTAAGATACAATCAAAGAAGGAGAGACCTATTTTTAATCCTGTTGCTCCTCTACACATTGAAGATTAATTTGAATACTGTACTTCAAGTTATGCAAAAACGAATTAAAAGGGAAGTTGGTTCTTTGAGAAGAGATGGAACAAAAGCAATCTTAACCAGACTGTAGTTTTATACTGTACTTTGTACAGGAGGGGTCTTAGGCACAGCTTCATTATACAGTGGTAATACTCTAATGCTTTCAAATAATATCATAGAAGTAATAATTATGATAAAGGTTGCTTTTTTCTAAGGGTACCTCAGATGCGACATTTTCTTACCTGATGGAGCATTAACTGCCTTAGGTTTTCAGCTCTGTCACTGCACAGTCCAGCCTGTGGTAGTGATTAGCACAATTTTTATCTGAGGAAGATAGGAGGAGGATTATTTTTCCAGCAGCGTTCATCAGTCTGCTGGTTCAGTATCTTCAGGAAACTCTCTTGGAGTTCTATTCCTTATTGCTGAAGTAGCTCTAGCTCCTGGATCCTGACCTGCAACAGACTTGATTTCTTGGATAGGAAAGCCCTGTCCTGAGAGGGGAGCGGGACATTTTTTTCTAAATTCAGTGACTGCTATGGTGAGGCCCTAGTATGTTTGTGTACAAACCATAATGCAAAGAAACTACAAGATGACAACCTTCACTTTTCTGAGACTTCAAAATTTTCAAAAGGTTTGGGACACGAGGAAATACATTTATTGCTATTGTATAGTTCTTAATCTCTTCTAGCAAGGTTTGGGGATAAGAAAAATTAGGGAGAGACTCAAGTCTCAAGTGACAGTAGGAGAAAAGAGAAAGTCATGCTTTATATTAGGTGCAACAAAACTCTAGTCTGTAAACCACTGGGGATTAAAAATGACTACCAGATTTGCACACAGCTGCAACAGTTTCTAAATATATCGGTGGCACTGCATCTCAGATAACACCATATGACAATTGGCGACAAGTGCTGGCTTTCAAAATAGTAACTATCAGACAGCTTTTAAGTTCTCAGGGGATTTGATTTCTTCTCATTTATGGGCTGTGAATGATAATATAAAATAGTAGTATCACTGACAATCATCTCAATAGAATTAGGATCATCAGTGATTTTATTTCTCACTTTCCTACCTAGCTATTCCACACACATTCCCCCTCTTGACAGCAGAATAAAAACCAGCTATACACCACCCTCACTCCAGGTATTATTCAAGGTCATTTTTAACACCCATTTTGGTAGCAAGTCCAGGCCTCCATTTCTTAAAATGCAGTTTTGAATTGCTAAAGAAAGCTGGTATTGAATTACTGGTACAGAGGGTGGGCTGCAAGATGATGATTTTATGTAGTCTGCCACCTGCCCTTCCCCAGGCTGCGCACTGGGGAAGGGCAGCAAACACCTGGTAGGAGCAGTGCTGAAGGTCTTACACTGAGCACTCTGCAGGCGACTGTGGATGTGACAGGAGCTCCTGGGGGTAAATGCCACTCATACAGGAGCGCATGCAACACTGGCAGGAATTTAAGAAGGGGACGTATCACCAGCATGAAGAAACTCAGGCTGTGGTACTAGGCCGTGTCTATGCTGACTCTTTCAAAACAGGTTACTGTGTTTTAAGAGGAAACTGGTAAGACAGCCGTATTAAAAATTCATAGGAACTTGCCTTTGTCACTTTCTGACTGTCCTTCCCTGCTCAGCTGTTAAACAGACCACAATATTGTCTCAATTCAAAAGCCTCCTTCCCCTCAGACACAAGGGGGCATTTCAGCTCTCCAAAGCTCTTCATAACACAATGTGTAACTGAGCCAGAGACCTGATTGGTGGCTTAGGAGGAAAAGGAAACCAAGACATAGAACAGTGCTTTCCCTGAATATTTAGTTCTAGCATTTCTACAGTTACCTGTTTTTACAAAGTTCTTGGAACAGCTTATTCCCATCACATTATCTCCAGTGGCAACAGAACAGGACAAGGATGTACTTCCTTAACTGAGTCACAGCCTGAATTATCACAGACTCATTTTGCATTCTGAATGTTTCAATTTCTCTTCCCCTTTCAAAATAAAAGCTTGAGCAGAAATGCTTTTTCTCTACTACCAGATAAAAATTCAGTCAATCCTTCATTCATAACTCTATGCCTGGGACCTGTTTCTGTCTTCTTCACAGGATTCATTTACAATAAAACCTCAGGAAAGCTCCCAGTCACCAAAACACTGTATTGCTGAAATCCTCATCTCTTGTTACTCACAGTGACTGTGGACCAGCCTGTGAGTAAGCCTTTCATTACATAGCAAGCAGTCAGGCATACAAGTTGCCTTCATAAATATTTCCCCTTTTGAAACGGCGACTGGGAAAAGGAAAGTGACATAAAGCTACCACAAAAACAATCCCAAGACGTAAGAACAACCTCACTACTCCCCCTGAAAATTTCAGTTCCATATTCCATTCAGCTCACTATGATCTTAAAAGTGGGTATTCCCAAGCATCATTGATCAGGGGAAAAGAAGATTAGTGCAAAGGATTTTGTGCTGTGTCTGTGCACAGCTTACACACTGAAGTTACACCTTTTGTTAAGAGCTGGTTGGTGCTAAGTAGATACAAATAAAAGACACTCTGGAGCATGGTACTGTGGGAAGATGTGTAACTAAGTATGCCTTTTTCCACAAAGCTAAGGAAGCTTTCAAATGTCTGAAACAGCAACAATTTAATGTTTCACAGGTGCCAGGACAGAAATGGAACAAGTTTTTAAGATGAAGCAAGTTTTATAAGTGAATGGAAAACACACAGGATATAGGACAAAGCTCTTTGAAAACTAAAACCATATGCCATGTAAAAGTTTCAGTTACAAGACTCAAAATAATAGCTACAGGATATGTTAAGAACAAAACAAAATGAAGTGTTGGCAACTCTTTACATACCTAACATTGCTTATCTCAGACCACACTTGTTTTGCTGCAAGTTTCATAGTTTAAAAATTAAAAAATATAATAAAAAAATGGGTTTTCAGAAAAACTATTAGAAAGGGTTTGGTTGAGTGTCGCAAATTATCACTGTGCTCCAAACAGGTGACTCTTAAAGAGTTCAGTGGCAGCACTTGGGGGACATGGCTACATTGGAAATTGCAGTGGAGCAGACCATACTAAATTATATGCTGCAACTAGATTGCCTCTGATACCCAGGCTAGCTCGTTTCTAGAGCTAACTGGTACCTCTAAACCATACTATATTCTATGCAATTTGCTTTTGACTATAAAAAAAAGTTAAAGGCTTCCATTTGTTGCATAAACTTACCTCATTACACCCTTGCAGCAGATCAGAACCAAGCAGCTGGTGCATCTAATAGAAGGAGCAGACACCATTTCTTGGGTTTTTTCTCTCCCCACCACCCCAAGTTCCCATGCTTACAAGTATCATGCTTCCAACATATACAATCACTGATATAAAATAAAGTTGTTACAGAGTGCAGTTGAAGTACCAATGGCTCAGACAGACTGGGTGACGACAGTACCATAATTCAGACATGGTGTACTTTCAACACCCAAGAACAGAGGACTAGGTTTGACAAGTGATATGTTTCGATTTTTTTGCCTTTTTAAGAAGTCCCCCCCATATATCCTTCTAGTACAACCACAGCCACTGAAAAAGTAAGCGTACAAGTTCTCCATAGAAACACAAGATTTTAGAAAATACTGCATATACAACATGAACAGATGCCTTCCATGGGCTTCCAAAGAGGTTACTTATTTGCAAAGTCAGTACACAAATAAAAGATCACAAATTGTTTCTATTTTAAGGCAATCTCACGCTGTGCCATTTCAAGTGCATTTTGCCTCACACACTGCAGAGGATGTACACATGCTCCCATTTGAGGTGTCAACATTTGGAATCTGTCAGTATACAAATTACTTGAATTTTTTTTTTTTTTAAGGCCTCATCTACCATTTTTGGTTTGCTTTAAATAAAAGTATTGCATTTTACTCAAAAATCAAAATGAAAAGTGTAAGAGATGTAGTGAAAAATTCCTTGCATTTGCTTAAAAGAGCAAAAAGCTAACCTGGTGCATCATGGAGTTGAGAGAACAGCTTTGCTAGTTCTTCAGTGGTTTCCAGCTACACAAAGGAATTTCTAGCAAGTTAGACAGTTGTGCTAGACGACCACAAACATCAGCCCAGTTTCCACAGGCTGTCATTTTTTCTAGTGTCTATAAGAAGTTTATTAGAAGCAAGTTCTCACTTGCAGGAGATAGATGCATATTATTAAATACACCTGAGATGGAGCAATCATGTTTTCAGTAAAAATTGACAAAGTTTCAGATAGCAGGATTTATAAAGAGCCTAAAGCTCATTTTGTAAACTGCACTGAAACAACAGGAAGTTCTTTACACAGCTTCACCTGGTAAAAGAAGATTTTTTTCTAATAAGGCATTAAGTTAGTTTACTCTTTATGATCCTTTCTACCATGTTGTTAAACGTTTTCACTTCTATCTCCCATTCTCATTTCCAATTTCTGCACACCTCCAGTCTCTTTGCTCCAGTCTTCACTGGCAGAATGCAGTCAGGGATAGTTTACAGGCTGCCTGCAAATACAGGTTCATAACCAAGACTGGGTACATCCAACAATGCTTTTACACAGCTGAAGGATCCTTAAAAAGAGGATGTGGAAACCACTGAGAACAGTAACTGGCATCTCATTGTATCGATGGCATCGCAGAGACTACTGAGCCTCTACATTCACATTTTAGTCCAAAACTGCAGAAGACTTACAGTAAATGAATATTCAAATATGTATTACTCCTTCAGATACACTCACTTCTATGGTTATCAAATGTAACATTTCACCAGATACAAAGCTTCAATCTAGGCTCTAATAAATCCTCATACGCTGTGCTAGCCAAGCTTCTTCTGTCCTTTTCAGATGACATCAAGTTACTTGCACAACTTGTTAGAAGATAGTGTCCAAGACACATGGCTTCTCATGGTCCCAATCCTAGCAGATTTTAATGCCACTGACGCAACATTCTGGAGAATCGAGTATGTCTCAGTTTTGGTTTTAGTCAGACTTGTCCTTTTTCTTTCCTGTTAAAGGCACTTTACTTGCAACAGCAGATCCTACAGCCGTAACGCCTCCAGCTACAGCAGAAACACTTCCTTTGACTAGACCCACTCCCACAGAAGGCACAGATGTGACCGCTGTTTTGGTAATTTCCAAGCTCTTCCCTCCAATCCAAGCAACACCCCCAATTGTGGCACCAACAGCTCCCTTTGTGACACTGAAGAGGCCACCAGTCACACGAGAAAGCATGCCAGCCTGCTGCTGCGGGTGGTCTTTGAGTGACCCTAAGGGAACAAACAACAAGCAAATCAATTTCAGCACTAGGATTTAAGCATTTTCAAAAAAAGTGTTACTCATAAGTATTTCCTTTTCTAGCCCAACAGCTATTGCACAGCCTATACTTACCTTGCAGGCTGCTTTTCTTGGATGCTCATACACCACCTAGTCCCAAATAACAAACAACAAGGAAACCAAGAAAAGAGCAAGTGGAACCATAGTGGGCAGAGCTAGGGAAGAAACAAACATGAAATAAAGAGGTGAGGGAGTCAGGAGCAGAAGTAACATGCTTGGAGGAGGACAATGAGTCTAGGAGGCAGTAGGAAAGAAAAATCAGCTCTGGATATACCAGAGACCTCTGTCCAGCCCTGCCAACACATTGACTTTCCACTGCAACACGCCTTAGGAGAAGCAGCAGAACAGGTCTGTCCCCAGCACTCTCACTGCTGACAACTTGCATCCAGGGCACAGATTCCGAGAGTCACATCCCAGCACTCATCTACTACTGGATGAAAACCAGGGTGACCAACTTCCCATGCACTGCCAATGTGTTTGTGATAATGCCAGGACTGACCCAGGACTCAGAATTCATTAAAAAACTCTGAAGGTCAGAGTTCCTATGGGCATGCCTGGAATAATTCCAAAACAAAAGGTGCCACCTAGATGAGAGAATTTCCTACGAAGTTGACAACAAGAAAAACAAGGATACAGAATAGTGAAGCCCAAAGGAGCAGAAAATACCGAAAGTCCTTCCAGCTTACACTAGTCTCCTATTTAAGAAATTGATATAGATAATAGAAAGGGTAATGGAAACTGAAAACATAAATGACAGCCTTGTACTTTAAGCCATGTAATACCCTTCCTGGTTCATTCTAGGCCAGCAGCTTTCAACATGGAAATCTCCAGCAAACATGCATTGCCAACACAAGCACACAGAGAGCAGAATTTCTATTTACTTACAGAAGGTCTTTAAAGCATCACACTCGGAAGGAAGTGTGCAGAGTCTGCTATAAAATCCAATGTCTACGGATTATTCACTAGAGGATTCTTGTGACCAGACTAATAGAACTTGAAACAAATTTGGTCAGAAACTGTTTCACTTCCACTTAACTGGTTCACTACAATCAGGGTGAAATAGGCATAAAGTTTCACACCACAGAATTTTAAGAGCTGATTTCAATGAATCAGAACTGATGTAAGGAAGAAATGATCCATCATAACTAACTTTAAAAATAGTAAGAGATACAAACAAAAGTAATCTTTATGTGTTTTCTTTACATTAGTTCAGGTAGCCAGTCCTTTGACATCATCTACTCTATTTCACAAGTGTAAATACAGAATGTGACAGCGTGTAACTAACTTCTGGTAATGGCTGACACATTCCATTTCTGTCCTGTTTGCATTGTCCATGAGGTCTAGCAAATGCCCAGAGCTGCAAAGTTTTATTGCCAGTTGATTTCTGTTCTAGGATACACATCCCTGGTCTCCTTTTTTCTAAAGAGTATGTTTCCAGAGAGTACCAGACCATGCCTAAATCTATGGAGATTGTCTCAGTCATTTAGACATGGTGCTGATAACACCAAGGTTGTGGGCTGATCCCCACATGGGCCCTCCACTAAAGAGCTGGGCTCAATGATCCTTGTGGGTGCTTTGAAACTCAGAATATTTACTCTGAGAATACTCTGTGATTTATGGAGAACTGAGAAAATGACACAACTTCCCTATCCAGGAGTTGGCTCTACCAGGCTATCTTGCAGCCAGCTTCCCGCTGAAAGGAATCCAAGAACGAACAAGAATTTGAATGAACTTAGGTTGCAAAGGTTGGTGCCACTTGCAAGGCAGAAAATACAGCATTAGAATAGCACTACTCATAAAAAGCAGGAGCACAAAAGCTTCTTCCACACATTCTTTAAAGCCTTTGGGCGCCAAGCTTGTTGAGTGTGATTTGAACAAACTACAACTGTTTCTATCTTTAGGAAAAACTGCAAATTGGTTTTGGAATTGAGCCTTTCCTCTAAGGAGCATTTTGGCAGCCTAGTCTGAGAGATGATCTTGCCAGCATTGAACTGGTATCCTTCCATCCACATTTTGGCCATCTTTCTATGATGGTGTAAGTGTATCACGTATAAGGCCTTGCCCAACATTCAAAAGGAGGTTGTTTTTCAATGGTATTCCAGTATTTTAACTAAACTCATAAGACTTGAAGAGTACATGTGAACCAGAACCAAAAGGAAAAAGCCTCTTCAAGGATGGAGTTTACATTAAGATGAGCTGTGCTTCATTCTACTCCCTCTAACTACACCAATTTTCTCCATCTAATTTAGACTTCATATTCAAACTGGTTATTGTCATACTGAAAGAAAACTGTGCAGAAGAAAATATGTCTTAGCTGCTCACAAATTTGAAATAAAACTTTGGAATAACCAGTGATGATCAAATTCTGCTGTTATGCTCTGAATCTGGAAAACCTAGTGAATATTCTAGGAAGATAAAAAATACCCACTTGTTTCACTGCCTTAATAAAAAAATTGTTCTAGTTTTCAGACCACTGTTGACTTTCTACACATGATGTTTACCATGTATAGAACACAATTAAATCTTTAAGGCAAAAAAACCCCTAAGAACTAAGCAAACAAAACACAGCCTTAAAAATTAGACTTGAAGGTAACACATTAAGGTATAGTTTCCAGTCTGGCATTTGCTAGCAGAAATGCTTCTGGGATCTTAACACCAAAAGAGCAAGAGTTTCTGTCCTCACACCATGCTACTATAACAAGTTCAAGTATAACAGAGCTGAAGAAGCACTGTGCCATGAAAATCTACTTCTCCCTTTCCTCTCATCTTCTTCTGCTAGTGTTTCCTGCCTAATAGTTGTCAAGAATAGAGTGAGTTATTCCACTTCAACCCTTTCTGCTACAGTTAATGGATAATTCTGTCGTTCAAATGAAGTAAATTGTTTGGTTACACAACATATAAAAGATAAGGTGAAAAAAAGGCAGACCAACAAACAGAACTTTAAAGGGCCATTATAAACTGAAGAGCAATGAACCAAGAGGAATCATGACTCACCGACCTCTACATCCAACACATTTGGGTTTTAAAGCAAGAGCAGACAGAACACAGACAACCTATGTGCCAAGAACGGTTTTTGATCTAGTATGCTTCCAGTCACATTATGCAAACAGGACTCTGCTCAATCCTGCCAGTCCACAGCTTGGAAGAAACTCTGCTCATTTGCAACTGCATTTCCTCTGCAGATCTAATAATCAGCTTAATATTCAGTTGGTTCAGGGGACCATGACGTCACTTCGTTAATGAAGTCAAGCGTGTGCTTGTTTTTATGAAACTGTGAGATTGTGAACAGTTAGAACCACAGTTAATTGTATGATGGAAAACAGTCTCCAGAAGCAGTAATGAAGTTCTATATATTTTTAAACACATCTTGTATAAAAGTCACATGCATTATGAACACAGCAACGTGTCCAAAAATGAAGCTGGGCTCTTTCCATCTCACATAATGAATAGAATAAATAAATACCCATTAGACCAATTCATATCTCTGGAAACTAATCTGCAAATTAGGTCCTTCAGTAACTGCCCATCTTCTCTATAATTTATAGGTACAGTTGTTTACTCAGTTATATTCAGTGGCCTTTTTGTAATCAGGATAATGCAGAAGTGAACAATAATCCAGGCCTATCTCATCCCAGGGATGGTTTGTTTACTGTTACATAAAAGAAAGTTAAAGTGTTCAGCTTGCAGATGCATTTCTTTAAGAGAGAACTGAACTTCTGAATAATTTACTTCATATCATGAAAACTAATACATACCTTCTGGTGGTTCATCATGAAGGTATGATGGGACTTCCTGTTGACTTTTGTCCATTTGATTCATTATTGCCTAAAAAAAGAAATTCACATGTGCTATACATATTTCCCAGCAAAGCATAAATGTAATCCATTAATCCAAAATTCAAGTAGCTTAAGTTCCACAAAGAGAACTTCTTTTTCATTATTAGATAAGCTAGCAAGTCCTGTCAAACTGCTCCTATTTTTATTATCAGACTGTGCTTTTGCATTCTTAAACCAGACTCAGTACTTGAAAAAGGTGCTCTCCACCACATCAGCAGTCACACCACCAAGTGCATCTCAAAAAAAAAAAACCAATCAGGAAGACAACAATCAGGAAAACAAAACAGCAACTGCTATACAACAGCTTATGTTTAAGTACTGAAAAAGCAAAGCCTAGTGATCCTAGAGGTGGTGGCCACTAGAGAAACAACAGCAGCATGCTTGTGAGATCTGCTGATACCTGGAAAGCTGTTTAAAAGTCCTTGTAGCATAATTTGAACAAATGCCATGAAAACAAGATGGAAGAACAGCAACAGAAACACACAATTTATCTTGTCACAGAACTGCATAAATGGTGCAGTGACAGCAGCAGAACTAGGCTGTTTTAACTCTACACAAACTTTCCAATGAAAAGGTTTCAGAAAAGATTTTTTTACACCAGAAGCAGTTTACTAGAGCAGTTCTAGAGCAGCAGTGCCTGACAGGGGAAGCATAGGAGAAAGCTCAAATCAGCAGCTCTGCTTACAGAATTTTTCCTCTGGAGTGGAAGAAAGTAATAACCAGTCCAGGTTTCCTTCCTGCTTTCCTCCCCCACCAAAGCATGCCTTGATATTAAGTCCTGCCTCCTCCCCTGAATCTTCCTGCTAATCTTGCTTTCCCTCCTGAGCAGGAACCAAGGTCAGAAAAAGGAAAAACAAGTCACATTACACCAATCAGCATCCTTCTCTCTTTCTGCCATTGACCTCTTAGTTCTCTTCCCTCTGCACAAGTCTTTAAATAATTTAATTTCTTCCAGGAGTCAACAAGCACCACAAAAATTCCTACTTCTCTTGCTGTGCTCACATCTCTCTGTACCTCCTCTGGGTGAGAAAGCAGTGGTTGGGATCTGAAGAAGGAATGCGGAGGCAGAAGCAGGTGGGAAGACTCATCTGGAAAACAAGAGCTAAAACCCTCACAGTATTATTATGAAGTTAAAACATCACAGTAAAAACTGGCACCCACATGCTAAATCATAGATCTTTGGATGAGAAGCAAGCCTAAATTGAACATTAAAGAGTCCTCCCAATCAGCACTAAGGGTATCAGTTTAGGGCTCAGAAAACACAGTACCTTTACACAAGAAGCTGAACAGGAAAGCAAGCAAAAATACCTACTACCAGGATGGCCAATTTGATGGAAATGCTGAACAAGTACCACTCAAAAGCCAGACATGTGAACATGATAGCTAAGAAACAGGAAAGTATCATATGATATCCCAAGTTGAGAGGAAACCACAAGGATCACTGAAGTCCAACTCCTGGCCCTGCACAGGACAGCCCCAAGAATTATACACGCACCTGTGAGTATTGTCCAAATACTTTTTGAGGTCTGTCAGGCTGGTGCTGTGACCACTTCCCTGGAGAGCCTCTTCCAGTGCCCAACCACCCTGTGGGGCTGCCTTTTCCTAATATCCACCCTAAACTTCCCCTGACACAGCTTTATGCCATTCCCTGTCACTGGTCACCAGAGAGATCAGTGTCCACCCCTCTGCTTCCACTTGTGAGCAAGTTGTAGAGTAGCAACACAGCAAACTGGGAGACTAAAACACATGAGGGCTAAAAGACAATTTTTAAAAGTATCAATTATAGAACTCCTTGTTATTTTATTTAATCACAAATAAGGGGGAAAAAAATTTAAAAAAAGAACCTGACCAATCACAGGAAGCGACTGAAGGCAATCAGGTTCTGGAAAAGGACCTGATTCAGATACTACGTGACATCTTTGCATTCATCTAATGCAAGCTGGAAGAAATAAAAGGTTATCATCCTCACTGTGTGAAGTCCCATGTAGGTTTGTTGCTTTTTTCCAACTTGAAATAATAAAAAGCACTGTAAGAAAGAGCAGACAGAAGAAACTGACAGGCCTGACATTATTCAATCAAAACATCTGTATCAAGATGAAGCAACTATGTTCCTAATTAACATGTGGCCATTTCAGTCATGAAGATGATTACTCTACTAGGAATGTAGAAGGAGTTTAACCACTTCCTCAGGGAAAGTCCTAAAGAGAGTAAAATAAAAGTCAGAGCCTAGCAAGTCTTAATTCAAACAAAGGAATAAAAAAGTGATCAAAACAGTTCTAAAGCAGACTCAATGGAGACAAATGAGTAAAGACAGAGGTAAATTATTTTTTTATAAAGAACTACCTCCACCAATTTATTTGTATCTAGACAGCATGTAACTCCTAAAAGAACACCAGATAAAATTGCTTGTTTGTGGTTCCAAAATGTTCCTGTCAACAATTCCATATAAGAGATTCAGAGAAGTTATCTAATCTTAAGAGGACAGAGAAAACACTGTCAGGCATTACCAACAAGTTTAGAGGGGAGTTGGAATAAGTTACCAGTTTTGGACATAGGCATAACACTAGAAAGAGTCATAAGACTTCACACAAGGTTTAGTATTTTCTGCTGTTAAGAAGGTACCGGATACAGCAACCCTAACAGCAGATACAGCCCAGACGAAGCCCCTAGAATCTGTTGTACACGACATAATATCAGTAGTTAATTAAGATAAGACTTGTCCAATAGAAAGAGTTAGAGTAAGACTGGCAGACAAGACAGGTAAGGGAAGCTTTCATAAGTCTCCACAGTCTAGCTTAGACTGTCAGATTTGGTTTCAGTTCCTGCAAAGCTAAATGAGCAAAGCAATGTATTGGCAGGGGAATTTCACAGCAGAGTTTCTAGTCTAGTTAAAAAGTATATTAGTATAAAAATAGCAGCACATGTCAAATCACAGCACTATATACAAAGAGTGGTTCAGATTAGGCATTCTTTCCCATTACCTTCCGTAGAACTTCGAAGTTACATAATTCTTGACCCCAAGCTTCTCCTTAAAAGTCAGACGGGAATACTACACAATACATATAACTCACATGCAATGGTTTAACACCATTGCAACAGAAATATTTCACTCACTCACAACTACAAAGACCCCAGTGGTCTATCTTATCTTGTGCAGCCCAGGCACTGGCAACCAGCTGCTATCAGACCCCAGAATTCAACAGAGAACTACACATGCCTGAGAACAGCAGCTAAGGCAAGTAAGTCACTGTTGGTAGGACTGAATTTGTTCGACACAGAAGGGAGCCTTCAAGGGTTTGCAGACCAGAAAGTTGAAAACTACTGTATGATGGGTGGTTCTACAGATCCTAGAAGCACTCCAGGGATGCTAGGTGGGTGGCTGGACTGGATGATCTTGAAAATCTCTTCCAACCTTGATGATTCTATGATGCTGCAAGAGATGTGCCCAACCAGCCTGTGCTAGGTTTTACTCACTGTTCTATATCATCAGCGCAAGTGAAAACCGAATCACATCACTGTCAGAAAAGGCCCACAGCCTGACCCAAAACACAGCTTGGCACATAAGACCTCACAAAGCACAATTCAGGTCCTTTTGTTTTTCTGTAGAAGCTCTCCAGGGAATCACAGGATCAAGACCAAGATACAACAAAGGACTTCTACAGAAAATTTTCAAATATCTACGTTCCAGTCTGCATTAAGCATACTGGTATCCAATTTAACACTTCAGGAGACTTGAAGGACTCTGAAAAGTGATCCAAAAATTCTGTGTGCTAAACAAGGTGCAGCATATCTGGTGAACAGGATATGCACAGGAGCATGTTTTAAACCTGGCTCCCCTCCAGAGATTTAAGATGAGTATTTCTATTGACTGGAGGTCAAAGGCCTGGAATAATTGCTTGGTGGCAGATTACTTCATCCAGTCTTCAGAGCAAGAGGGCAGGAATATAACTTTTATCTTCAAAAACTGGAGACAGAAAAACAGAAGCCACTCACCACATTTTACATAATACCATGAAGGTGAAAGCACTCAATGCCTCCTTTGACTATTAAGATCTAGGCCTGTATGCCCTGCTTTGCATCAGAATCCTCTGGTCATGAGACTGCAGTGTATCCTAAGGGATGATCCTGTTCAAGATTTCTCCTGAAGATGCATCCCCACAAAGAAGAAGAAAGCAAAATTCATGAGACCCAACAGAGATTACAACTCAGCTAAAATCGAAAGCAGTGACATGGAGATGCAAGTGTAAGACTTTTGCACAGAGTTAAGTCATTCAGACATGATATAGGTTAAGGAACTCTGGAAGCTTGGAAGTTGCAGATTCAAAGTCCCCACTGTGCACTGAATCATTAGTCACAATGATTACCAGTACTGCAGGTGTATGCAACAAGGCAAAGATTTATCAGAAACCTGAACTTTGGAACTCTTCTGATATGTTTTTCAGAATCTTCTTCAAAGTACAGTCAGACTGGCCAAAGAAAAAGGGAAGAATAAAGCAAGCAAAGAGATCTTTCTTCGGCATTTTCATCCTGTGATGCCAAATTCACTGACACTTGTGTCACTGCAGAAAAGCCTCCAGCTTCATTTAACATCTTCATTAAATGATGACATGGAATGAGGCAGGATCTCCATGAGGCCCAGCAAAACTCATAGGGACATTCATGAAGCAGAAACCTATCATATCACTGGCACACTCCAGTTTCCTTCTTCATTTGTGTTTTCTCATGTCAAGTAGTGGAAGCAAACCCAGCTCTTAAAAGAGATTTCAAACAGGGATAAATGTAAACTACCTCTTGGAGTTTTTTCCCCTGTATGCTCATGAAGATGCTATTCATTCAAGAGGTAAGGGATAACTTCTCATCTTTCTTAACAACACACTAAAATAAATTATAGCCTTCACATGAAAAAGATTTAAAAAATAAAAATGGAAGTCACTCAACTGATTTGAAAGAAAACACACTTCCATATTTACAGAATACAAAAGACATAGAAAGCTGAACTGTTTTACCCTGTTGTAAAAAAATAAAAAAAGAAATTGTTTAGAAGAGGGTTTTTAATTCAAGAGCTATTTGTAACATTAACAGTGTTATAAGACCCTGAATGAAAGCACCAAGAAGCTCTAGAGGTAATGGCAGAGCTATACATACATTCACATCAAAGCTGATTAAAATAAAACTTACTCACCAAATATATTCCTTTGTGAAGATTTCTAGTTAGTTGTTTCCACAAAAGTATTCTGCATACACCTATGAGAAAGGCAGAAGGTTAATGACATTTTATGGAACAGCAACTGTCACACACCTGCCATGGGTGTACAGTGGGAATCAGGAATACAAATCCCCACAGTATGGAGGAAGCACACTTGGTATGGCCTTAAGATACCACATTTTTAGAGATTTATGTCACCAAAGCACCAATTCCTTCTTGGCAACGGAGATAATTTTACTTGCTCTGTGTGCTGCCATGAGGATTGCTATGAAGCACAATAATCCATGCTAAGACACAAATGCTTCTTAATGAGCCTGCAGTTCTTGGACAGTAATTTGTGTAAAGTTTTAGCCTTCCATTGAGAAGTGGGCTCTAACCATTGCAGACGTGTAACTTCCCGAGTTTTAGCGGATGTTCCCGGTGTCTTTCTGACTTTACAGACAAAAAGCCCTTCTGTCTCAGCACAGTAAACCTGGCCCAAGCAGCAGCCAGTGAAAACTGGCTTGTTTCAATGCCACTACTCAGATATTTGTGGGTAGCAATGAAACGACCCAAGGATGGGGCCAATTTCAGCCGGCAGCTTAATGCTGCTCCAGACAGCAGCCGCCAGTGCTGGAACTACTCACCTGATAGAGCTGCAAACAAACCCATCTCCCTGCCTTGTTCCACCACAAAAGAATTTATCTTCCTTCTGGCTACCAGCTATGCAGTTAGAAAGCCTGGCTACAGAGCTGATGGAAAACAAACAACCCTTGCCACATACATTCCCTCTTTCAGCAGCTACAGCAGATTTCTGAATGAACCTGATGTATTACACATACACGGAAAAAAAATATTTGTAGGTATGATAGTTAAAGAAATAAATTTTTGGAAGAGCAACAGTGCTCTGCTCTTCAAATTAAACAAGGAAATAAACATGAAGCCAAAAAAGGTAATCCCATCCATGGCTGCTCTTCAGGGTACTGCTTCAGCTGCACAAGCGACCCCTCACTATCAGCTTCACTGCCTTACTCCTTGGATTAGGGCTTGTAACATGTCACAGGTAAGTGTGCTCAGTGCTCTTAGTTCTCTCAGACACAACCCTCAGAGCGCAGCCAACATGGAAATGTGTGCTTCAGTTTGTTACTGCAGGGAAGAGAGTTGACTGAGCTTCTGCAAGAAGAGTCAGCGCTAACAGCACTAAAGTAAAAAAACAAATCCAGGCATGTAGAAAGCATGTAGCTAAAAACCAAGAGCACAGCGAGTATTTCAACAAGCCTTCTGTTTAAAACCCAAGTTTCAAAATTCTGATTTATATACAAAGCAAGAGTGGATTGGAAGCAAGTATGCCCACTTCAAATGAAAAAAAGACTGCATTCAAGTGAAGACCCCAAGAAGTTGATCAGAAGCTTCCAGGTGTGAACCATGACTTACTTCCAAGCCTACAGCAGGCAGACAACTTCCTCCAAAAGAAGTTGCCATAAGTAATGTACATAACAAGCTCACAGCATGCAGGATACCGAACACAGCTGGGAAGGTAATGCAACACATCAGTATTAGAAACCAAACACACACACCATGATTAAAAGCAAAAGAGAGGTATAATATCTCCTGCAAAAAAAGCCCTTAACTCTGCCCAGGACATTACTATATCATATCTACCATGGATGGAGAATCCACTATTTCTCCATCACTGTCAACTAAAACATAGATAGGGTCCAGAAAAGGCTCTAGGGAACACCTGATGTTGGCAATCAAGTTTTCTTTGATGCAATGATTTACAAGATACAAAATCAAAGGTGGCATGAAACGGAATTCCCCTTTTCTAGTTCTCCAAAACTGGTTCCTAAGAAGCACATGGTAAATTCCAGTACAGCTTCAGAAAGACCATGAAAACTCCATTTTACCAGTTCTGTCATCCTCCGCTTCATGCTAGCTCAGTTTTCAGAAGAGCCTTCCCCATTTCTTCTTACACTTTCCTAATGCCTGAGCTCCAGATCAGTCTCAGACCTCCTTTTCCAGAAGGCCCTCAAAGACAAAACCTGACTGTGCCTAACAGCCAGCGATAAAGCAGCTTCTGAACTTCCCTGCCACCTCTGCTAACAAAATAAAGAATCTTTTTCCTAGCATCCACCACCTGTTTGTTGGCTCCTACCTGACATTTAGACCTGGTCACTTGCTGGATAAGGACCACTTTTCAGTTTGTGCTTTTGCAGTGCTGTCCATTTCCACGCAGAGGAGGCAACACTAACTTTTCTGCATATTTAGTCATAGTTTAACAGTTTAAGAGAGCTTTACATGATATGCTGGATAACATTTACTAAGCAGTCTTAAAACTGATGTGCATACAAACCAGTATTTACATGCTATATTAAGCAACCTTGTACGTACCCTTCCAGTTATACAGGGGCATGCTGCCTGAAGCAACACAGTGGACACACTGAAACAAGCTACATGTGCTTGGTATTTATCTTCCTTATGGAGTGACATCCTGATTCGGAGCTCTCATTTTCAGCCCAATTATGAGCAGAAGAAAGCATTTAATTGCATCCACAGAGGCTGTCTCTGCGGTTCACACAATGACCAGAACCAGCCATATGGCTAAAATAACTTGCCTCTGTTTCCAGGCCACACCACATAAACGCCTGGGCCAGGTGAATGTGGAAAGCTAAGCTGGTCCCAAACAGTTCACAAAAAAACCCCTCTTCGTATGCTACTCCGTCAAGCTGGACTCGAAAGACATGGATGAAACAAAGAGCATGTTACTACAGCAAACATCAGAACACTTCAAAGTTTAAAAAGAAGAAAACCCGAAACAAAGCTTCTCCTAGGTCAGAAATTCACGAGGCAGAACAAGACCATCCAGGAGCCAGGCCGAGGCGACCACGGCTCCCTCCGCTGCCCTCCCTCCCTCCCAGGTGGGCGGGGTCCGCTCCTCCATGGGCGCCCGGCCCAGGGAGGGTGGTAGTGGCAGGGCAGAGCAGCCCACCCCGCCCGCGGCCCCGCACCCGAGCAGCCGCTCCACACCGCCCTAGGGCGGCCCAAGCCCCGCAGTCCCCTCCCCGTCCTCCCGTCGCAGCTACCTGCGTGCCCGGCGGAGCTGCGGAGGCGGCCCGGCAGCGACCCCCGCTCGTGTGCCCCGCCGGGCCGGCGCGGGCACCGCCGGCATCTCTGCGCAGGGCGGCGGCACTGACGTGGCAGCCAAGGCCGCGGCGGAGCCGCTACTCCCGGCCCGGCCCTCCCTCCCCGCGGAGCCGCGGCAGGAAGCACAAAGGCGGCCGGGCTGTGCCCGCGCCGGGGGCAGGTGGCGGCGGCTCCGCAGGCTCCACCGGGGCGCGCCGGGCGCTCTCCCGCCTCCTCCCCTCGAAGTTCCCCTTTCTCCGCGGGGAGGCAGGGAGGGGAGGCGGGGAGGACGCTCGGGGGGCTGCCCGGCTGGCGGCGGGGCCGGGGAGCAGCGGCCGCTCATCCCTCCCTCGCTCCCTCACTCACCGCACGGCGCTCGCCGCTCACTCGGCCCG